>NW_022103926.1:4886869-4902149 GCF_000313985.2 Echinops telfairi
GGGTTAATGTTGGACTTGGGGGCTTGGGTAGCACTTGGTTGGGATGTTTTCTTGATGTGCACTTAACCTTTATATGAAACTCTCTCTTATACACGAGTTTCTGTGGATTTGTTTCTCTAAAGTACCCAGACTAACAGTGTTGTACTTATTTTAAAGGAGTCTTGGTGGAGTAGTGCATTACCTATTGGGCTACTAACCACACGGCCTGCGGTTGGAACCCACCAACCGCTCCAGAGGAAAAAAGATGAGGCTTTTTGTTTCTGTAAAGATCTACAGCCTCAGACACCCATAGGGGAAGGTCCACTCTGTCCCAGAGGGTTATGAGTCAAAACTAACTAGATGGAGGTCGATTTGTGCTTTTTAAAAATCCTGAATTTCCATGAGTTCCTGAGTATAGGAATCAGTTAAGCCCTCTTGTCATCTTCTAAATGCCACTTGGTATCTCTTGAAGTAGGCCTTGTTCTCAACAACTTTACCAACCCCCATGCTGTGGAACAGACGTTGCCGGTGGCTCACCACCGACTCACAGCAGGTCACCAAGGGGTGATGCAAGTGGTGCTGGTGGGGGGAAGCAGTCATGGTATTTAAAATTGCCTTACATACAAGCAAATGTCCAACATGGAATAAGACCGAAGAATTGATGCGTGTGAATTATGGACTTGGCAAAGAATATCGACTACATCATGGACTGTCAGAAGAATGAATAAATCTGTCTTGAAAGAAGGGCACCCAGAATGCACATTAAAAGTGAGGCTGGTGACACTTTGTTTCATGTGCTTTGGGCATATTATCTGGAGGGATAAGTCCATGGAGAAGGTCATCATGTTGGAAAAGTAGAGTCAGCAAAAAGAGGAAGGCATTCAATGATGTGGATGTCACCATGGTTACAACAAGGGTGTCTTAGGCTGGCTTCTCTAGAGAAGAAAATCAAGTGAAGCTTAAGTGTGTATGCGTGTCTCTATATATTTGATTTAATGTATGTGTCTATATATACATATACATACGTGTGTGTGTATATACATATACATACGTGTGTGTGTGTATATATTTGATTTTATGTTGGCCATCGTGCAATCCATGCTTCAGTGAACCAACTTGTGGTAGTTACATAATCTGGTGTCAGCTTGTGGAGGGGTGGAGGCTAGCCTGTCAATCAGGTTGCAGCTTGATGACCTCATTTGAGGTGCTGAGATAAACAGCTCACTGGAGGCGGGACACTCGCTCACTTCCTGCGAGACATTCCTGTTGACAAGACACATGAAGCTATGCTAGAAACCTGGAGATGGAGGAGCCGCATGGAGATCCTGTCAGTGCTGAAATGCTTCCACTGCCACTGGATCCACAATCCTTTCCACCCACTAACCTGTGATATTTCTTCCTGCATTCAGCGTCATTGCAGGTGCTGTGTGAGTCTGAAGAATAATTTATAGACTGGTAATGGATATGGGCTAATATTGGCTTTATGGACTTGACCTGGTCTGGGCTGGGATGTTCTCTTAATGTACAATTACTCTTTGATATAAAGCTCTCTCTTCATATGAGTGTCCATGAATGTGGTTCTCTAGTCTCCCAGACTAACACACCACTAAATAAACTCCGAGTATTAGATCCTTTCCTAACTTCTTGAGCTTAGACCCTGGATAAAGAATCTGTGCCTAGTGTCCCATTTCAATTAACTCAGACAGATCCAACTTTTTGTTCCTTACACCATTATCTTACATCCTTAAGAGCCATTTACACACATGGTCCCAAGTTTCTGTACACATTAGAAAGATCGAGCTGTTCTTTTGGAATGTGGTATACCTTTTCCTGGGCTACTTTGGACGTCATCTTTTGAGCTTCTCTGGAGCTTACAACTAGTTATAGATCAAGAAGCAAAAAATGAGTCAACTCAACTCACTGCCATCGAGTCAGTGCAGACTCAATGCAGCCCTGTGAGGGCAGGGTAGAAGTGCCTGTGTGGGTTTCCAAGGTTGCAACTCTTTAGGACTAGGAAGCCCCATCTTTCTCCCATGGAGTGGCTGGTGCATTCAATCTTGCTGTTTGCAGCCCAACTTGTAGCCACTACTCAACCAAGGCTTTTGCAAAAATGGGTAGTGTGTGTGTGTGTGTGTGTCGGGGATGAGTAGTGGGGGTGGGTCCTGGGAACATTCTTATAAGGCATCTGCCTTAGATGCCAGCTCAGACAATGCACAAGGCACTATTTCAGCAGGCACACGTGGGGATTTTCACCACATGCAGACAGATAGGAAAATGTGCAGTGTGGGGTGCGTGTGTGGTTTAGCAGACAAAGATTAAGTAATTTCTTCAAATGGGAGGGATGGTCCTGTTGGCAGGAGTGATTGCATGGGATTGAGGGGAAACCAATGTTTCTATATTCCTGATTGCCGGCTCGTGTCTTCCCAATCAATGCTCTCACTTTAACTTCAGACACCCTTCACGGTTGGGAATTCACTGGTGTTGTAAGCCAGTCTCTCTTAAGGAACAGCTCTGGATCTGGCAGTATCAGGTCTGTTACTACAAGACACTAGGCTTTCTTTCGCAGCACAAGTGGCAACCTGGAGGTCTTTTCTGTGGCACTTAAATGGCGACTCTGAAGTTCCAAGTTCATCTGTTTCTTTCACCACTTTCTCTACTGAATGTAGGACCAACCAAATAGCTTCCTTATACTCTTCATTCTGCCAAAATTGTAGAAAAGTATCCAATATGCAATTGCCAGGAATCCCATCTCTCACTCAGATATTTAATCTATTGGTAGTGATATTTTGCCTGTTTCTATTTCCACTTCATGTCATCAATACCTTTGAGACTAGCCAGGTTTGAGAACCAGTTTTCTAAATTGGAAAACTCATCTTTAAAATTTTGTTTCTTTAGAACCACTCCAGGTACCACATGTCTTAGATAGCTTCAAAACCTGCAAAGCTTATCTATACGTATACAGAGAGCTTTATCTCAACGAAGTGGGCCATGGGGCTGTCTTGTCCCAAGTCTGTGGGTTAGACGTCAGGCTTCTCCTGACTCATGTGACTGCAGAGGCGAATGAATCCCCAAATCGGCTGGCGATTCAACAAGTACAAAGACCCAGTGGTCAGATGATAAGCCAGATGCAGGATCCAGAATGAGCCAAAAACTAGAGGACTCATAAATGTTGTTACTAAGTACCCTCAGGTCGGTTCTGATCCACAGGGATCCTATGTCCGATAGAATGAAACACTACTCACTCCTGTACCGTCCACATAATTGTTGCCTTGCATTGCTTGCTCCCATCTGGGTCTGCTTTACTAAGCTCCAGGGCTACTGTTGGTGCCAACCCTGCTATTTGCTGGGCAGACTCTGCTTGCCATGCCCGAGGGAGGACTCTGCTGTCTGCTTCCATGACCTTGGACCCAGCAGCCCATGTAAGTTGAAGGACTTCCAGTTTATTAACTGTTCCACAGAAGTGAGTTGAACTGAACCCTCTGTACAGCTGTGTGGACTAATTAGCTGTTATATTCCTTCTTGCTGTATAAACTTATCCATATATATGTGTGTGTGTGTGTATATATATATGATTTATATATGTGCTTATACAGCATATATGATTTATATATACATAAAATCATAAGTGTCCTGGTTTTGTTTCTCTAGAGAACCTTGCCTAACACAATTGGTAGTGGGAGTGGTTCTAGAGAAACGAGATAATAAGTATGGGCTTCTCAAATTGGTTGGAGGCCTGAGGAGGCCTAACAGCACTGAGAATGCTGCCTCTACCCCTACAGGCATGGGTAGGTCTGCCACTCTTACTAGAGAGGATGGTGTGAATCCATAGCGTGAAGTCGCAAAGCTCATATCCACAGGATCACCACCAACAGATGAAGTGCTGGTGAGAGGAGAAGCTCTGGGTGATTGTGCGTTTGATATTTTCCAACAGTCTTGTCAGGATGGAGAAGTATAGAGAAGCTGGTTGGATGGTCCTCCTTACAATAGAAAATGGGATCAAGGAAAGGGATCATCTCAGAACCTCAGAAGCATGTTTCAAGTGCCAGATAACAGACCTAAAATCTTCTGCATGTGCTACAGAGGAGAGTCTTCTCTCCCCTAGTAATAGAGCTGACATTGCCGAAAACCAGATCGAGTCTCGTTATCATATGAGTAGCTGAAACACAGCATCAGCTGAATTTAGGTCTAGAACAGTGTCTGATGTTAAAGTAAGGGCAATAATCAGAAGCAAATGGGAGCCTGAAACATGGGATGGGAACATATGGGCTATGATCCAGAAGAGGAGGATACTGAGCCCCATGAGCAGTGGTTCTCAACCTGTGGGTTGGGACCCCTTCGGGGATTGAATGACTCTTTCACAGGGGTCACCTGATTCATAATAGTAGCAAAATGACAGTGATGAAGTAGCAACGAAAATAATTTTATGGTTTGGGGGTCACCACAACATGAGGAACTATATTAAAGGGCCGCTGCATTAGGAAGGTTGAGGAGCACTTCTCTAGATTCTATGGAGTAACCCCAGTCAACAGATCCACCCCTCCCACCTGAGGGGCTTAATCCATCATCAGTAAAACAGTGCACACCTGAGCAGATTAACCAAACTGTTCAAGGCTGAAATGCAAGGTGGGGCTGCATCTGTAGCATAGCCTGGGGGAGATGCCTTACAAGATATTGCTGAGAGCCCCCAGGAAACACCCCCACCACCCATTATCGCCTCTAGACCTGTCACTAGAATTACGTCTCAGAAAGTTCCTAAAGGTGAGGTTCAGGTGATGACTCAGGGAGACGTGTGCTCTACTCCTCAAGATCTGCTCGAGTTTTCTAATAGGTACACGCAGAAGCCTGGGAACTATCCATGGGCATGGTTACTAGGGGTGTGGAATACCGGTGCAAGGAATGTAACATTAGACCAATCTGAGTTCCCTGATATTGGCCCCCTAAGCACAGACTCTTCCTTCAATGCCTCAGCAAGAGGGGTTAAGAGAGGATTGAATAGCATATTTGCTTGGTTCACTGAAGCCCGGGCTGCCAGATGGCCTAGGTTAGACTAACGTGAGGTACCTAATCTACCGTGGTACACTGTAGAAGAAGGCATCCAAAAGCTTAGGAAAATTGGTATTTTGAAATGGATCTATCAGAATTATTCCATGGACCCACAAGAGGAGTGCCGCGAGGCCAGACCTTTCACCACAACCATAAGGAACAAGTTTGTGAAGTGCCCCAGCATCTCTGAAGACTCCTGTTTTATGTGCACCAGGATTCACAGTGGGCACTGCCCTAAGCGAACTCCGACATTTGCCTACAATGGGGTTGACTGGGCCCTGTGGATGTAGGGAGCAGTTGTCAGCACGGAATCAACAGAGACGAGGTGGGCGTGGTGATTGTAATGGACAGCAAGGTTTTCGTAGTCATCAGAACAACCTGTCTCGAGTGGAATTAGCCAGGGAGTCCCTAGTAGTTAACTACATTGGAATCCTACTAAATATTTAAGTGATCTATACAGGCAGAAGAATTCTAGATCAAGTGAACAGCAGAACAGTCATGACCCCCTCAATCAATTCCCAGACCTGAGCCAGTTTACAGACCAAAATCCCCTCCAATGAGGGGAAGGCTGGGTGCCTCTGAAGAAGGATCCTGCTACATCACTGCAGGTCTTTACTGTTAGTCTTTCTTCTAGCCTTCCCCAAAGACTGTTAGTCTTTCTGCGGCCTTTCACAAGAGCAACTGTTCTTTGGGGGAAAGGAAATAATCAAACTTTTCAGGGATTACTGGGCACTGGCTCTGAATTGACACTAATTCTAGGAGATCCAAAATGTTTCCAAGGCCCACCACTCAGAATGGGGGCATATTGAGGTCAAGTTATCTATGGAGTGTTAGCTCAGGAACACCTCACCGTGGGTCTAGTGGGCACCCGAACCCATTCGGTTATTATTTCCCCCGTTCCAGAATGCATCATTGGAATAGACATACTTAGTAACTGGCAGGACTCCCATATTGGATGGATCCCTGAAGTGTGGAATAAAGGCTGTTATGGTAGGAAAGGCCAAGTGGACACCATTAGAACTGCTGTTGCCTAGGAAAATCGTAAACCAAAAGCAATACCACATTCTTGGAAGTATTGCAGAGATTAGTGTCTCCATCAAAGACTTGAAGGATGCAGGGGTGGTGATTCCTACCACATCCCTGTTTAACTCAACTATTTGGCCTGTAAAAAACAAAGAAACAGATGGATCCTGGAGAATGACAGTGGATTCTTGTAAACTTCACCAGGTGGTGACTCCAATTGCAGATGTCATTCCAGATGTGATTTTATTGCTTGAGCAAATTAATACTTCTCCTGGTACTTGGTATGAAGCTCTTGATCTGGCCAATGCTTTCTTCTTAATACCACTCTCGAAGGACCACCAGAAGCAGTTTGCCTTCAGCTGGCAGGGGCAACGATAGACTTTCACAACTCTCCTTCAGGGGTACATCAACTCTTCCTCACTGTACCATAATTTAGTCCAAAGGGACCTTGATTGCCCGTCTCTTCCACAAACTGTCACATTAGTCCGTTATACTGATGACATTATGCTGACTGGACCCACTAAGGAGGCTGTATCAAAGACTCTAGATTCACTGGGACATCTGCGTGCAAGAGGGTGGGAAATCAACTGAACAAGGATTTAGGCACCGTCCACCTCAGTAAAATTTCTAGGGGTCCAGCGATGTGGGGCATGCCAAGACATTCTTACTAAAGTGAAGAACAAGCTATTGTATCTGCTCCCCCCACCCAACAACTAAACTGGAGGCTGTGTTAGTCTAGGATGACACTCATATGTGTATAAGAGCTTTATATACAAGAGCAGTTGAATATTGAGACAGCATCCCAGCCCAGTCCAGATCAAGTCCGTAAGTCTAATATTAGCCCATATGTCCAATACCAATCTATAAAGTCCTCTTTATACTCATGAAGCTCAAGCAATGACGATGAATGCAGGAAGATCGCAGGCCAGTGGGTGGGAAGCCTTGTGGATCCAGTGACATTTTAAGCATCTCAGCACTGGCAGGGGTCTCCATGTGGCTTCTCTGGCTCCAGAGGTCTGGCTCCATCAGCCTCCTTTCATGCGTCTTCTTCACAGGGATGTCTTGCAGGGAGTGAGCTTGTGTCCCGCCTCCAGCTAGCTCTTTATCTCCTTAGCGCCTCCAAATGAGATCATCAAACTACTATCTGATCGACAGGCTAGACTCCACCCCTTCACTCTGAATTTTCAAATTGACACCAGATTATGTAACTACTACAGAGGCACAACGCCTATATTTTGGAGGCAACATATTCCTCCTTTAGGTGTCCTACTCCGACCTATTTATCATCAAGTGACAGGCTCTGCAACAGGTTCAGGCTGCCATGCAAGCTGCTTTGCCACTGGGACCATATGATCCAGCTGACCCAATGGTGCTAGAGATGTCCGTTGTAGATAGAGATGGTAGAGATGCAGTGTGGAGTCTTTGGCAGACCCCTATTGGCGAATCACAGCATAGACCCTTAGGATTTTGGAGTAAAATCCTGCCATCCTCTGCAGACTACTCCCCTTTTGAAAAACAGTTGTTGGCCTGTTACTGGGGTTTAGTGGAGAACAAAGGCCTCACCATGGGCCACAAGTCACCAAGAGGCCAGAGCTGCACATCATAAACTGGGTATTGTCTGACCCACAGAGTCATAAATTTGGATATGCATAGCAACACTCCATCGTTAAATGAACATGGTATATACGAGATCGAGCTATAGCAGGGCCTGAAGGTACAAGTAAGCCTCATGAAGAAGTGGCCCAAATGCCCAGTCTTCACTCCTGTCACAGTAACTTCCTTCTCCCCGTCGGCACCTAAGGCTTCCTGGGGAGTTCCTTATGATAAATTGACTGAGGAACAGAAAATGGCTTGGTTTCTTGATGGCTCTGCATGATATGCGGGTGCCACTCGTCAGGGGACAGCAGCAGCACTACAGCCCCCTTCTGGAATTTCCCTGAAGGACACTGGTGAAGGGAAATAGTCCCAGGGGGCAGAACTTCAAGCAGTGCACCTGGGCGCTCAGTTTGCCGGAACGGAGAAATGGCCAAATGCGAGATTGTTTACTGATTCATGGGTTGTGGCTAATGGCTTGGCTGGATGGTCAGGAATTGGAAGGAACATGATTGGAAAACTGGTGATAAGGAGGTGTGGGGAAGAGGGATGTGGATAGACCTCTCTGAATGGGCCAAGAAAGTAAAGATAACTGTCTCATGTGAACGCTCACCACAGCGTTACCTCGGAGGAGGAGGGCTTTAATAATCAGGTGGGTGAGATGACACACACTGTGGAGACTAATCCTCCTCTTTCCTCCACCACTCCTGTCATTGCCCAATGGGCACATGAACAAAGTGGACATGGTGGCAGGGATGGAGGTTATGCATGGGCGCAGCAACATGACTTCCACTCATCAAGGCTGACTTGGCCACTTCTACTGCTGAGTGTCCCATCTGCCATCAGCAAAAGCCAACAATGAGTCCAAAATATGGGACCATTCCTTGGGGAGATCAACCAGGACTACTTCTGTTACGGAAGCATTTTATTCTTACTGAAATAGACACCTACTCTGGATATGGATTTGCCTTCCCTGCATGCGATGCTTCTGCCAAAACTACTATTCGTGGACTTACAGAATGCCTCATCCACCGGCATGGCATCCCCCATAGCATTGCTTCAGATCAAGGAACTCACTTCACAGCAAGTGAAATGAGTAGATGGGTCCAAGCCCATGGAATCCACTGGTCGTATCATGTTCCTCATCATCCTGAAGCAGCTGGATTGATAGAAAGATGGAATGGCCTTCTAAAGACACAATTACAGCATCAGCTATGTGGCAATGTCTTGCTGGGGCAATGTTCTCCAGGAGGCGGTATACACTCTAAACCAGCAGGCAATATATGGTGCTGTGTCTGCAATAGCCAGGATTCATGGGTCTAGGAACCAAGGGGTGGAAGCTGCAGTGGCACCACTCACTATTACTCCTAGTGATCCACTTGCAGCATTTTTGCTTCCTGTCCCAGCAACCCTGTGTTCCTCAGGCCTGGAGGTCTTGGTTCCGAATGAAGGAACTTTCCCATCTGGAAACACAACACTGATACCTCTGAACTGGCAGCTGAGAATGCCCCTTGGTCCCTTTGAAATCCTCATGCCTTTGGATCAACAGGTCAGGAAGGGTGTCACTGTACTGAGTGGTGTGATTGATCCTGATTACCAAGGAGAAATTGGATTGGTGCTACATAATGGAGGTTAAGAATATGTCTGGAATCCAACAGATCTCCTAGGCTGTCTCTCAGAACTACCATGCCCTGTGATTAAAGTAAATGGTAAAGTACAGCAACCCAATCCTGACAGGATGTCTAATGACCCAGGCCCCTCAGGAACAAAAGTCTGGGTCACCTCACCAAACAAAGAACCACGGCCAGGTGAGGTGCTGGCTGAGGGCAAAGATAATACAGAATGGGTAGTAGAAGAAGGTAGTTCTACCTATCAGTTACAACCACATGATCAATTACAATAGTGAGATTTGTGATTGTTAGTATTTCTTCTTTATGTGTGCTTATTATCTTTCCTTCATTCATGTATGTTTCATTGATATGTATGTTAGGTGTAAGTGTGATTTCATCAATATCTGGAAATTATATATGGCTAAAGAATTGTTTACAGGTGCCAAGTTGGCAAGGGGTGTACTGTGATAGGCTTATTGTGCCAACCTGGCCAATAGGAACATGTGGGATTAATCAGATCGCAATTTGATATATTAACTGTTCCATGGAAGTGAGTTGAACTGAACCCTCTGTACTCCTGTGTGGACTAATTAGCTATTATATTCCTTCTCGCTGTAACACACACACACCCACAGACCATATATACTCGTGCATAAGCCAATTTTTTCAGCACATTTTTAATATAATTTTTGTGGTAAAATTAGGTGCCTCAGCTGATATTCGGGTCAGCTTATACTCAAGTATATATGGTGTGTGTGTGTATATATATATATATAATCATAAGTGTCCTGGTTTTGTTTCTCTAGAGAACCCTGCCTAACATACTGTCTGTTAGATAGGTAGCTGTCTTCCAAATTTCTTGGAACTAGTGAGTTCTACAGCAACTTGTTAAAACATTTCCATTGGTATTCCATCAATTGTTGGAGAATTGTTTTTCACTAATGCTGTGTTAATTCAGGTTGACTAGAGAAACAAATGCACAGATACTCATATGTACATAAGAAAGAGGTTTATATAACAAGAGCAATTGAATATTGAGAAAACGTCCCAGTCCAGATCAAGTCCATAAGTCCAATATTAGCCCATATGTCCGATACCAATCTATAAAGTCCTCTTCAGACTCACGAAATACATGCAATGATGCCGAATGCAGGAGGATAACTGGCCAGTGGGTTGGAAGTCTTGTGAATCCAGGTGCGTTGTAAGCATCTCAGCACTGACAGGGGTCTGTCTCTACATGGCTTCTCTGGCTCCAGAGGTCTAGTTACATCAGGGTAGGTCCATGTGGTTTCTCCAACTCCCAGGGCGTAGTGCAATGTGTCTTGTCAGGAGAGCATCTCTCAGGGAGTGTGAGCAGCGAGATAAAGAAGTGTCTTCCACCTCCAAGGAGTTCCAGGAGTTCCCAGAATTCTCAGGAATTCCCACACAGAGACCTCATTGGTTATATCTTGATTGACAGGCCGGACTCCACTCCTTCACTTGCAATCCTCTCAAATTGACACCAGATTATGTAACTACCACAAATTCCTTCAGTGCAACTTGGACTTCTTCCTTCAGTACCATCAGTTCTTGATCATATGCTTCCTATTGAAATGGTTGAATGTCAACCCATTCATCTTGGCACAGTGATTCTGTGCATTCCTTCTATCTTCTTTTGATGCTTCCTGCATCATTCAATATTTTGTCCATAGAATCTTTCAATATTGCAACTTGTGGCTCAAATTTTTTCTTCAGTTCTTTCAGCTTGAGATATGCTGAGAATGTTCTTCCTCTTTGGTTTTCTGCCCCCAAGTCTTTGTACATTTCATTATAATACTTTACTTTGTATTCTCAGCTGCCCTTTGAAATGTTCTGTTTAGCGCTTTCGCATCACCATTTCTTCTATTTGCTTTACCTTGTCTATGAGCAAGAGGAAGTTTCAGAGCCTCTTCTGACAACCATTTTGATCTTTTCTTTCTTACCATTTTAGTGAAATTTTGCTTTCTTCATGATGATGTTCTTGATGTCATCACACGAGTCTTCAGGTCTTCTATCTTTACTGTTATATGCATCTATCAGTTCTTGTGATGATCTTTACATTCAGGAGGGTTATACATAAGGTCATATGTTTACCTCCTGGACTAGTTTTAATTTTTTTTCCCAATTTCAACTTGAATTTTCATATGAGAAATTGAGGGTTTGCTTCACCATCAGCCCTTGGCCTTAGTTTGGATGATGATGTTGAGCTTCTCCATGGTCTCTTCCCATAGATGTAGCCAATTTGAGTCCTGTGTATTCCATCCAACAACATTTTTGTTGTTGAAAAAGATATCTGCAATGACAATGTTGGTATTGCAAATTTGACCACGTGACTTCCACTTTAATTTCTATCAATAAGGCCATATTTTCCAAGTACTGTTTTTTCCTCTTGGTTTTCAGCTTTTGAATGCCAATCATCAAATAGTTATCAATGCATCCTGATTGCATGTTTGATCAATGTCAGACTTAAGAAGTTAGAATTCTTCAGTTTCTTCATTACTAGCTCTAGTGATTGGCACATAAATTTGAATGAAGTCATGTTAACTATTATTCCTTGTAGGTGTATAGCCATTCTCCAATCACAGACAGCATTGTACTTCAAAAGAGATCCCGAAATGCTTTTCTGACAATAAAAAGTGACACCATTCCTCTTAAATTCACCATTCCTGGCATAGGAAACCATATGGTTGTCTAATTCAAAATGGCCAACACCAGTCCATTCATTTCAGCTAATGCCTAAGATACCAATTTTTATGCATTCTATCTCATTTTTGGTGACATCCAATTTTCCTAGACTCCTACTTCGAACATTCCATTTTTCAATGATTAATAGATGCTGGCAGCTATTCCTTCTCATTTTGAGTTGTGCCCCACCAGCAAATGAAGGTACTTGACTATATTGACCGCATTATGGTCATCTCTACTTTGAGAAGGCAGCTCTTCCTTAGTCATATTCTCAGTGCCTTCCAACATGAAGGGGTTCATCTTCCAGCGCTGTATCTGACCATTTGTGTTGCTATTCGAAAAGTTTTTAGTTTCTCACAATGTTCCACCGTTTTTCATACAGCTTTCAGTTATTAAACAAAACTATCCAAACGTGAAGCTGTTATTTCTTGACTTATTCTCCATGCAGCTCTATACACTCCTGAAGATGTCTCCTTCGCCTTCCCTCTACCTTTTCTTTAAGGAATTCTGTGCTCTTTGGTTTACACATCAAAATGTTTGACATCCTCGAGGGACTTTTATTCCTTTTAGATGTTCTTTGTGTTGTGAGAACAGAATTAAGTGTAATGCTGCAAGATCATGGCTCTAAGATGGAGTAAGGTTTCGCAACAAAATTCTCACGGGACACGTCGCCCTTGCTACCCTTGAAGAAGACGGAGGCACATTGTTGTATAGGGCCAAAACTCCTCAGTGCACCTTTCTTGATCTTTCTTTCAACAGTGCAAGGTTCAATTTTCTTAAAACTTCTTCCTTGCTTAAAAAGTTGATGGGCATATCAACGGTCTGAGCTAGCCTATCTTTGTACAATGCTTCTGGCATATACCGAGTCAACAGCTTGCCGAGGCCAAGATGTTTACTTAGTATTGAAAATGCTGACTCACGTGAGCTTTCATCTTGAGCAGCGATTACATCCAGGGCAATTCTATTGTCTTCTTCCACCAGTTTCTGGACTTCAGTCATAGTTTCTTTATTCATTGAGGTTGGCAGCTTTCCCTTTTGTGGCTCATTTTTGGACACATCTCGACCTTCCTTAAAATACTTGATTGAAAAAACAAACAAACTTGATCGATCCAAAAAGTGTTGTTTTACGTGAGGCAGTATTTCCACAAACTTGTTGCCAAGCTTCCATAATTTGGGAATATGTCACTTGAGTTTTATTAAACAGTTTGCCTTAGCCCTGGCCTCAAATTGTCCCCCCAACCCCCCATGGCACAAAAAGTATTCGTATTTTTGGAAGGCACCCTAAGGAGACTAAGACAAGGATTTTATGGAGAAAACTTGTCCGTAGCCAGCCACTTAGAGCAGAGACTAGTTTAAATAGACATTGTTTGGAATAAACCCACGTGTGTATGAACTGAACCAAAGTAACAATACCTTTTGATTCACCCTTCACTGGTTTCCTTTTCTAGAACACCCAGGCGAGGATAACCTCTTTCTGGTATTCTCTGCTCTCAGCCAATGTTCATCTGCCACCCGCAATGAGATCCCTTGTCCCAAGTACTCAAGACTGAATCCCAGAGTAGGAATACAAGTGTATTTGTCTCCACACAAAATGACCAAATAATAATATTTGAGAATTCTAATTACTTCACATATCCAGCAACACCTGATGGCAGTTTGAAATATTTTAGCAATTTAATAGAATGTGTAGGGCATTCCTCTGTGGTTTTAATTTGCATTTATTTGCTGACATGCTATTTTTGCACACCTTTAAATATTTGAGCATATTTAAATATTTATTGGCCTTTAAATACCCTCTTTTGTGAAATGCTCATTCAAATCTTTTATTTTTAAATTGAATGTTTGTCTTACTGCTTTGTAGTTGCTTTCGTTATGTCCTGTATGGGTTCTTTATCAGTCTATTTACTTTGCTAATGCTGTCCTTTGATAATCAGATATTCTTCATTTTAATTAAGCCCAATTTATGGTTTAGTGCATTTTGTGATCTGATCAAGAAATATTTACTTACTCTAATATCAGAAAAATATTCTCCTATATCTTTAGGAGAATATGATTATTTTAGCTTTTATTTTTAGGTTTATGATCTACCTAAATAATTTTTGTCTGCCATGTGAGTTAACTTTTGTATATAGTTTAAGAGTCCTCCCTGGAGGCGGGAAAGGTGCTCTCTGCTTCATCTTCCTGTTGACAAGTCACATGGAGCTACACTGATGCAGCCAGAGCCTTGGAATTGAAGGAGCCACATGGAGACCCATGCCAGCGCTAAGATGCTTCCACTGCCATCGGATCCACATGACTTTCCACTACTGGCCTGTGATTTTTCTGCATTCAGCATCAATGCATGGCTGCATGAGTCTAAAGAGGAATTTATGGACTAGTATTAACATATGGGGTAATATTGGACTTATGGACTTGATCAGGACTGGGCTGGGATGTTGTCTTAATGCACAATTGCTCTTTGATATAAAGTTCTCTCTTACACACATGTGAGTGTCTGGATTTGTTTCTGTAGTCAACCCAGACTAATGCAACAACTATAGATAACATTGTGAAGAACGGGAATTCCAGACACTTTGTGCTCATGCAGAAACTGACCATTGAAAGAAGCAGCTACGGGGGAAAAAACAAAGAATGCCTGCATGGTTTAAAATCAGGGAAAGTGTGCATCGGGGTTGTATCCTGTCACTACACCTGTTCAATCTGTGTGCTGAACAAATCATCAGAGAGGCTGGCTTCTATGAACAGGAATGCGGCTACATGATTGGAGGGCGGCTTATTAACAACCTTCAATACGCAGGTGACACAACTCTGCTTATTGAGCGTGAGGACTGGAAGCACTAGCCGCTGAAAAGCAAGCATTGCAGCGGTCAGTATGAATTGCACTCAATGGAAAGACCAAAATCCTCACAACTGGACCGATAAGACAACATTATGGTACTGGGGAAAAGATCGGAGTCAAGGATTTCACGTTACATGGATCCACAATCAATGCTAATGGAAGCAGCAGTCAAGAAATGAAAGGATGTTAAGCAATGGGCAAATCTACTGCACAAGAGCTCTTTAAAGTGCTGAAAAGCAAGGATGTTTCTCTGAGGAATGTGTTAGTCTGGGTTGACTAAAGAAACAAACCCAGAGACACTCAGATGTGTGTAAGACACAATTTTATTTTCAAGAATAATTGTATATTAAGAAAACATCCCGGCCCAGGCCAGGTCAAGTCCATAAGTCTGATATTAGCCCATATGTCCAATACTAGTCTATAAATTCTTCTACAGACTCACGCAGCACATGCAATGATGCCAGAAGCAGGAAGATCACAGGCCAGTGGG
>NW_022103926.1:4902249-4916189 GCF_000313985.2 Echinops telfairi
AAGATGCTACCTCCTGTGTTAGGCCAGGTTGACTAGAGAAACAAATCCAGAGACACTCATATATGAATACAAAAGACCTTTATATCAAAGAGTAATTGTATATTAAGAAAACATCCCAGCCCAGTCCAGATCAAGTCCATAAGTCTGATATTAGCCCATATGTCCAATACTAGTCTATAAATTCTTCTACAGACTCACGCAGCACATGCAACGATGCCAGAAGCAGGAAGATCACAGGCCAGTGGGTGAAAAGTCTTGTGGAAGCATCTCAGCACTGGCGTGGGTCTCCACGTGGCTCCTCCAGCTCTAGGACTCTGGCTCCCATCAGCATAGCTTCATGCAGCTTGTCAACAGAATGTGAAGCAGAAAGACAGTGTGTCCACCTGCAGGGAGTTCCCAGAATCCTAGGGCACAGGCCATGCCCACACAGAGGCATCATTGGCTATGACCTGATTGACAGGCTAGACTCCACCCCTTTGCTCAAGTTGATAGCTTATGTAACTGCCACAAGGAGTAAGGTGTGTCTGACCCTCATATGCAGTGAAAGCTGGACAATGAGTAAGGAAGACCAGAGGAGAACTGACCTATTGGCATGATGGTGTTGGTGAAGAATATTGAACGTGCCACCGTTTGCTGCAAGTCAGTCTTCAAAGAACAACCAGGATGCTCCTTAGAAGGGAAGATGGAGCTATTTCAGCTCACATATTGTGGAGAAATCAAGCCCTGGAGTAGCACCTCATGCTTGGCTAAGAGGAAGCCCCATACCAGATAGATGGTCACACGGACTGCCACATCGGCTCAATCAATTGTGAGGATGGTGCCGGTGCGGGTAGTTTCATTCCGTTGTCCATAGGGTCGCTGTGGGTCGGAACCGGCTAGACTGCACCTAGTTACAACCATATAATATAAACAAGGGCAGGGAACCGGCCCCTACTAACGCCGAGCCTGCAATATAGTCTCCTAGAAGTTCTAAAACAGTTTTGGCTTTACTTCTCCAAGCACCAAATGGCATAGAAAGTGCAGGACCTTAATAGATGGGCATCAGTCAGGGGCAGGGGCTGGGCTGGGGTGAATTTTGCTTGTTCGGTCTTTCTTCTGCAGTGCCGTCTGGAGTAAAGCGAATGCGTGCGTGTTTGCGGCCCTGGAACCACCCATCCCTTAACCCCTCTCCCTTGACTGGGCGCTACCAAGTTCTACTCCCTCTGCTAGGCTGCCCCTGGCTGGCCGCAGGCCGCAGGCTCCAGAGGGGCTCTGGAAGGACCCCAGATGGGAGCCCTGGCCCTCACTAGCCCCACGGTCCCTCTGGGCTCTATTCCCGACTGGCTCCTGTCCACCCCAGGCCCCCGGGCCTGCGCGGGATCCCCCAGTGCCCTCACCTGGGCTGCAGGCGCTTCCTCAGGCGAACTGTCCTCAAAACCCCAGCTGCGCCAGTGCAGAGGGCACAGCTCCGCGCCGCCAAGTGCCCACCGCGCACGTGCGCTCCCCGGGGTGGGGGTGGGGGAAGGTGGGCGGGCTCTCGCTGGGCCGTCCGCCAATCAAGGGCAAAGCCAGCCTGGGAAAGCGCGCGGGGGGGGGCCGGGGGGGGGAGGCAACACTCGCCCTATTTTGCATATTCATGAGCGGAGGGGCTGCCCCCCCAACTTGAAGGCGTATTGAATTATTCATGAGGACACGTTGGGTCCTGGAGTCCCGGAAGTCTTGTTGATTATTCCTGAGCCTGAGGGGAGGGTTTGGGCGGGAAGGGGCCTTTGGGGCAACGCTGAGGGAGGTGCGGACAAACTGGGACACAAGCTCACACCGGAGGTCAAGGTCTTGTAGTGCTTTCTCTCTACTTGAGGCTTTACGCTTGACCCACTCCTGTGGAGTAGTGGCTGCTGCTGGGCTGCCGCCTGCCGGGTCGGCAGTTCGAAACCCCAGCAGCTCCACCGCAGAACGACCGGCTTTCCGCTCCGGGGACCCTCGGAAGCCCACGGGGCGCTGGGCAGCACATGGACTTGACGGCGGAGGGCAGGAGTCTGAATTCATCAGGCCTTCGGAGTCCTTCGTAGAGCCTGCGGGTCTTACTTTAGGGGGTCAGTGTTTTCTGCACCACTAGGATGTTCAGCCCAACAACAGTTTTCTTGTTTTCCTGGTGTTTTGGGAGAGAGAGAGGGGGAGGGGGAGAGGGGAGTGGAGGAGGGCAGGAGAAGGGGTAGGGGGGTAGGGGCAGAGAGAGACTGCAGCAGGCCAAGCAGGAAGCGGAGAAGCAGCTGAAGGGCAGGCTGGGTGGTCTTGAGGTTCCGATCTTCAGGGCCTGTGGCTGGGAGGCGTGGTCAAAGGTATTGGTTGATCCCATTGGCTGAGTTAAGCCCACCTGGCCTAGTTTGGGCCTACCCAGGTGTACCACCTACCTGACAGGCTTGAATTTAGAGCTTGCCCACCTAGTCTTTATTGGCTTCCAACCTCCTGTAGGAGGGCCCTCCAGGCAAGGAGAGGGCCACCCCTGGTCCCTGTCTCTAGCTACCTAACATTTTTAGCCCATAAGTTAGTCTAATTTATTAATTTGTCATCCTAGTTTTAAATAGAAGAATTCAGACCCCCAAATTACAGGACAATCCGACCAGACACGTTGGGTTCCCACCATCCTCCAGCGCCTTCTACAAATTGAATGTTCGCAATGTAAGCTCTGATACTTTTCCCTTCATCATATTTGGATTTTGTGATGCTCATCTTTGGATCACACAGGCTGGTGCGCTGCTTCCGTGCGGACTTAGTTGGCGCCTCACTGAGATGGCTGCTTGTTTGCACAAACTGCTTTAAATAAAGCCATTGTGCTCTTCCTCTATCTCGGTCATTCCAATATCCTGATTTTTTTAGGGGCCAGCAGAAGGAAGAGTGGTGTATGGCATATGTTCTGTATCTCAAAAACTAGAGCTGATAGGGGGAAACTGGTGCTCTTTTTTGAATCACAGGTCAAATAGACCCAGCCACAAGTCTAACATGTGGGTCACCGAAATGTGTGTTGGCCGGTGAATCAATGCCTGGCGCAGACTCGGAGGAGAGAGAGGTGGGAGTGAGGTCTCCTGGTTGACCTCAGCTCTTCTTTCACTTTATTGAGGACTTGCTGTCTCATCTCCGGACTTTAGCTCCTCAAACAGCACAGGGGAGAGAGTGTCTTGAAATTCCAGATCAACCAATCACCAAACTGTTCAAGCATTGGACAGGTTGCACCGTGTAATATTATATACTTGATTGGTAAAAATGAAGGAAAGGTATGGTCCTTGCTCCTACAGGGGTTTTCAATCTAATTGAGAAAAATCATCTCATTTCACTCCTATTAGACAATACATTTCTTTCTTCCTTCCTCCCCACCCCCCAAAAAAACCTTTTTATCAGGAGGTAAGACAGACATAGCATTCCATAGTTCAGTCACATCAAGCAGGATCGTACAAGCGCTACCACAATCAGTTTCAAAACAAACAATACATCTGTTGATGTGGGGATGGAAGTCTTTGTAATCCTGCCCAATGACTGGCACATTGCCGTCATCCAGTCAGTGTTGAATGAATGAACTAAGTAGTATGACAAAGATGCTGAAAAACAAAAAGAGCACGAACAAGCTCCCAATCAATATAGCAGAAACCACTTGCTGAGTGAGCGTCGTGTGAATGGGAATGCACAGGGCCAAATACCCCCCCACTCACCTGTTGTCATAGGGTTGATACCAACTCATAATCACCCTGCTGGACAAAGAATGCCCCCTTAGGGCTTCCAATGCTGTAATCTTTGCCGAAGCTAACTACCACATCTTTCTCCCATGGGGCAGCTGCTAAGGTTGAACCACTGACCTTTTGGTTAGAAGCTGAGCACTTTAATCACTACACTACCACGGGCTCCTTTCAGGGCCAAATGGAATTTATTAAAGTGGTAAGTAATCTATTGAAACATACGGATTGACCTTCGGCAAACCAAACTCCCTTGCTGGGCTGTCCTTTTCCTTCGGTATAGTTTCATATTTTGCATTTACATCCATGATTGATTTAAAATGAACATTTGTGTCACTGTGAGATTGGGGGCAAAGTTCGTCGTCGTCCTGGGAGAAGCCATTTCCACACCAGCCCAAGGCCAGTTGCCCTAGGGTAAGGTCAGACATGCCTTTCCTTTCCACCCTTCTTTCACTCGATTCTGTAACAGCGGCTCCTCCCACGGCAGTCGATTTCTCTGAGAGTCGAGAGTCCATTGCAGTGACCGCGAAGAACTCACAGACCACACTCACAATCACAGGCCTTGCTCAGGAAGTGAGCAGGGTACCGCAGGCCAGGATCAGAACACATGCAGGATGCAATCAGTGGTCCACAACCACACCTCTGCTTGTCCAGCAACCACGTCTCTGGAGTTCTCAGCCTCTCAGCTGGGTGAGCCATTGGCCTCTGCTTCCAGCCACGAGCCAGGAAGCCCACCTGCTGCTCAGCCTCTCATAGTTACATTACTGCTGCTCTGTCTGTCTCGTGCCTCCTTGCCTGAGCCTCTGCTCCCAGTGTGGCATGACATTTGCCCCCTCAGCCTGGGTTTTCAAATGTGCTCCTCTTCTTTCTTGGTGGTCCTAGAAATTCTCTCTATTCCTGCTTCTAAGCTAGCTCTCTTATACACAGGACAATGGCAATTTGAAGGGACTAGTCCCCTTTGTTAGTGGTTCCTACACCCGATTTTCATGGTCCCCACTCAATCACTGGCTGGGAGTTAGAGACATGGATAGACGAGCCCTATTAAGACATTTCATATCACCACCGAGCCTTAATAAATTAAACAACAGCTGGTAAATATTTATCATAGCCTTTCTAATATTCACACATCTTAAAAACATAAAAACGATAACTAACCCCCTGCGGTGGAGTCAATTCCAACTCTATCTAGGGTTTCTGCGGCTGCCGATCCCTTTTTTTCTTTTACCTTCTTATTGTGTTGTGAATTAAGTGAAGGCATATCGATAGCATTTCCATCGAATAATTCATGCACATTTTATTTCATCTCATTGATTGCAATCTCCACCATGTAACATCATGTGTTCCACTTCCTCCCTAGGCCTTCTCTTTCTTTCCTTTAAAAATAGTTTTATTGACATACGTTACACAATCCAGTGTAGTGTCCGTTCACATACAGGTCTGTTGTTCAGTCTCATCGAGTGGAGTTTTACAATCCTCCAGGCCCGAGGCTGTCCATTTTGATGAGAGCAGAGAGTTTCCTGTTTCTTCAGAGGTGGTGGTGGGTTTGAACCATCAACTTTGTGGTTAGCAGTCCTACTTCCTAGCACCGGCAGGACTCCTGCTCTATGTTCACACACCTCAGACCAAAAATGAAACTCCCTGTCATCCAGTCAGTTCATACCCGACAGGACAGAGTAGAACCGCCCCTGCAGGTGTCTGCGATTATAGCCCTTTACCCGAATAGAAAGCCTTATTTTTCTCCTGCAGAGTAGCTGGTGGTTTTGAACAGCGGATCTTGAGGTTAGCAGCCCAACTCATCACCCAATATGCCACCAGCGGGTAAAATAGGAATTGTGCTACCCTTGTCAATAGGGCAGTTGAGACATCAGTCAAGAAGTAACATCAGAGTGAGACTTCATCAGAAATAACTTTGTTGCTTTCTCAATAACTATGGCAAACAGAAGACCGACTAGTTTCAAGGCCCTGTGAACTTTCACATGTTTGTGGAGCCAATGTGCAAGTAAATATGTAAGTGAAAGACATTTGAAAGTTAGAGTTCTGTTCTTCAAATCCATCATGACGAAAGCTCTCCTAGGTTTTTAGATAATGAGTCCGAGAACAAGGTGATACAGAAACATCAGAGCAATTCCCTGAGAGTGCCTGATCTGTAGAGGCATACCTCCTGGGGCTGTCAGCTTGTGAGCTTTCAAAATTAAGCAGGGTTTGTAGGTGAATAGAAGACCTCCACAAAACGCTGCCTCAAAGGGAAAACACAACAGTAGCAACAGGATAGTTAGAGGTTCAAAGGAGCCAGACTATTTATATACATACACTATTTAGATATTTTTTGCCATCCTGAAGCAAGTTTGTTCTGGAATTCCAGAAAGGAACCCTGCTGTGTTTAGACATAAGCAAGCCAGCCCAGCAACTAGGGAGGCGCTGGTAATGTGTGATACTGGATAGAATGAAAGCAAAGGAGAATTTTATTTGGGGGCGCCTGTCTAGAATAAACCCTAAGTTGGGAGTCAACAAATTCTGAAGTTTTAGTTTCACTTCTGTCCCTGAGTGACTGACCGCCCTGGGTGTCACTAATTGCCTTCTTTGGGCCTTGATTTCCTCAGATGGAAAATTAGGCGTTAGAACTGGATGGCGTTTAAAGTCCTTCAGACTCCATCGTTCTGTGATTATTTTCTAGACCCTTAATTCTTCCTTACCCCCGTGGTGCTTCTCTTCTTGAGCACTCACTTGGTCCCGGTACCGTGCTAGTGTTGAGAAGGAGCGAAGCCAGATGCAAACACACGCTCTCTTGTACACGTCCACTGACATGAAAACGCTAGGCTCGTAAAGCCCACAGAGACAGAAAGCAGACTAGCAGTTGCC
This sequence comes from Echinops telfairi, assembly GCF_000313985.2. Classification (NCBI taxonomy): domain Eukaryota; kingdom Metazoa; phylum Chordata; class Mammalia; order Afrosoricida; family Tenrecidae; genus Echinops; species Echinops telfairi. The sequence continues at coordinate 4,908,813 of NW_022103926.1, forward strand.
AGTGGGCAGAGGGAGAGGGGATGAGAAGTGATTGCATATGGGCATGGTTCTTGTTGAGGTGTTGAGAATCTTCTGGAATTAGTTGGCTGTGCTGGCTGGACAACTCTGCGACTATTCTTTATTGTGCACTTAACAGTGAAAATGAACTTAAAAGGAGCGAGTTATACAAACACAACATCGCTCTCACGGTAGCTCTCAGGAGCGTGTCCGTTTGACACATAAGAGTACCCTTGAGACCCTGGGTATTACCGGGGGCACCTAACCCAGACTTGGTGGTGAGGAGTCGAGGCTAATTCCTTGAGAAAATGACGCAAAGCCCTATCTAGGAGATGAGCAGGAACTGGGAAGAGAAAGAATGCTCCAGGCAGAGGAGATTTACAAAACCCTGCAGGCTAAAGAGAATAGGGGGCATAAGGCTAATTAAACAGATAAGAGTGGTTTCAAGGGACCTCTTTTAAAATATTACAAAGCAGAAGTGTCACTTTGAAGACTAAGACCTTAAACAAGATGGCTTGTCATAGTGGCAACAACAATGGGCCCCAAACAGGCCTTTGAACTTGTTTGAAACTCCGTCTCAGACATAGCAATGATGATCAGGACGGTGCAGACCTGGGCAGGGCTGTGTTGTGTTCTCTTGTACATGGGGCTGCTGTGAGCTGGAAGGGACTCGGTGGCGGCTCCCACAACCAGAAGGGGTCGGCTTTTATGCTGCGGGCAGAGGGAGCTCATGAAGCATGGTCTGAGAAGTCACCTGATCAAGTTTGTTCTTTAAAATGAAAACTGGCTGCAATACAAAGAATGGGCAAGGGTAAGACCATCGACAAGACGTGTAACCCGTCTAGGCAGAACAGGCTGGCTTGGTTGAAAGGAGAGACAAGAATAATATGGATCACGTAAAGGAGAGGGCAGCTTTGAGAAATACTGAGGTCATAGGAGGTGGATCAGGATTGAATCAGAAATGTTAGACTTTAGCCCCAAAAGATCTGATGATGTAATTCATTAAGCTGAGGAACAGAAACAAGGTGTCCGCCCCCGCCCCCTTGGAAGGTGTGGGGAGATGCACATTTGGATATGTTAGGAACATCACAGTGGGATTCTCTATTAGATAGCTCTTGTCCAGTTGTTCTGACTCACGGTGTCCCTATGTACAACAGAACAAAGCATTGCCGACCGCATCAGCCTCACCGTTGTTATGTTTCAGTGCATTTTTTTTTTTTTTACCATTTTCTTTAGAGTCTTACTCTTTTTGGGGGGAGAAAGATGAGGCTTTCTACATTTTTGTTTTCCTTATATTGAGGTATAATCCATATTGAAGGCGATAGTCTTGGATCTTCAGCCGTAAGCGCTTCAAGTCCTCTTCATGTTTAGCAAGTTAGGTTGTATGATCTGTATACTGCAGATTTGTTCATGAATCTTCCTTAAATATGGATGCCACATTCCTTATCATATAGTTCAGATTATTCCTAGCATACAGATTGAATAGCTACATCGAAAGAACAGCCCCCTAAAGCATGCCTTTCCTGATTTTGACCATGCAATGTCCCCTTGCCTTCTGTGAACAACTGCCTCTTGGTCTATGTACAAGTGCCACAAGAGCACAATTAAGAATTCCCATTCTTCCCAATATTATCTATGGATTGTTATAATCCACATAGTCAAATGCGTTTGCTTAGTCCATACAACACAGGTAAGCGAATTACTGGTGTTCATTGCTTTCAGTTAAGATCCATCTGGTTTCAGCAATGGTTGCACTAGTCTCATGTCCCCTGCCTGAATTTCAGGTGGAATCTAGCTTGAATTTCTGGCAGTTTCCGTCAACATACTGCTGTAACTGTTTTTTGAATTATCTTCCGCAGAATTTTACATGCATTAGAGATGAATGGTTTTATTAACTAATTTCTGCATTCTGTCACAGCATTGTTCTTTGGCAGGGGCACAGATATGAATCTCTTTCACCTGACTGACTGGATAACTGTCTTCCAGATTTCTTTGCATACACAAGGGCGTACTCGCAGTGCTGCAGGCATCTGTTGAACCGTCTCCGTGGGTACTCCATCCATTCCTGGAGCCTTGGTTTTGGCCAGTGCCGTCCGTGCAGCTTGGACTTCTTCCTTCAGTACCAGTGGTTTGTAATCATACATTTATTTCCTCCTGAAATGGTTAAGCTGCAACCAATTCCTTTGGTACAATCACTTTGTATTTCCTCCACTGCCTTTTGATGTCTCCTGAGCCTCTCAAGATCTTACCCCCGGAATCGTTCAGTAATGCAATGTGAGGCTTGACTTTTTCTGCGGTTCTTTTAGCTTGAGAAATGCCGAGTGCTTTTTCTTGGTTGGTTTTCTAATTCCAGGTCTTTTGCTCGGTTCCCTAGAGTAGTTTGCTCGTTTTAAACTGCTGTTTGCAATAGTCCATGCAGCTCTTTTGCTTCTTCATTTCTTCCTGTTACTTTCGCTACCGTAAGGTCAAACATAAGAGTCAGAGCCTCTTCTGCCATCCATTTACAGCGTTTCTTTCATTCCTGCCTTGTTAACGACCCTTTGCTTTATTTATGATGATGCCCTTGCTGTCATCCCACAACTCTTCAGGCCTTTGGTCATGAATGATTAATGAGCCAAATCTAAAGATGCTTTATAAAGTCAGGTGAGATATACTCAAGGTCATATTTGACTGTCATGGACTTGTTTTCATTGTCTTCTGTTTCAGTTTGAACTTGGCATAGGAGCAATTGATGATCTGTTACACGGCTGACTGCTGGCCTTGTTCTAAGTGATGGTATTGAATTTCTCCATCATTTCTTTGCACAGAGGTAATTACTTTGATTCCTGTAAATTCTATTTAGCAAGACCCACAAGTATAGTCCCCAATTAATGTTGTTGAAAGAAGATATTTGTGGAAAAACAAGAGATCTAAAATCGATGGCGAGGAGGGTGTACAATGCCTGATGGGGTTTGATCATGTGCAATGTAGCTGAGAGGAATTACTGAGAGCTGAATGAAGGTCTAACATAATAGTGGCACAGGAGGAAAGTAAAAAGAAATGGAAGAAAGAATTAGGAGGCAAAAGACATTTATAGGGGTATAAATATAGGCATGTATATATGTAAATATATTAATATATAATCATACGGATATAGGTCTATGCACATATATTTATATGTCAAGTATTAAGGTAGCAGATGGACATTGGACCTTGTGTTAGTTCGGGTAGACTAGAGAAACAAATTCATGGACACGCATATGTGTATAAGAGAGAGTTTTAGATACAGGGTAATTGTCCATTAAGAAATCATCTCAACTCAGTCCAGACCAAGCCCATAAGTCCGATATTAGCCCACATGTCTGATACCATGTATAAAGTCTATAATGTCCTCTTCAGACTTATGAAACACATGCAGTGATGCTGAATGCAGGACGATCACAGGCTAGTGGGTAGAAAATCTTTGGGTGCAGTGGCGTTGTAAACATCTCAGCGCTGGCAGGGGTCTCTACGTGGCTTCTCTGGATTCAGAGGTCTGGTTACATCAGGGTAGATCCATATGGCTTTTCCACCTCAGAGCACTAGTGTAATTCCATATGTCTTGTCAGCTGCAATGTCTCGCAGGGAGTCACCAGAGAGAGAGGTGTCTCCCACTTCCAAGAAGGAATACAGGATTTCCCAGAATTCTCAGGAGACGGCCATGCCCACACAGACGCCTCATTGGCTATGATCTGATTGACAGACTAGACTCCACCTCTTCACCCATAATCCTCTCAAATTGACACCAGATTACATAACTACTGCAGACCTCTATTAAAGTCCTCCCTCAATGCAAGAACACTTTGTTCTAATAGCTTGGCATTTTGTGATGCTCACATTCCCAACACAATCGCTGAAGTCAAAATGGGTGCATAAGACAATGTGGTGAAGAAAGCTGATGGTGCCCGGCTATCAAAAAATACAGTGTCTGGGGTGTTAAAGGCTTGAAGTCAAACAAGTGGCCATCTAGCAGGGAAGCAACAAAGCCCTCATGGAAGAAGCACACCAGGCTGTGTGATTACCAGGTGTCAATGGGATCAGGTAATAGGTATCAGAGGACCCCAAACAAACAATCATATCGATGCAAATGAGGGGGTTGGAGTGGAGACCCACAGCCCATCTGTAGACAATTGAACATCCCCTCACAAAGGGTCACAAGGAAGGGACAAGTCAGCTAGGGTGCAGTATAGCACCGATGAAAAATACAACATTCCTCTAGTTCTTCAATGCTTCCACAATCATGACCCCAGTTCTACCTTACAAATCCAGCTAGACCAGAGCATGTACACTGGTACAGATACGAGCTCTCGACACATGGAACCCAGGACAGATAAACCCCCAGGAGCAATAATGGTAGTGATGCCATGAAGGGAGGGGGAAGGTGGGGGGAGAGAGAGGGAACCCATCACAATGTGCAGCATACAAACCCACCCCTGGCCCCTAGGGGGACAAACAAGAAAAACATGGGTGAAGGGAGACACTGTAAATATGAAAATAATAATAATTTATCATTTATCAAGGGTTCACGAGGGTGGGAGGGAAAAAAGAGGAGCCGATACCAAGGGTTCAAGTTGAAAGACAATGTTTTGAAAATGATGATGGCAACATATGTACAAATGTGCTTGATACAATTGATGTGTGAATTGTTATAAGAGCTGTAAGAGCCCCCAATAAAAAGATTTATATATATATAAGATTTTTGCAATGAATAAGTCACTGGTCTTAAAAAATTCAAGTGTGTGATTCCTGGTCCCATTTCTATCACCCTGCCACGTTTCCTAACTACCTATGTTTTTGCTTTGTTTCCAACTTTTATCTTCCACTGACCAGTGATTAGTAGTGCATTTTGATTACATGCTTGAAGGTAGTGAAAATCTTTAAATCTCTTCGTTTGGGGCAGTACATTTGAATTGGGTGAGTGCATTTGAATAGTACTTGCATTAACTAGTCTTCCTTGTAGACACGTGAATGGTATCCAAGCATTGACAGCTGTATACTTTGAACAGCGATGCTGACATTTCCTTTTCACGATGACTGGGGCGCCATCCTCCTTGAATGTGTTGTTCTCGCCAGAGGGGGCGCATATGCTTGTCTCACTGAGAGGCCGGTTCCAGTCCACTGCAGCTCATTTCTGTCCAGCATAGTGGTCTTTCTGCATTCCACCTCCCTCTTCACAGCTTCCATATTTTTCTAGGTTCATACTTCATACATGCCATACTCAGATAATTAATGGATGCTTACAGCTGTTTCTTATCATTTTGTGTTATGCCTCATCAGCAAATGAAGGTCCTGACAGCTTTACTCCATCCACATCATTAGGGGGCACTCTACTTTGCGGAGAAAACGCTTCCCCCATTGTATGCTGAATACTTTCAAAGCTGAGGGGCTCATCTTCCAGCACTGTCTTAGACGACGGTCCACTCTATTCATATGGTTTTCACCGGCCAGTTTTTGTAGATTGCCAGGTCCTCCTTCCTCATCTTAATCTGGAAACGTCAATGAAACTGTCCACGATGGGTGACTCTGCTGGTATTTGGCTTACCAATGGCATGGCTTCTAGCAGCATAGTCACGCACAAGCCACCACCGGACACCAGACTGATAGATACTCAGACAGCTGCACAGGTCTGAAACTCCCGAGAGAGACCTGGACCGGGGTCATATTTAATTCCATCTTGCCATGGACTTTTGGAAGCTCCGTGTGTGTGTGTGTGTGTGTGTGTGTGTGTGTGTGTGTGCGCGCGTATGCATGTGTGTGTGTATAGGGATCATTAGAAAAGGGAGCGCTCATGAAACACATAGAACCTATGTACTGATTCAAGGAGTGCATTTAGAAGGGTGACACGAGCACTCCCTCGGGAAGACCCAGAGGGACGATGCAAGCTAATAGACAGACTGGGAAGAAGATCCTGAAGAAGACATCGAGGAGGCACAGCTCAGGTGCTAGAGGAAAACCAGGAGTTTGCTAGTAAGCTTTATTACGCAAACATGCTTTGTTGCAGATCTGACTGATTTACAAACAGTGATTCTAATTCTCAGAACAACCATGTAAGTACCACGACTGTGCCCATTGTCCAGGTGCTGCTACCTCATTGACAGGCTAAACTCCATCCATATCTTCTTACGGGTGCCACGTTGGCACAAAAACCCTAACGATCACAAGTATTCATTTAATCCAGGCCAGAAAACCACTATGGATGTAGTAATGCATTTGGGGTCCTGGTGGTAGCATGGTTAAAGGTCGATGGAAACAAGGCGGACCCACATCGAGATGGATTGACACAGCGCCTGCAATGAAAGGCTCAGATCTAGCAGCTCTTGTGAGACCAGCCCAGGACTGAGCAACGTTTTGTTCTGGTTAAGGTAACTGTTACGATTGCTGTGAGTCAGAACTAACTTTCCAGTACCGACCAGCAACAGTTATACCTTGTGTTCTAATTGCCTGATATTATTTTAAGGAATTTCATTTTCTAGAAATGCCATCAGACTGTCTTACGACTATAGAGACATGAAAAACACCAATATAGACACCAAGTTAGAAGTCATTGTTCTGCATATTTATTGTCTCTAAGACTAAAAACCACCTCAGGAGGAGGGCCATTTTATCATGGCTTCATGGCCTAGGACTAGAGTTAAAACTCCTAAAGTAATTTCCGCCTGCCCCCTTTATTTCTTGACATTGTCAGGGGTGCAATGTGATGTGTTCAGCTAGATTTCAAGGTTAAACTCAGAAGTGAAGGTTATATTCTGAAGTCAACACAAGGCATCTTGAAATCCTGAAGGACCAAAGACTGTTAATGTCGTGTTCAGTCTTACATAAAATATTGTACAAGAGTGCCCCCTAGTGCTTCTCTAGAGAATTAATTTGAGAGAAACGAAGTATTACCTATTTATAATCTTTGTCAGCCCCCTCTGGCAGGCCTCACATAATCCTCTCTTCTACTTGCAAAACCTTCCCAAATCTTGCATTAATTGATAAACAAACAAACAAAAAGTAGGTCACAGACTATGCTGAGTCATCCAGAATGGAATTTATTTAACTGGGTTATTCTGTAATGTTATGGTTGGAATGCCATAAAACCTTGAAAGAAACGAATGGAAATGAAGACTTTTGAATAGAAAAAGGAAGCATTGTTGCTTTCTTATGTTAGGGAAGCAATACAGTGAAACCTATTTTTAAAAAACTAGATGTATTTTAAGTCGGATCTGCTAATAAATCATACCGCCAGTTAATTCAAGAGCTGCTTTTAGTCGCTGTTATCTACAGAGCACTGCTCCACTCTGAGAGTATAATGAGGAGGAGTCAGATATATTGCTGAATCCTAAGGTGACTTACAACGTGTTTCTGTCCTTCACACTTTTC
>NW_022103926.1:4916597-4919425 GCF_000313985.2 Echinops telfairi
ACAGAACTAAATTACTTTCCTTTCTCCACATGGCTGCCCCCCTTACTGCACACTGCGTACACACACACACACACACACACACACACACACACACACACACGGCGACCAGAGGCCTGAGAGAGAGAGAGACTGCGGCATGGCCAAGTGGAAGGCAGAGGAGCAGCAGAGTAAGATAGGAACTACTATGCCAAAAAGGCTCTTTAATTTTCTTTTACAGGTATCCCGGCACATTGCTATCATGGTCCCCGCTCAGCTCTCTCATTCCACCACGTTACATAAGGTCTTTGTTAAGAATTCAAAGAAAATCGATGACCACTTAATGCATCCATTCAGAATCACGACTTTAATCTCTGTACGTTTTAAACAATTTTATCAGTTAGCTGGCACATAATATTCTGAGAGGGTACGTCTAGATTTAGCTGCCTCATGGACTGAGGATGTTTAGACAATTAGAATGGATTTCTACAAAATACCTCACTGGGTGCTTGTTTTTATATTTAGATCTTCTAGAATAAGGGAGCCAGGAACCAAAAGGTGTTTAGAGAGAAAGATCCTTTATTAGCTATTCATTGTCTGAAGCAATTAAGTAACTTCTGGCGCACACTGGGTGTAATTGGCAGAGCTGAAGGGGGGAGCGCTCTGGGAGACACTTGGATGCTGGCGACCTGGTGGAGCATGCCAGGGCCAAGCCATCTTGCCGGGTTTGACCAGGCATATTTAGTTTGTCCTTTCAACACTCATCAATACATTATTCATTTACTCACTCAGACTCAGTGTTTTATAATTCTAAATAAATAAATAAATAAATTTAAACATAAAATACTGTTCTCTCAGAGAATGCAAAGGACAAAGTCTTCATCTCGTAGAAGTTTATAATCTGAGTAGGAAAATAAGACTTGCAGAATTAAGCCAACACACAAGATTTACCTAGATGTGAAAAAAGAGTAAGGCGATACAAGTTACATGAATTGGGAGAAGAGGACATTTCGTGTGGATGGTTTGCGTATCTCTTATGAAGGAGGTGGAACTTAAGGTTGATCTTGAAGGATGAAAGGTAGTTACATGGGGGCTGGGGGTGAGAGAGTGGGAGAACATTCCCTCAGGAAAAACTAGCACATGCCTTGATTCACACGAAGAGGTGAGCATGCATGCTTGGAAAACAGTGAAGAACTCATCCTTACTGGAGTACAGGGTTCATGTTGGACAGAAGTAGGAAGTACAATCAGGTAGGAATTGTGGAGATGAATTCATGTGGATCCTAAAAAGACAGGCGAAAGAATTTATATATTTTTTCTGTCACACCCACTGCCATCCAATTGTTGCTGACTCATCGTGACCCTACAGGACAGGGTAGAACTGACCCTGTTAGCTTCCAAGACTGTAACTTTTATGGGAGTAGAAAGATCCATTTCCCCCCCCAATGAGAGCCTGGTGGCTTTGAACTACTGACCTTGAGGATCGCAGCCTAACACGTAACCGCTTCACCACCCAAGCTCCTCCTTTATTCCATAGGCGATGAAGTCAGAGGGTTTGGCCAAGAGGGTGAAAAATGAAGTAGGAATGACTGAAGTTGAAGGGGAATTAGGGCAAAGAGAAAGCAGCCAGTCATCTTATTGGCTCAGATTCAATGCACTCACTAACTAGATTGCTATCTCAGTTTGGTTTCCTAAGTAGACTTCCTTCCTGGGGGGAAAATGCTGAGCTGGGTATAGGAATTGCAATTAGCTTGGCAGTTATCTTTCTCACTGTAAATTACCAAATGAGCCTTTTGCTGCTGATAAATCTTTACAATTTGGGCTGGCATGAGCTGTTTCTCCAAGTAAATTCTCAGTAATTGTATGATTTGCTCTTTAGTGCTTAAGACAACAGTAATAATAATTATAGGAGTTAAAATATATTCAGCACTTACTTGTGCCAAGGGCTTTATGCGATTATTTCCAATAAACCTTATCATAAGGGGGGAGCTGTGATCTCAGAGAACTAAAGTTTTTGCTCAAAGTCACACAGCTTGACACCTAAGCTGTCAAACACCACTTACAGTTTTTGGTGCACTATCTTATTAATAGAATTTAGAAGCGTGTTTTCTCTTATGAAGCCATAGTATCTTCATGCACTCGTTATTTTAAAAACACCAACAATAACCTTTAAAGTATCAGACCATTTGAGCTGAGAAACGAATCTCTAAAGAGAGAGAGCAAAACTCCAGAGACCTTTCCCAACCGTTGCTCTTCATTACTACAAGTGGCCTTTCAGAGCCTGTATTAAATTAAATGTCCTTGTACTTGCAGGTTATTTAATTTTACAAATGGTTATTACTGAAATATCACTTCTAAGTTTTGGCGTGTTTTCAATTAGTTCCTGTAAGTTCCAGGCCATGTCTGCTATTACCTGATTTCCCCAAAGAAACTTAATGTTTTGGCCTCTATAGATACCAAAAGCAATTTTCTGTAAAATTTTCCACACACGCATGTGCATGTGCATACACACACACACACACACACACACACACACACACCCCTCCGCACAGCAGCAGCAGTGTATCATGCAAACTAGAATAATAATGTTATTATGTACCTTTTTAAAAAAATGGAATATTATATTGTTTGGCAAAAATGGATGACCTGATAAATTTACTGTCACTATATATACAAAGGCGCCCTGGTGACAGAGTGGATTACACATTGCGTTGTTAACTGAAAGGTCAGCAGTTCAAATCCACCAGCCACGTCACGGGAGAAAGATGAGGCTGTCTGCTCCCATAAGGATTTACTACCTGTGAAACCCTGGGGCGCAGTCCCACTCTGTCCAGTGGGGTTCTTGAGTTGGAA
>NW_022103926.1:4919537-4921668 GCF_000313985.2 Echinops telfairi
ACAAAAGTATCAGACTGAAGCTATTGTTTCTTGACATATCCCCCATCTACACACTTCTGAAGGTGGTGTTTCCATCTCTCTCTAACCCTTTCCAGAATATTCTGGGCTCCTTGACTTACACCACATCAAAGTGGCAGTTTGGGCATCCTCCAGGGACTAAAATCATGTTCCTTTTAATTTTCTTCAAATTTGGGGAACAAAAATAAGTCCGAGGGGATGTGTTAGTCTGGGTTCTCTAGAGAAACAAAATCAGATACTCATACATGTATAAGAAAAACTTTATATTAAGAAATAATTTTATATAGAGATAGTAGCTGGATTAATAATTACCCAGGGGCATGACAGTCGTATGCCTGGATATTTGGAAGACAGCTACTTGGGCCAAATGATTGGAAGAGATCCATATTTGTGCCCATTTCAAAGAAAGGTGACCTAACAGAATACTCAAAGTATGGAAAGGCATCAGTATCACACACAATTAAAATTTTGCTTATGATCATTCCACAAGGGTTGACAGGGAGCTGCCAGAAATTCAGACTGCAATCAGAAGAGCACATGGAAAAAGGGGTAGCATTGCTAATGCCAGATGGATCTCAGCTGAACACGGAGAGTATCAGAAAGATGTTTACTTGTGTTCCATGAACTATGCAAAGGCATTCTACTCTGTGGACCACAATAACCTCTGGATAACCTTGAGAAGAATGGGGATTCCAGAACACTTCCTGGTGCTCACGAGGAACTTGGATATGGAGCAAGAGGCAGTTGTGGGCACAGAACCAGGGGATACCGCAGGGTTTAAAATCAGGAACGATGTGGGTGGGTCAGGGTTGTATCCTCTCACCATACTTGTTCAATCTGTATGCTGAGTAAATAGCCAGAAGTGCTGGATCCTGGGTGAAGAAGACTGGCATCAGGGTTGGAGGAAGGCTTACTAACAACATGCAGTATGCCAATGGCACACCCTTGCCTGCTGAAAGTGAGGACGGCTTGAGGCACTTGCTGATGAAGATCAAGGTTTGCACCCTTCAATATGCATTATAACTCAATGTAAAGAAGACCAAAAAAAAAAAAGACCCAAATCCTCACAACGGGACCAATAGGGTTAACTCTATTAACTTCATGATGGAGAAAAGGTTGAAACTGTCAAGGATTTTGCCTTGCTTGGATCCACAATCAATGGTCATAGAAGCAGCAGTCAAAAGACACATTGCATTAGGTAAGTCTGCTGCACAAGACCTCTTTAGAATATTGAAGAGCAGGGATGTTACTTTGAGGACTAAGATACATCTGACCCAAGCCATTGTATTCTTCATCACTTGTGAAAGGTGGATGTTGAATAAAGAAAGCAAGACTTCATCTTACATACTTAGGACATACAAGGGGGTACCCCCTCCCCCCCAAATGAAAAACTACACGGGGCAGAGCTTTCGTAGCACACTTTTTCCCACTAGGCAAGCATAGCAGCTCGCTCTGACTTAGTGCACCCAGTGGCGTCACCTGTGACGTCAGACTGCTCTCGATGGCTGATAACCCTCAGGGAGAATAACCTCTAAGCAGCTGACCTCCCACCATGCTAGCGTCTTAAGTTTGTCATATATCTGGGGGAGACAACCTAGGGAAAAATCTTTCTGTATCCCACAGGTCTCCATGTGGCTCCTCCAGCTCCAGGGCTCTGGTTCCATCAGTGTGTCTCCATGTGGCTTGTCAACAGGAATGTCAATCAGAGAGTGGCTCCGACCTCCAGAGAGAAAGATTGGACTTCCCAGAATCCTCAGGAGAAGGCTGTGCCCACACAGAGGCATTACTGGCTATGACTTGATTGACAGGCTAGACTCCACCCCTTTGCAAGTTGACACAAGAATATGTAACTACCACAGCCAGTTTTTGGCAAAAACAGCATGCCTCTCTTGCCCCATGCACCATACTCACCTAACCTCACTCCATGTGACTTTTTGTTTCTGCAAATGTAGAGGGACATGAAAGGACAGAGATTTGAAGACAAATGTAGAAGAGGTGAAAAAAAAAATGAGAGAGGTGCTGTCAGCCATCCAAACAGATGAGTTTGAAAAATGTTTCCAAGAATCGAATCACAGATTTGACAAATGTGTTAATTGTGATGGAGAGTACTTTG
>NW_022103926.1:4923383-4924651 GCF_000313985.2 Echinops telfairi
GACAATGTAAGATATGACAAGATACTAGTAAAAAGACCCCTGAATTTGAATAAGCAAGGCAATCAGAGACAGAGTTCTGCCACCCATTAGCTCTGTAATCTAGCATCTATCGTTCTTGTTGGCACCTACGAAATGACTTTGTTGTATTTTGACAGCACTGTCTCTAAGGTCCCTCTGACTGTAGAGAAAGACGGGGCTTTCTATCCTTGTAAAGAGTCGCAGGCTCGGAAACTCAGAGGCAGGTTTACCTGCTCCTAGGGGTCACGAATGAGTCAGCATTGACTCTGTGTCAGTGAGTTTGAGGTTTTTTGGTCTGGTTTTAGAGTATTATTCAGAGCCTAAAAAGGAAATTCCGATTTGATATGCTCAGGCAGATGTCTCTGCCTTAATTTGATGAAGAAACAGGTAAATTCTCTGGCATGTTGATTATTAAGGCTCTGACATTAAAATAATTTTATCTAGCTCAGAGTAGCCTTACTAAAATTGTAAAGGCTTAATCCACTACTAAAATTTGGAACTCTCCAGATTCTAAACAAATATATTTCAGCATTTAGAGATTTACTGATAACAGTAGACAGACTCGTTCTTATAAAGAATTTCATCAACCTCTTAAGAGCAGTATTTCAGCATTCACAATAGAAACTTCTGATCCTCTTAGGTCGGAAGTGGTTTTTTAAATCTCAAGTATTCAGTTATGGAAGCTATCTATATTATCAAGGAGCCCTGAGGACATTGGGGGATAAGCATTAGGCTGCTAACAACCTCAAGGCCAGTGGTTCAGAATCCATCAGCTGCTCTGCAGGAGAAAGATGAGACTTTCTGCTCCCATAAAGAGTTACAGTCTTGGAAACCTGCTATAGCTCTTGTGCTTTGTCTTATAGGATTGCTGTGAGTTGGCATTTCAGCCTTCCAGGGGCGTTCTGTCACTTTAAGTATGACGCCAATGTTTAAAGATGCTGTCTAGATTTGCCATAACTTGGCTGTAGCTGCTTCTTCCCTTCCACTCACAAGCCTTCTTGCCCATTTACTGATATCATTCCTCTTCTTTGCCACTTGTCTGAATCCTATGTTTTCTTCAGGGCCCAACCAAGTCTCACTTTTCCCAGAAAGTCTTCCTATCTGGCCCAGCTGCCAGTAAGCAACCCCTCACCCTTGCTTCTGTAGCTTCCAGGTGTCTCCACCACTGACACACTATCCAGAAGCCCCTGCTGTTTTAAGTGAAAATCCTTTCTCTCCTCCTGGATTGTAAATTGCTCAAGGGCATAGGC
>NW_022103926.1:4926192-4927431 GCF_000313985.2 Echinops telfairi
CGAAAAGACTGAGCTAGTTATGGAGGGAGAGGTGACTATCCAAAAGAAAATAGTGTTGTGCCAGCGAAGGGAGGAAAACTGTTCAGGGAAGAGTGGGTGACAAAGTAAAATACTGCAGAGAAGTTAAACGGGACCAAAAAGAGGTTCAGACACTGTGGTAGTTACCTCATCTGGTGTCAATTTGGGACTGGAGAGGATTAAGAGTGGAGGGGTAGAGTCTAGTCTCTCAATTGGGTTTAGCCAATGAGGCCTCTGTGTGGATATGGCCTTCCCCTGGGAATTCTGGGAACTCCTGTATTTCCTCCTTAGAGGCAGGAGATACTTTTCGCTCTCTGCTCACTCCCTGGGAGGTACTCTACTGACAAGACACATGGCACTACACCCTGGGAGCTGGAGAAGCCACATGGACCTACCTTGATGCAACCAGACTTCTGGAGCCAAAGAAGCCACATAGAGACTCCTGCCAGCACTGAGATGCTTACAACGCCACTGGATCCACAAGACTTCCAACCCACTGGCCTGGGATCCTCCTGCATTCAGCATCATTGCATGCATTTCGTGAGTCTGAAGAGGACTTTATAGATTGGTATTGGATATACGGGCTAATATTGGACTTATGGACGATGTAGACTGGGGTGGGAAGTTTTCTCAATATTCAATTGCTCTTGTATATAAACCCCTTTCTTGTATACATATGAATGTCTATGAATTTGTTTCTCTAGTCTACCCAGATTGACACAGACACTTTGACAGTGAATATACACTTGGTGGTTTTGGAGAGAACCGTGTAGAAGGGAGAGGGGTGAATCAGATTGTGTTGCAGTCTGAGCAGTGTATGAGATGGAAGGGGATTACAAATCATAGTAAAGTGCCGGTTTTGCTTCGAACCCATGCCTTATTGTGGAATAAGTGTATTAGATCTGAATTCCTCGGGTAACTATCTTCACCTGTGGAAATGTAATTTAAAGCCCTGTTTCCTTTGATTCTCTATAAAGACACCAGACTTGAAATCTGATGTGATGGAGTGAAGATATGAAAGAATATTATTTTTTTCCACTTTGCTTTTTAATTAAAAAAATTTCCCCCCCGCTTTTTTTCCTTCCAGAAAACAGTTTTCCCATTCCAAATCACGAATGAACATGAGATATTAATAACAGTGAAGAGACTTTTTGGTGCTTCTGTCTTCTGTAGAATTTATCTATTATAGAGGTCTAAATACAGGCATGTACATATGTAAAT
>NW_022103926.1:4928116-4929237 GCF_000313985.2 Echinops telfairi
AAAAATACACTTGTATGGGCAGGCCCAGGAATTCTGAACTAGACCTACAAAAGAGGAAGACTCAGTAAGCTCCATTGATATGGTGCTACAATGGGCTCCTCCATGGGGTCGATTCCGAGGAGGCCCGGATGGGCAGTGAGTGCTCCGCACTATTGTGCGTGGGATGCTGCCTGACAACAGTGCAGGTAAAGCCGCATCCAGATCAACATCTGTTTGCATGCCGGAGACTTACACTATTTGGTGTTTCTATGAAAGTTGCTTTTTGAGGCATTTTTTTGTCATAGAAGAGGCTCAGTGGAGCCAGTTTGTTTTTTTAAATCTCTTCTCCTTGCTAACATATATAAATACGATGGGAGGGGAAAATGCATACTCATGCCAAGCCCTTTTGTTGATTAGCCAGGGTTTTTAGACAATTATTCTAATCAGCTCGGTTCCTCTCTGAACTGCTGCCTCTTCTACTTTCCTTCCCTTTGTTTCTTGTGCCCTTAAACTTATGATCTCATCGCCTCTTATTACCCATGGTTTCTTGCTCCTTTTCTTCTCTTTTATTCAAAGAAAAATGCATCTGGGATTCTGTTGCTATCTAATTACTTCCATTTTTCAAACTCATACTATTTGCCTACCAAGCTGGATGGTGAGAACAATTCAGAAAATCGTGTTGGTTTGTCACAAAAATGGGGCCTATCATTTGGAAAATAAAGAGTTCCAAGCTTCTTTGTAGGATGTTGTTTTTCAAAATCAAACGTCACGTCCAATTCCTTGCATCTGTATTTAATAAAGTACGTTGACTGCATTCCAGGTTAACTCTCTTAAACCGTTGATTGTGCATTAACAGCAATGCAGGGCATCTGTGTATAAACACACAAGCATGGGTATTCCACTTGTATTATGACCTCGTTTGATCTAATAAGGCTGTAGTAGTGAATACAGAAAATAGTGGAGGGTTTTCCTTGTGATATGGAATATAGAATTAGAAAAAGACTAACTTTGGATAATTAAGTACTTATTGTCTAGGCATGGGGTAATATTATCCGTATAGCTTTTTTTTTTTTTTTAAACATTTTATTAGGGGCTCATACAACTGTTATCCCAATCCATACACACATCAATTGTGTAAAGCG
>NW_022103926.1:4930714-4932690 GCF_000313985.2 Echinops telfairi
TCCTGGATTCCCTGTGTTTCCAGCTCTGATCTGTACCAGTGTACAGCCTGTGGTCTAGTCAGATTTGTAAGGTAGAATTGGGATCATGATAATGGAGAGGAAGCATTGAAGAACTAGAGGAAAGTATGGGCCCCTAATAAAATGATTTTTTTAAAAAAAGAACTAGAGGAAAGTTGTATATTTCATCGTTGCTACACTGCACCCTGAATGGCTCCGTTCATACCATCCACCCTTCTCTAAGGGGATATCCAGTTTCCTACAGATGGACTTTGGGTCTCCACTCCACACTCCCTCTTATTCACAATGATATGATCTTTTTGTTCTTTGATGCCTGATACCAAAACTCTTTTAATATGATCTTCCTAGTAGTTAAGCATTGGGCTGTTTAACTGCCAAGTCAGCAGTTCAAAACCACCAGCTGCTCTTTGGGAGAAAAATGAGGTTTTTGACTTCCCTAAAGCATTACAGTCTTGGAAAACCACAGGGGCACTTCTATTCAGTCCTATAGGATCACTGTGAGTAGGAAACCAACTCTATGGCAATGAATTTGGTTTAGTTCAATCTTCCCTAAGTATAGAAAGGGTTTCAAGTGGAAATAAAAAGTTGACATTAATCCGTCACACAAATTGTCTTCCTTTTTTTTTAATTGAGAGGAAGAGAAATATTAAGAAATATGACTGAGCTTGAGGTATGTATTTTCAGTTGGTTAATGGAGGTGGCCTTGCTCCCGATAACAATTCAAGAGAAGCAGAGCACAAGCCCAATCAATTTGTAACCAATTCTACTTTGCCACTTCTAGAAGCGGGTGAGTTCAGGGGTGGGATGGGGAGGCTTAGTTACAATGAAAATGGTAACTGAGATATTTATCTGTGTGTAAAGTTTATTTTTCCAAGTGGATAATTGGAGGTTGGAATACTGCAGAAGCTATAGTACTAAATGTGTTAGAGAAATAAACCAGTTAATGAAAGTACCCTTATTTTATTTACCCCTATTTTGAGCAATTTTAGTCCAGCAGGTAATCAGTTACGTGGGTCTGTGTTTCTATTTTTGTAGACCTCAGTTTAAAACAAAATCCTCCAAGATGAAACTGTCAAGGGGCACTGCATGTGATCAAATGGTAGGTAATTGACATTTCAGAAAAGTTCAGTATGATTTTTATCATAACTGAAATTACCCATGTGACTTTTATTTCTTAGACCATTTCCTTCTTTCTTAAAAAAAAATGATTTCCTAGAAATTTGTCCTATTTACTATTAAGATACTGATTTAGTTTTGCTCTTGGACGAAAATGGACTCTAAAGAGAGAAAACTACCTAGCAACATTTGGTTACTCCGTGTGCAGGTCCCTGCCCTGAACATGATGGGAGCCACAGTGCAGCATCAGGTGTGGTTTCTGACTTCAAACCTGTGTGCTCATTATAATGTTTCCATCACACATTAAACGTGCTGGAGATTTTAAAGAAAGTGTCCATTGGGAAAGATAAACTGGTTATCCACTTAATGCACTTCTAAGCAAAACAATGTATAATAATTCTGTACTTGAGTTTGTTTGTTTTGCAACTGGCCTAAATTGACATCAAATATTTCATCACAGGATTCAAGGATATTCTGAGGCTTTGGAAAAGAAATATCTAAGATGCTCTTAAAATTCACACCTTATTCAAAGATTCATCGCTGGCCCCTTGAAATTGTTTCTGGACATTGGCTGCTGTGTTGAACAGTGTGTCTTGCCTATATTGGTATTCATGAGCCAGTTTCCTTTAAATGGATGCTATAGTTTGATTTTTCTGATGGTGTTCGTTGATGTCTGGTTTCCACCAATTAGAAGTGAAACCTTTTTCTCTTTTATACACTCATATCTTTTTGACCACAGAATTTCCTCTGAAGTCACTGGAAGAAATCCACAGGATGTGGAACGGGGAAGACAAGAATCTGGTCTTTAACACATTAAACATTTTCAACCTAGTGGTGATTCA
>NW_022103926.1:4937248-4939320 GCF_000313985.2 Echinops telfairi
TGAGTGAACTAGTTATATGACTGAATCCATCAAATGGCCTCTTTTAGCCAGATCCTAAGTACTAAACCTTAAACGGATGACTGAGACTCTTAAATAGTGTTTATATTGGTTTTCTATGCTGTTAATACATGGTGACTTGTCGCAGAGTGCTAATAAGAAACAGTATGTTAAATGTCGCTGGAATAAAGTCAAGTTTGAGTATGTAGACATCTTGGGAGATGTTCTCCTGTTGAACATGGTGATGGTTATTTCTAACTGTGAGAATTTGGGTGATTTTTTTTGCAGTCTTTTTTGTGTGTGCTTCCCATCATTGTGTGAAATCTTTAACAGAAGAACGAATATATGTCCTTTAGATGGTTATTAGAGAAAAGAGACCAAATGGTGGGCAGCCTCTTACCTGGTCTCCTCATTTCCATTCTCTGGCCCCACTATTCCAAGTCACTACATTCTTTCAGAAATACACGTCACGTCATGTTACACCTTGGCCTAAAAGTCTTCAGTGGTGTTTAAAAGAAAGTTCCTCTATTCTGCATCCTTCATCTGGCTGACTCCAATTCATCCTCTGGGTCCCAGCTGAAATATTACTGCCCCAGGGAAGTCTTTCCCGTCTCCTCCCCCCACTCCCGCAGCCTACATCATTGAATGTTTTGTTCACAGCGCTCTGTTGCCCTGCGTAGTAGGAAGTGCTCTATCTGTGTGAGATTTGTGTTTAGTGTTGGTCCCCCATGTTCTCTGAGATCAGGGGCATGCCTATTTCTGCACGAATGGATGAGCTATTAATTAAATAGAGCTCACAGTCTAGGGCTTAAAATTGCATGCAGTAACCCAAATAGCCACACAGTGTCACTCAAGTTTTAGTCCTTTGAGTGATAGAGGTGAGGAATTTGATTTGAAATTGCAGTGCTGAAGTGTTCTCATTTGTAGTTTAGGTATTTTTAAAATGTATCATATGCTTGAATACATAAATCCAAGCATATGTAGCCAAATATATATCTGTATGTATATATAATACATGTATAGTTAAGCAGCTATATAGAATCACTTATTGGTGTCTTCGTGACCCCCTGTGGGTTTCCAAGACGGTAACTGTTTACAGGAGTAGAAATCCCAATCTTTCTCCCGAGGAGATGCTGGTGGTTTCAAACTGCCGACCATGCGGATTGCAGCCCAGCGAATAACCACGACACCACCAGGGCTCCTTAAGGCCAATTTACTCTCAAATCTTTTGTGAAATCCCCCTTGGTTATTCTGTCTATACGAATTCCTTCTCTCCTGAAATGCCTTGTCTTGCAGGACTCCACAATTTAACACTGAGTTGTAAATTCTTTAGAGCAGGATTCCCATCTGGGTTTCTATCCTCCAGACCCAGAGTGATGTCCTAGCAAGCATGCAGTGAGCACCCCTGCCTCTCTGAGTGGCCTCTGTGGCACTTTCCTCCTCAATGTCTCCCCTGCCTTCCTGTCCACTCCCCTTCCCCTTTCCTTCTCTAAGCCTGTGCGGTGATACCTCGGCTGGCCGTTGAGCGACGCCCAACCTGAGCTTCCCACTACGGGAACAGCACAGTCTGAGAACAACCTGCCCCTGTAGTAGTCGAACTGAAAATCCAATTGGAAAAACCGCTATGGGCTGAGAGTGAGTCATGAGTGGAGTCTCCCCCAGGGACGCAAAGGGGGGACCCTCCAGTCTAAGGGCCGCTCTCGCTTGTTAGTGCATCAGGACATTTATCATTGTGCTTTCTAAAGAGAAATTTGTGCACTTTGTTCACACGAAATATTATAACCAGCAGTAAGGCTAAGCGGAACACTGTGAGGATAGAGTTAATGAACGACATCATCGGGAAATTTGAATCAGGTCACCGCTTGTCTGATTTGGCGGCTGAATCCAACATGACTAAGTCGACATTATCAACATTTTTGGGAAAAAAAGGTGATTAAAGTGACTAATGTATCAAAATGTATAAAATCATTAACTATGAAACAAAAAACCCAGCCCATCAAAAAGGCTGAAAAGTTACTGTTCATTTGGATCGCTCAGAAACAACTGATGTCGATAGCGTGTCTGAGACAGTGATA
>NW_022103926.1:4939547-4942593 GCF_000313985.2 Echinops telfairi
AAGTGTTCAACTGTGACGACACCAGACTCTTGGAAAAAATGCCAACAGGGCCTTCATTGCTGAGGAGGAAAGGCGTTGCCAGTCCACAAGCCTATGAAAGAGACTCACTCTACTGTGGGGGATGCTCGTGGGGATTTTAAGGGAAGCCCATGGTAGTGTACAGTTCCCCCAAACCCTTGGGGTTTTAAACAACAAAACAATGAAAAATAAGTTAAGTTTTTTTTTCATATTTAATGTCCCCTGTTTATAGATGTTTTAGGGGGTATTTCCACAACAACTAACTTTGTGTAAAAGTCCTGGAAAAATGATTTTATAAGTGTAATTATCGGGCCTCAGAACTAATTATTTGGTTTTCCATTATTTCTGAAGAGAAAAATATGTTCAGTTCTGGAACTTTTCAGTGTTTGAATATTCATTTGGAACCAATTGAGTTCATCATTGTTGATATGAGGGGGAACCCCCCAAAAACCAGAATGGCGTTGGGCAGAACAGAGACTTTATCGTACGTATTTTCCTGCGAGGCAAGCATCCAGCAACTCGCTTCCTCCAGGTTAGCGCACCCAGGGGTGTCGCCTTGGAAGGTTCTCTCTGGTCACAGTGAAATTTTTTGTCAAAGCAGTTTCCCTTGAACCTCATCTTTTTGTGATGGCCGATTTAAGAGAATAGTGGTACGGCTATGAAATTGTGTTTCCTGCTCAGGAAAAATGCCACAGAAATGGTTGTGATGTTGATCACAGTTTACAAGGACAGCACTATGGGGGAAAATTCAATTGTACAAGTGGTTTTCTCATTTCAAAAAAGATGAAATGTTGATTGATGACATCCGTCAACTTCCCGGATGGACAAAAATGTCCACTCATAGTGCATTTGGACTTCACTCCACCAGGCCAGACTGTTAATCAAGCTTTCTCTTTAGAAGTTCTGAAAAGATTGCGTAACAGTGTGCAACAAAAAAGGCCTGATTTGTGGCAGACGGGGGACTGGTTCTGCCACCATGACAATGCACCTGCTCACACAGCCATCTCAGTGGGCCAGCTTTTTAAAACCAGCATGTCTCTCTTGCCCCACGCACCTTATTTACCTGACCTATGTGACATCTTTTTGTTTCCATGAATCAAGAGGGACATGAAAGGACAGCGATTTGATGATGTAAGAGAGGTGAAGAAAAAACGAGGGAGGTGCTGCCAGCCATCCAAACAGATGAGTTTGAAAAATATTTCCAAGAATGGAATCTCAGATTTGACAAAAGCATTGTAATGTGCAGTGTAATGGAGAGTACTTTGAAGGTGATAAGGTTGTTTTGTAAAAGAAAAAAAAAATTAAATATATAGCTTTGGGCGGTGGATTCCTTTTTTTTTGGTATCCCCTCATTTGCTTAACCCAGTTGGTGGCATTGAGACGAAATGAAATGTTTTTGGTCTTTAAGGCTCTTTCTTTGGAAGATCACAAGTAGCTTTTTGAGTAATGGGGAAGAAAATTGGTATCTACAGGTGGGTAGTAATTCTTCATTGCCCAAACTAATTTGCTTTACCTCTGCCTCTTATTTGGCTTCAAATGCTTTCTTCCCCTGTAACTTGAAGGGACTTTTTCCAAATGGAAAAGTCCTAATAGATTGTCAACAAATTGGTCATTTCCTCAGTGCAGAGTTTGTGATTTTTTTTTATTATTATTCATTCAAAACTCCTACTCTTAAACCAGTGGTTTTGAGGTAGTGAAATGCTAAGCAAATTGAGCTTAACTACTGAAAAAAATCATAGAGTGGGCAGAAAACTGCTAAATGAGTTTTGGTGTGGGAGATAATATATGATAATGAATTTAGGAAACAAGGGCTTATTATTACATAATAAGCTCTGAGCTCTCGGTTATGAACCCCAAAACTGTTTGAATATCTACAGGTCCTTGACCTCTATGTGTTCATGGCACACTTTGATGATTACTCAAAAAGTTGGTGCCATGTTTGCGGGTATTAAAAAGTCAAAAGAGCATCAGGTAAGTCAGCAGTAAAGCTGCAGTACGGTAAACTACTACCACGGCAAAGCAAGGCTCACAGAGCCCAGACAAAGTGAGTTATCTAGGAATAGGGGTTTGGCAGGGACAGGTGAATAAGAAATAAGTGGGGTGGTCACCTGGAAGTTACAGGACAAGCTTTTCTGGTAACCTGTTTGTAAATTGCTTGCTTTCTCATGTCTGTTTCGGGGGGTCCATTATAAAGACTTATTGATCATGCTGTCCACCAAGATCCCTCAGATATAAGCGATCAAACCTGGCACCATGGTGGCCATTGTGGAGAGCACCACTGGAGACAGGTTGTGATGTCCCGCACCATCCAGACCTCAGAGAAAAGGAGTATCTTCTTTAGAGACTATGGAGAGGCCGGCAGCTTCGGAACGATTAGAAAAGGCAGCTTTTAAAATGTAACACGGATGCCATTCATGTCAAGATGTTAAAATGGCTTTGAGGTGCCTCTTTCAGACTCTCTTATGCAGGAGATAAGTAAGTACATAGAAACCAGACACTCTGAATGTTTAGCAGAGGGGAGAAGAGTTAGGTTCTGCGTTAGGTGTACCGAACACACGCTCTGAGTGGTGGCACAATGTGGGAAAGGAAAGTCCTGAAAAGGTAGGAACAATTTGAAGGACATAAACAAAGCCACTATAGAAATTGTTGAATTGCTATATGTACGGTTGTACATATATATACAACGATAAACCATTCTCTTAAAATACTAAACAATTAACTCATGTAAAACACTGAGAGAAAAAAAGAGCACCAAGCAAGTCAACAGTAATTATAGTATAGTTACTACTATGGAAAGTGAGGTTCGCAGAGCCTATTGAGGGTCCATGAGTCAGACTGTCTTCTAGTTGCTGTCCAACATCAGGTCACTGATACAACCACTTCCTTCCCTGACCGTCATTCCTCCTCATTCACAAAACAGGAGTCTCACATAGTCCATTAAGCTCAGTCTTTTATTTATCTCCTATTATAGCATGTTGTTGTTGTTGTTTTTGACAGATACCCATAAAAGGGTATTTTCACCAAATGC
>NW_022103926.1:4942979-4944821 GCF_000313985.2 Echinops telfairi
GTGCATCCTGAAAAAAACCCCTAAGGCTTATCAGTCTGAAGGACATTAATGAGATGTGTATGCCAAAATGTAAATTTGTTGAAGAAAAGGTTAGGCAGCTTAATGAGTGATAGACCCATGAGTAATGACTATTTATGAATATTTTGGACATACAAACATTATTTATTTAGAGCTTTGTTTGTACTAGAAGTCGTCAATACGTTTAATAGATTGATTCAGGAACGGAACAATAGGTAGTCCCTGATTCTAGCCACAGTATGCTTTTTGAGTCTTTGTTTCAAATCGTTATAGGCTGAAATCCCAATCCAGTGTTAATTCTCTCTTGACTGAATATTTGCTCATTCAGCAAACAGTATTTCGGTCCTTGTATGTTCAAAGTATGCAAATGCAGAAGTGAATGGCTAAGCAAGGTCCCTGTTTTCTTAACATGTATGTTTTTTTGTGAGAGAGCATGAATGATAAACAAGTACATAAAAATCATCGCGACAGCTTCACATAGCTATAATGCCATGAAGAAAATGTAAAAGGGAATATAAAGGTGGTGCGCTAAAGAGTGCTGAGCTAGGAGTGGAAGAGGAAGGATTAGATAACTGCTCGGAATGTCTCCCAGGAGGTTTCTGATGGAGTTGAAACCGAATGACGGGTGTCAGCCCTGTGGAGGTCTGTGGGAGTCATCATCATGGATGACAAGATAACAGAGTGGTTAATGTGCCGTGATACATAGAGAGATAAGATAAGTACATAGTCAGATACATAGGTAGAGATAGTTTCACCACTTCTTTGTGAAACTGTTCACTATTGATTAATAAGTAAGCACAAGTAAGTTTGTGCTTACCTCGCTTATTGGGTAATCTGACAGCATCAGCTCTACCATGTAGTAGCTTCATCTATAAAGTGAGGATAACAGTACCTCAGAGTGTTGACTGCATATGAATTAACTGATGTAGAGCAGTTAGTGCAGTGCCTGCCTGATAACGTGTGAGCCATCGTCTTTTTCTTTTTTTTAAATCCTCTGGAGAACAGCATGCTCTAAGCACAGCTGTGCAAAGGCCCTAAGGCGTGAAGTAATCTCGTATATTCGTGGACCAGTGAGAAGCAAGGGGGCAGGAGATAAAATTAGAGAAGTAGGCAGTGGACAGGTGAATAGGACCTTGGGAGCCAAGGCAACTTTTGGGTTTTAGTATAGGTGTACAGGAAGCCACTGGAGGCTTTTCAGCATCAGAATAGCATGATTAGATTTTTTAAAAAATGGCTATAGAGCAAAGAATCACTTGTAGGAGAAGTCATGTGGAAGGAGACATCAGATGAAAGATATTGTGCTCAAGAGTGCTGAGGTGGGAGTATTAACCCAGGAGAAAGGTGGTGGTGATGTGCATCAGAATATCTCAGTAAAGATGAGGAGAAGTAGATGGATTTGGGATGTGCTTTGGAGATAGATTTGAAGAGCCTTGTCACTGGATTGGCGTGTGCAGGGAGAAGGAAAAACTATCTATTTTGCTGTTGCTTTGGTCTGTGTGAATGTATTCAGTATGATTCATAGAAGCCATTAATGATGTCTTTTCATGAGACATATATGTCTTAACACTGAGAGAAGATCTTAAGAGAGGGCTAGAACCTATTGTCAATATACCTTCCTTGTTCAATCAGAGCCACATGGAAGCTCTTAAAGAGTAGCCTCTGTTTTTTCAATCGCTTTATTAGGGGCTCATACAACTCTTATCACAATCCATACATACATCAATTGTGTAAAGCACATTTGTACGTTCATTGCCTTCATCATTCTCAAAACATTTCCTCTCCACTTAAGCCCCTGGCATTGGGTCCTCATTTCTCCCCTCCCTC
>NW_022103926.1:4946152-4947966 GCF_000313985.2 Echinops telfairi
TAATAATGCGTTGACAAAAATAATTCTTTGAGTATGTCTAGCTTCAAGCATCAAAAGACTAGAGTTGATGAAGAAACTCAGGCAGGCTAGAAGGACAGGTATTGTGTTCTGGACAGGGAACTACAGCCATGCTCTGAGAGAGGACATGGGTGTCTAGACTATGTCTGAAGGAAGCCTGTGGCTGGAGACACCTGCAGGCACCTTCTCACATTCCTGTCCAATTGTCCTCACAAAGTAGCCTTCTGAACTTGGTTGACCTTCTCAAGTATGTAGCGATGAAAATGGTGTGGGGCCCACATCTCACCTCCTTTGGCGACATAAGGGAAAAGGAGAATCCAACCCTACACCAATCCAAGGCTGATTGCCAACCGGCAAAGGTGAGACATGCCCCCACCTTTCATCTTTCTTTACCCTATTCTGACCCAACCATTCCTCCATGGTGCTCTACTTCTCCACTGGATGTGATCATTCATGGCCATGACCACACAGAACTCAAAGACAGCACTCACTATTGTGGGAGTGTGTCAGGGAAGTTAACAGGTTTCCACAAGCCAGATCTGAAAATATTGAGGATATAGTCATTGGTCCACAACAATCCCTCTCCTTATCCAGTAGCCAAGTCACCCTTTCTCTGATCTTCAGCCTCTCAGCCATGTGGTCCCTTGGCCTCTGCCACTGTGAGTCAGGAAGCCCACCTGCTGCTCTGCCTCAGTCTCATGGTCTCTACTCTGCTCCTCTGTCTGCCTCATGGTCTCCTTTCCTCAGCATCTGGCTTGGTGGGTGGGATGGCCTTGCCACTTCAGGCAGGGTTTTTGAACATGCTTTCTTGGTGACTCTTCATTCCTGATAGTCCTGGGATTTCTCTCTTTCTTCTCTTGAGATGCTTCATTCGTATAGGCAGGGGAATGATAAAACTGACCAACCCCTGCTTTAGAGCCCTCTAGACCTCATTTGGTGGACAGTATAGAGAAATGGATAGAAGAACCACAAGTAATTAATTTCACTTCACCACAGGAGTCTTGCTGGAAAAAAAAAACACATTTCCCTTTGAAAATGATTGTCATTACAAATTCTTCTCCTTAGTGTTTAAGCAGCATGAACCAGTTTCACCAGAACTTGACGCTTGTGACGCAGTTGCGTATGATGGGTTAGGATCAGCAGATCTGGGAGACCAAACCTTGGGGTAGAGAAAAGTAGTAGAACATTGAGTTGAGTCTTTTACTAATCCATAGAACATCCTCATCCCCACATTGCCAAGAAGCGAACACTTAACCGGATGCATGAGTAGTATCTTCGTGTGTGTGACTTGGACCCAGGCTCTTTACCTCTCCTTCACACCTTCTCCAGCTCTGTGGACACACAGCTGAGCCAAACCTTGGCGGCAACGACTAGATAGTTATTTTCTTCTTGAAAGCAGTGGCGTATATTGCCTGAGGACATTTGTCCCTTTTTATTTCTAGCTTTCTTTATTCAGAAGGGCAGATACCAGTAACATCCAGTTTTTAGTGCAGGATCAAAAAAAAACCCAGATGTCATAGATCTTGGCTGCTTTTTTCTTTTTCTTTTTGTTATTCTAGTCTTCCTTTAAGGACGACACCAGCTTCTTCGTGACTCTCAGGGAATTCTCTTCTTCTCTGCACTGTTTTTGTAAAGGAGCCAGGTGATCTTTAAAAAATACAAATCACTCCCACCCTGTGTTATTTTCCTAGGGCTGCCATAACCAAGTACCGCACACTGGTGGCTGATAAAACTATAAATGTCTTGTCAGATAGTTCTGAAGGCTAATATTCTGCATTCAGCATGTTGAAAGGGCT
>NW_022103926.1:4948891-4950340 GCF_000313985.2 Echinops telfairi
CATCAAAAGTGGGATGTCTGGTCACCTTACCGTTAATACTTAAATAAGAACAATGCAAGAGGTACACACAACTAGATTGTGTTATAAGAAAGCATTTAAAAATATTAGTGAAAAAACATTAAGTAATGCCTGGCAAAACCATTAAAACTTATTTAAGTTATTTCTATATTACTTCTTCATTGGCATCCTCACTTGCAATATTTTTTTGCTTTTATTGGAGCAACATCAGCTGATTTATCCTTAGCCATATTTTCACTATAGGAGTAGGATTCCATTCCTCTAGAGGCAGGCCAGTGAGACAGTAGTAATTGTGTTTGACATATTAGAAATAGATGACTTCTCTCTTTGAACATATTACGTTCATCTTTGAAAAACCACTTCTGCTTCTGCTGAACTTGCAGCAATTGTTCTGACACTATTTTTAGCTCTTTGAACACTTCAGGAATTGCATAATTCATTCATAGTATCTTGTGGGAATTTGGGGCATAACACAAAGCTGAAATGAATAACAGCGTGTCACCCTCTGGTTGTTTGGCAGTTTTTCCCTTTACATTATGTCTTTGTTTACTGAAGTAGCAAGTGCAAAGGAATAAACATGAAGTATGTCATCAAAAGCATAATATGTTTTCTGCAGTGAATAACTATTACACACCTAATTCTGTTTAATTTTTTTATACCTATGGATGGAATGAACATAATTACTACAGGTGCTTAGAATACGCTGTTGCTACAAAAAGAGTAAGGAATGTAAATTTGTGATTTCCACACTGGGTAGCTGCCCAGCTGCCCACTTTAAAGAGAATCCTGATTACAAATGCCATTTTAACTACTGGTTTGCAAACTGGGTCACTGTGAGTTGGAACTCACTCAATGGCACCTGGCACCAACAAGATCACTGACCATGCCAGAATGCCACTCATTACCTAATAACATTTTTAAAGGAACTATTTCCCAATTAGGCTACTGGTTCTCTGTCCTCTACTCTCTCTGGTTCTCTTCAACTACCCACCTCCTCAGATTAAATTAGGAACGCCCTGCCTCCTAACATTATTAAAGACCTGATTTCCGAATGAAAGGAGACCTGGTGGTAGAGTAGATTACTTCCTGAGCTGCTAATCACAAAGCAAGCAGGTGCTCTTCATGATAAAGATGAGACTTTGGGGGTCCTTAAGGATTTATAGCCTCAGAAACCCATGGTGGGAAGGGGTACAGTTGTCCTCTGTCCTGTAGGGTTGCTATGAGTCAGAATTGACTCAATGGCTGGGTTAGACAGGGTTCTTAGAGAAACAAAACCACAGAGGGCTCAGTTCAACTCATTTCCGTGGAACAGTTAATAAGCTGGAAGCCCTTCAACTCACGAGGGCTACTGGGTCCTGCTGGGTCCTGCAGAGAGCTGAGTCTTCCCTAAGGCAATGCAGGCAGTCTGGTCACAGACAGCAAACAGAAGGG
>NW_022103926.1:4951698-4952876 GCF_000313985.2 Echinops telfairi
GAGATACACCAGTTCAAGTTCAAATACACAACAGGAGTCTCCACTGTGGATTTTGACAGGTAGGATCAAATTGTGTCATGACATGATGAATATATACAGTTGAGGTGAAACATACGCATCTTGAAGCCAGAAGTCACTGATAACTTCCCCACCAACTCTATAAAAACAAAAAACATGATAAAAATAGACTGGAATAATTTTTTAAACTTCTGAAATCCATAGATGAAGCTGGTGGGACTAGGGGCTTTTTTCTTTCCTTCTTCTTTCCAAAGGTAGTGTTTGCAGGATCGAAGAAAAAGGTAGTGGGTAAGAGTGCCAAGTCCCACGGCAGGAAGACCTACTTTGAATCTTGGCTCTGACTATTAACCAGAAAACGAACCCCACTGCCATCATGTTGATTAGCATATCTGATCTGGAAGGCAATCTCTTTCTGGAGAACAGCATTCCTGCGATCACTCATCAAGGCCTCCCTGTGATCATGAGAATGAGAAATTCAGGTCACGCAAGAAAAAGCTTGGAGGTTTTCGATAGTTTCAACGGATACTTTTCCGTTGTCACATGGCCAGTCACAGTCACAGGGTCCAGTGTGCCAGTTATCAGAGCTGAGAATAAACGAGCCCCTGACAGCTTTCAGTCTTAAAAAGGACAGTTTTAAAAAGTACTATTTTCAAGAAGATAAATTTTGTTTAATGAAATTGTCCATGACTAATAGGGGAAAAATACTTTCCAATATACTTCTTTTTTAACAGTACTCATAGGATTAGAAAAATTGTGAGTTCTCTTTCTTTTGTGAATGCCCTTTTCCCAAATGTCATTGTAGTAAGATAGACGTAACATAAACATTAGCACTTTCACCATTGTGTATACAATTTGGTGATGTTAAGTATATCCACAATATACTCTCTACTTTGTATTAGCAGATCTTTTTTATCATACCAAAGAGAAACTATATACCCATTAAACAATAATTTCCCATCATCTCCTCCCCTTAGCCATGGAACTTCTATTCCACTTTCTGTCTTGATGGATATGCCTTTTCTAGGTAGTTCACATAAATGGAAACATACAATATTTTTGTGTCTGGCTTATTTTATTTAGCATCATGTTGGTCATTCACAATGTCACATGAGTGTGTTATTGCTGTTATTGTGAAAGGGTAGTGGATCTTGTTAAATGCT
>NW_022103926.1:4953997-4955357 GCF_000313985.2 Echinops telfairi
CCAAAATAATTGTTAGATTCTTCTGCTTAATGGGAAAAGATAATATAAAATCTGAAGATATTTTTAAGATTAGAATACACAGTTTTTGAAATAGATGAAGATAGTAGGTAACTTCTGAGGGTTTCCCCCCTTAGTTCCTTAACTCTGTATTATGTCTAATATGTTGAAAAGAGGTTTTTGTCTTAATTCAACTAATATAAATATCATTTTAATAAGTATTTTTACAATGTCAGACATAATAATGGCTTTAGATTTTGGTACAATTTTCTTCTGATTCCACTCAAAGATGATATAGCTGATATAACTAAAAAAACTCACTGCTATGCAGTCAATACCCACTCATAGCTACCTCATAAGACAGGGTAGAATTGCCCCTGTGGGTGTCAGGGCCTGGTTGTATCATGGGTCACAAGTTGGGCTGCTAACGGCAAGGTCAGCAGTTTGAAACCAGCAGTCTATCCAAGGGAGAAAGCTCACTGGGGCAGTTCTACTCTGTCCTACACAGTCACTATGAGTCAGAATAGACGCAATAGATGGCCGTGAGTTTGGGTGTTGCTGTTGTTTTCAACTCTTTATGGGAGTAGAAAGCCTTATCTTTCTTCGGCAGTGTGACTGGTGGTTTTAAAAGACTTGCTCATCTTGTGGTGAGCAGCCCAACACATAACCCACCACACCACCAGGGTTCCTTTATAACTAACATAGAAAAGCTAAATTAAGAAGAGAACCTGCATTTTTCAACTAAATTTTATCTTTAAAAAATTAAGAATGTCTTTTTCTTTTTTTAACTGAAAACGAAGCCGGACCACCTGAGAAGGGATCCTTCAGTTGACCGAGTCAATAAGCCACGGGCTAGCAATTTTCAGCCATACGATTGGTAAAGTGAAAGGGCTTGAAGCAGTTACTGATGATGATCAGAGCCAACGGTCTTCAGTATGTATTACACCTCAACCTAAGGGGGAAAAAAGTCCTCACACCAGACCAATAAACACCATCATAAAGCATAAACATTTGAAGTTATCAAGAACTTTCATTTTACCTGGATTCACAATCAATGCCCATGAGGAACAGTTAAGAAATAAACTGACATGTTGCACTGGGCAAATGTACTGCAAAAGATTTCTTTTAAAGATTTCTTAAACAAGCAAAGATGTCATTTTGAGGACCTGACTCTAGCCATGGTATTTTCAATCACCTCATATGCATGTGAAACTGGACAATGAGTAAGGAAGGCCAAGAAAGAATGAATGCCTTAGATTATTGAATATACCATGGACTACAAAAAGAAAAAAAAGTCTGTTTTGGAAAGTACAGCCAGAATGTTGCTTAGACAGGAGAACGTTGAGACGTCATCTCACATACT
>NW_022103926.1:4956903-4969712 GCF_000313985.2 Echinops telfairi
TCTTGATATACAGCTCTCTCTTACACATGTATGAGTGTCACTGGATTTGTTCCTCTAGTCAACCTGGCCTAACCCACCACCACATGCCCCTGCCTCTTTGCAACCCCTCCCACTCCAGAGGTAACTACTGTCTTGACTTTCATGATAACATCTCCCTATAGTTTTTCCATCTGTGAGTATATACTCTTTTATTTTTAATTATATAAAATCATCATCTAACTACTTATCTATGGTTGGCTCCTTTCACTTGACCATTAACAAATGAGATTCATCCTTTTGTGTGTGGTTGTCATGCATTCACGTTCACGTCTGTAGTCTCTTGATAGACATTTTCTCCCTCCTTTGTCATAAACATTCGTGTACACACCTTCTGTCCACAAGTGTCTTTAGGGAATATACAAAAGAATCCAAGGGTGTCCATGTGTTCAACTTTATTAGGTAATGCAAACTTGTTTAGGATATAAGGAAACACAACAACAACGAAACCCCTGTTTTTACAAAGAACCAAGGCAAAAGGCCACTTAAAGGAATTCATTTCACCAAAGAAAGTAACAGACTACAAGTCAGGATCAGGATGAACTTGGAAGTAACAGAATACAAGTCAGGAGACAGGAGTGACTTCATCCATCTGGACAGTTTCCAACCAGGGCAACTTTCAGCTTCTTCTCAGCCCTACACGCACCCTTCTCTGCCTTTAGCTCTCCTGCTGTCAGCTTCCATGCTGCTAACTGGTCCAACTTACAGCCTGGGTCGTACCTCACTCGGCTGCTACATTTCTTGCAGTAGCTTTCTGCTATCATTTCCTATTGTTCTGCCTGACACCTTTCAATCAGTTCTGTCACTGGACACCTCTGCCCTGTGCCACCGGTTCCCTCTAGGCTAATGCCCTTCTTAGACAAGTGTTAAGAGTTATTTTAGTTCCTCTGACAAGTGCCCAAAGGCACTGTACTCTCCATGTGCCAGCAGGCTCACCAAAGCTGTCTGTTCGGCTGTGCTTGCCGTAGTTTCTAGCTATCTTGCACCATCTTCAGTGTTATAGCTCTCTCATCTGGGTCTATGAGGTTCTTAGTACAGGGACCCTAGGTCCAAAGGACATCTAGCTCCCTCGATTCTTGATGATAGTAAGATCTCCCTTGAATCTTTGTGATATTGGTCTTTATATAAACCTAGCAAGATGGCAAAACTGACTAATTCCCAAACTAGACTGCAAGGGGATCAATCCTGTTGGGGAAATTTTCAAGTCCCCAGTTAATTATTTTGGCCGAATTATAAGTCCCCAACCCTAAACAAAGAAACCTGCCATCGAGTTGATTCAGACTCTATTGGACAGGGGAGCACTGTTCCTGTGGGTTTCTGAGACTGTCACTCTTTGCAGGATGAGAAAGCCTTGTCTTCCTCTCACAGAGTAGCTGGTGGGTTTGAACTGCTGAACAAAACAGGTCATAGATAAGAGAAATCAACGGCATTGCAATGGTTTAGTTCTGTTATACATACGGTTGCGATGAGTCAGAGTTGATTCTACTGCACCAATCTCATATATATATTTATATATTATATATACATACATATATATATTTATCATTTGACAAACTAGTTGTTAAAATGAATGGTTTGCATCTTAAGTACAACTATATCATATTCCACTATTTCTCAAGTGTGATGATAAATGGTTTGTATCAACATGAATTTCTGTGTCTCATTTCAATGTAAAAATATTTCAGGGTAGCTTTTTCCTTTCCTATGGATTTCACAAAAGAACCCAAAATTATAAATATGTTATTTACCTAGCCACATGTTTTATTTTTCCTCTGTGAAACCTATTTGCACCCGTTTGTGGCTAATACTTTTGATTAAAGTAAAAATGGTTTGTTTTTAAGAAATGAGAATTTAGCAAAGGGCAATAACAGATACATCACTAGAGAGGACATTCAAGTGGACAACAAACACATGAAAAGATGCCATTATGAAGCATTCCAGAGATGTAAGTCAAAACTATGAGATGCTGTTTCACTTTGCTAAAATGGCATCGATAACAAAAACCAATTGGTGAGGATGTGGGGAGATTGGGATCCTTATCCACTTATGGTGGGAATATAAAGTGATATAACTGTATGGCACTTCCTCAAAAAATTTGGTCTAGCAATTCCACTTATAGGTCGATTCCTTAAGGTCTAACAGACCTTAGCAACACAATTCATAATAGCAAAAGGTGGAAACAGCCTAACTGCCCATCAGTGAATGAATGCATAAACAAAATGGTTTATGCACACAATGGAATACTATGCAGCCCAAAAGGTAGTGAGTTTTGAAAATGTTTTGCCATGTCAATATACCTGGGGGGCATTACACTAAACAAAATAAGCCAAATAAAAAAAGTACAAATATAGTTTATTCTCATTTTTAGGAAAAGATAAGAATAGGTATGTTCACAGAGACCAGCATTCTTTGATGGTTACCAGGGAGGTGGATCAAGGGCAATGTAACCGAGAGGATTTACTGAAACCCAAATGAAGTCTGAGCATGATAGTGGGACAAGAGGAAAGTAAAAGGAAATAGAGGAAAGAACTAGGAGGCAAAGGGCATTTATAGAGGTCTAAATACAGGCATTTACATATGTAAATATATTTATATATGAGGATGGGGAAATAGATCTATGTGCATATATTTATAGGTTTAGTGTTAAGGTAGCAGGTGGACATTGGGCCTCCACTCAAGTACTCCCTCAATGCAAGAACACTTTGTTCTATTAAACTGGCATTCCATGATGCTCACCTTCCCAACACGATCGCTGAAGACAAAGCAGGTGCATAAGCAAATGTGAAGAAAGCTGATGGTGCCCAGCTATCAAAAGATATAGCGTCTGGAGTCTTAAAGGATTGAAGGTAAACAAGCGGCCATCTAGCTCAGAAGCAACAAAGCCCACATGGAAGAAGCACACCAGCCTATGCAACCACGAGGTGTCGAAGGGATCAGGTATAAGGCATCATCAGAACCAAAAATCTTACCATAGTGAATGATGTGGGGAGTGAGGAGTGGAGATCCAAAGCCCATTTTTAGGCCACTGGAGATCCCCTTGCAGAGGGGTCTCAGCGAGGAGATAAGTCAGTCAGGGTGCGATGTAACAACGATGAGAAATACAACTTTCCTCTAGTTCCTAAATGTTTCCTCCCCACTCCCACTACCATGACTCGAATTCAGCCTTGCAGGTCTGGCTAGACCAGAGGATGTACACTGGTACAGATAGGAGCTGAAGATACAGGGAATCCAGGGCAGATGAGCCCTGCAGGACCAGTGGTATGGGTGGCGAAACAGGGAGGGTAAAGGGAGAATGGGTAGGGAAGGGGGAGCCGATTGCAAGGAACTATGTGTGACCTCCTCCCTGGGGGACAGACAACCGAGAAGTGGGTGAAGGGAGACGTCGGACAGGACAAGATATGACAAAATACCAATTTATAAACTATCAAGGGCTCATGAGGGAGGGAGGAGCGGGGAGGGAGGGGAAAAATGAGGACCTAATGTGGGGGTTTAAGTGGAGAGAAAATGTTTTGAGAATGATATACAAATGCGCTTTACACAACTGATGTGTGTATGGATTGCGATAACAGTTGTATGAGCCCCTAATAAAATGCTTAAAAAACAAAAACAAAAACAAATCCAGCTAGACCAGAGGATGTACACTGGTACAGATAGGCACTGGAAACACAGGGAATCCAGGACAGATGAACCCCTCAGGACCAGTGGTGAGAGTGGCGATACCGGGAGGGTGAAGGGAAAATGGGGTAAAAAGGGGGAACTGATCACAAGGATCTACATATAACCCCCTCCCTAGGGGACAGACAATAGAAAAATGGGTGAAGGGAGACATCAGACAGTGTAAGACATGACAAAATAATCATCATTTATAAATTATCAAGGGTTCGTGAGGGAGGGAGTAGGAAGGGGCGGAAATGAGCTGGTACTAAAGGCTCAAGTAGAATGAAAATGTTTTGAGAATGATGATGGCAACAAATGTACAAATGTGCTTGATACAATGGATGTATGTATGGATTGTGATAAGAGTTGTAAGAGCCCCCAATAAAATGATTATTAAAAATAAAAGGATAAAGGAGGAATCATTCTCTAAATAGTAGACACTTTTCATTTTTGGTGATGGTAGTAGAGATAATACCAAATGTGGGTGAATTGTGCAAAGCTTGACCAAGAACATTAAATTGCACACAAGAAAAAGGATGTTTAGGTAAATGCTATATAAGGAGCCCTTACCTGGCACTGTTTGGTAAGCTTTGGAATGCTAATCACAAGGTTGGTGATTCAAACCACCAGCTGTTCCCAGGGAGAAATATAAGACTATCTGCACACAAATATTTACAGCATAGGAAACCCTATATAGGGTCACTATGAGTTGGAATTCACTTGGTGGCAGTGGGTTTGAATGATCTATGTGCATAAATGTGTATATATAAGAATACATGTACACATAGGTGTATATAATCATATGTATACTCATATTTACTCATGTTAATTTGTATTTTCAAATTTTACTTGTACATATAATAAACAAATAGGGATTACAGATACTGATCCTTGTTAGACATAAACAATCACCTCATGAAATTGATTTTCTTGGTTTGAAGGCTTAAGGCTACAGTCTTCTGGACAACTCAGTCCTGAGTTTATGTTCCACATCCTACATTGAAGAATAACATCTGGAGTCTTAAAAGTTTGCTTGTGGTCATCTAAGATACAGCTGTTGGTTTCCACTCATCCAGTGCAAAAGCGAAAGAAGAAGACCTAAACTTCAGGGAAGAAACTAGTCTATATGAACCAGAGTCTTTTTTTACCCTGAGACCTAAAAAACTAGATGGTGCCCTGCTACCACAACCAAATGTTCAGTAGAGAGATCCCAAGAGAAAGGGAGAAAAACATGGAATAGAATCTTAAATTCTGAAACATTTCAGACTTACTGGACCAGTTAAGACTGGAGGAATCCCAGAGACTGTTGTTACCTTGAGACCTTTAAACCTTGAACCAAAACGCCCCTGAAGTCACCTTTTAGCTAAATAGCAGGTTAGTTAATAAAATCAAGACTGTCACTCGAGTACTATGCTTCTTTAAAAACTCATCTCTCTGAGCCGCCAGTGCATCCCTAGTGCATGCACATAGGCTAGGAACATCAACAGCCCAAATATCAGACAAAGTGGATTTTAGCAACAGTACTTGGCCTAGAATGTAACATCTTGTAATTTGATTTCCTTATGGACTCAATGTGAAATTATTATAAAATTTTAATAGTTTCTACTTTCTCTTAGATGTGGTCTCTATCGGTTTTATGTGGTCATTTTTGATGGAGCCTTGTTTGCTATCTGCTCTAGTCTTGTATAATTACCTGTATAGGGGAACTAGTATGAATGGAATGACAAATGAATGGAATGAATGATCACTTAAGGACATGGAAAGGAGGAAGGGTGGGAAAATGGGGAGCCTGCATCACTGTGTCAAAGAAGGTAGCAAAGACTCCAACATTGATTGTGGTGATGACTGCACAGCCCTTCTTGATATGACTGAGCTATTGAATTATATGATGTATTAAGCATAGCTCAATTTAAAAATGAGACCAAATGGTCAACAATAACTGTAAAGCAAAAATAAGATGATTTTAAAAATGAGATGGTAGGTGGGCAGGGAGATTAGGTTATTGGAAACAGATCAACTAGAACAGAGATAAGAGAACATTGATACAATATGTGGACTATAACTAATGTCACTGAAGAGTGTGTGGAGCAGTTACTGAATGGGAATCTGTTTTGCTGTACATACTCTGTTAGGCAGGGTTCTCTAGAGAAACAAAACCAGGACACTTAACGATTACATATATATATCTATATGTAGGTAGGTTTAGATAGCAGTGAAAAGAAACTCCACAGCAAATTACTGCACACAACTAATATACTGACGGCCTTTCAAACTCATGCAGCCACTAGCTCAAGGTCAAGGAAGCGGACAGTGGAAAGCTGAAGTGGTGAGGTGTAGCAGAGGCCAGTAGCACACCAGGGCCAAGCGGGTCTCACAGGTAACCCCCGGATGTAGCGATACAAAATGCTGGGCAGGTGGCGTTGGCCCCCAGACACCGGTGGCAGGGTATCGCAGTGTGGAGCAGCATGCACAGCTATGCGGTCCACAGGTCCTTGACCTTGACCCGTGGAGCAGAGCAGTGCACGGCCCACAGGGAGCACAGCGTGTGTGGAGGCAGAGCAGCTAGCTCCAGCAGTGCACTGGTCCATCGCCGGGGAGAGAGGAAGAGGCTGGCTTCGCTGGGCCATTTACCTCCGGAGCCCTCCATTCCAGCTGCCACCTAATGAAACTCCGCCCACGTGTTCCTACGGGAGCCTAGTTGGCAAAATGAACCCAACGGTCACACTTTGCTTTCATCAAAAATGAAATAAAATATAAACACGGAAATAAGAAAAGTGAATGGTGTCACTGAATTGTAGACTAGAAAGGTATTTTCTGTATTCTTCAAAACTGCCTTGAATTCCAGTCAGCAGTTGCGTCGCAGCAGCTCATGAAACATATGCCTTGTTTGATAAGATGTAATGTGGACGAGAATATCTCAAATTCTGGGAAATGGAGGTATTACTGAAAACACTGAAGGAGGCCCATTGTGCATAAAAGATACCCAACAACCCCCCTCCTACCCCCTCCCCCAACCACATAGCCTCTCTTCATCACTCTAGTCCTTTCATGATGTTTCTTTTCATCAAATGGGGATTTGCTTTTTCGAGTTTTCTGTTTTGCACTACAGATTATATTGTTATCCTCTGTCAACCCTGCAGAAAGGAGCGGGGATTGGTTAACTTTCCCATCAGTTTTATAAGTCATGTTTTGGGTATGAATCATCTTATAACATATCAAAGAATTCTTTCCTTTCTGTTGTGAGTGGGGAGAGCCACACTGATGACCCAAATATGTTTCACTTGTCTAAGGGGAAAAAGAGCAGATTGGTAGCTGGTATAACAAGAGAAAAATGGTCATCATGAGTAATCTTAGATAGGAACACTTTGAATGTTGTTATTATTAAATCCTTGTGTTAAAAGAAATCAGTTGTAGGGGTGGAGGGAAGTAGGGTTGACATGTTCTGCTTGGGGAAAAACGTGCCTATGATAATATGATGTTTTCTTTACAATAAAAGCAGTGCTATTTAAGGTTAGGTTTTATTTAAATTTGGATTCTTTTCAAAATGAAGGTTTTATTAAGGTTTTCTAAATTGCATGTTGAAAAACTATAATGTTCCTGGAACTCTATTTTCTTGGCTGATTTTTCTAATACTTTCATATGTGTTTTCATTTGAAGCTAATTGATTTACTGATAAACAGATGAGATTAAGACTTGTAATAAATCCAGGCATTATAGGAGAAGTAATTTTTTTAGCATTTATATTAGCATCCGTGCTGTCTTAGTGAATGTTCTCTATTTTACCTTTCTAATATCTAACATCCATTACAATGGCTGCACAAAGCCCACAGACAAAATTAATGATGAAGGGGTTTATTAAGGAGTTAATAAATGCTCAGGGCAGTTGCTTACTAGGACATATGATGGAGTTCCGTCATGTCTGATAACAGACACCTAAAGGGGCATACACTCTGCTGGAAGTTTTAACCTGAAGACATTTAGCTCAAGCTCTATGGGTCATCCAGCCCAGTTCCCTGAGTTAAGTGCCCAGAGGCACCACACTCCACAAGCCAGTCTCCTGCATAAACACTCAGCTTGATTTGCTTGGTGGGCTGGACAGTCCACCACTCTTCCATGCTCTGTCCCCTGGTTCTGCTGCTGTTCCTCTGATGTTATAGCTGTCTTCTGGGTTCAGCAGGCTCACTGCACAGGGATATCGGGTCCAGAGGATTTGTTCCACCCCTGGTTCTTGCTTGTCATGAGATGCCTCCTCCTGTCTCTCAGAGGGTTCATTTTATATGAAGCAGGATGGCACTCCCGGGAATCTGGGTTAAATTACTCACCGGTCAATCCTATTGGTATCTTCTCCCATCTTCTTACCTGATCCATGCAGGTAAAGGTCTAGCAGTTTGGGTAGAAGAGCCATATTAAAGAATTCACTGCCCCAGTATCTCAAAACTTAAAAAAAAATGCTTCAGATGTTAAAGAAGAGCCAAATGATGCTTGCTTTCATAAAGAGATCATTGAAGATATGGGCGCTTATGGCAACATGTGGTGAAGAAACCGAATAGTCCCTGGCTATCAGCAAGAATAGTGTCTGGAATCTTGAAAACTTGTCTTCAAGCAAGCGGCCACTTAAGTGAGGCGTCAACTAAGTCCACATAGATAAAGCACATCAGCCTATGTGATGCAAGGATGATAAGTAATCAAATGCAAATCCAAAGGAGGGAATGGTAGCAGAGCTTCAATTGCGAACACCCGATTTGTAGAAGGCAATGGGTGACAGTGCAAACCCCAAATCCATTTGCAAGGATGACAACATAATCTGTTGTCAATTTGAGACTTAAGAGTGAAGGGGTGGAGTTTAGCCTGTCAGTTAGGTCACAGCTTGATGACTTCATTTGGAGGCGCTAAGGAGGTAAATAGCTCCCTGGAGGCTGGACACATACTCCCTGTGAAACACTTTTTTTTGACAAGCCACATGGAGACAGGCTGATGGCAGCCAGAGCCTTGGAGCTGGAGGAACCACGTGGAGACCCACGCCAGTGCTGAGATGCTTCTACCACCACCGGAGCCACAAGACTTTCCACCAACTGGGCTGTTATCTTCCTGCATTCTGCGTCATTTCATGGCTATGTGAGTCTAAAGAGGAATTTATGGAGTAGCCTCAACATATGGGCTAATATTGGACTTACGGACTTGATCTGGACTGGGCTGGGATGTTTTCTCAATATACAATTGCTCTTTTATATAAAATTCTCTCTAATACACATTTGAGTGTCTAGGAATTTGTTTCTCTAGTCTACCCAGGCTTACACAGCCTCTGGTGAGCCCTGCTGACTATGGATTTGAGGAATGTGAATAGCCTTGCTATCAGACAGAGACCATCTTAAACTTGATCATGGCAGATGCAATTAAGTGAAAAAGCGATACCTGATCATTTGATCTTCCTTTTGACCCATTTATAATATGTTATCGTTTTAATGCTCCCTGCTTTAAAAATCCTCTGGTTGTTATGATTGTTGGTTTTGTGTGTGTGCGTATGTTTTCCACTATATGAAGACTGGGAGGGTGAAACTTTGGAGACAGGAACTGGGGGCATGGAGATGTTTGGAGGTAAATGGGGAGCTAATAGAGGGAAGAAAATGTTCGGGAACTAATTGTAGAGATGACTGTACGACGCTTATTAATATGACTAAACTATGAAAATGTATGATATTGTCAATAAGATGATTTTTTTTTTTTTAAAAAAAGAAGAGCTAAAAACAAAAGTACATATTTAATGAAACTACCTCCTCAAATCTGCTTCTTCTAGTATGACAGAGGGCTTCTCCTGTTTGGAAAAGTAAACCCTGAACAAACAGAAACACTTTAATTTGTGGAGCCCTCGTGGGATCATGATTACACACTGGACTGCATTCCCCAAAGCCCACAGTTCGAAACTACCAGCCACTCCTCGGGAGAAAGAGAAGCTTTCTACTCCCCAAATCCACGGGGGTAGTTCGACCGTATAACATGCCCTATAGGGTTGCCATGAGTTGGCATTGACTGATTGGTAGTGAGTTTGGTTTTACTAATGGCACTATTTTGGCACTACTTATGAATGGAACTTGAAATAAACCTACATGAAACTCACTGCAAAGAAGGTTTAAGACAATATGTTAAGCAACATAATTTATTGGCATTTACTCAGTTAACAAACTTGCATAGAAGTCTACCATGCCAAGGACTATACAAAAGGATAAATAGACCAAATCACCGATTCAACATTACTTCTGGGAAGGGAAGCAAACAAAGAGGTGTTACATAAATAATAATAGCCACTATTTATTGAGCACTTACAAAGGGATTTATAAACACAATGGCCTCAGTTGATCCCAACAACAACTTTGCATTCCAGCTGACGGAAATTCCCTGTTGGGAAGTATGTGAAGAGTCTCACGAGAGATAAAATCCTATAGCAGAATGATCAAATTTTGAATTTGGCCTTGAAGGAGTAACTAATAACAGACATGTCCTCTGACTGTACACCCCAAGAAAACGGTGCAGGACACTGGTTTCTGAATGCTGTGTAAGGACGCCATGAGCCTGAACAGATCCAACAACAGCAAACATAGGAGAGGAGAGGGAGGGGGACATACAGGGCAGTAGCTCCAGAGACCAGCACTGGGGCCTCCTGGCTGTTGGCTGAATATTCACTTTCTCATATCTAAGTTGAAATGCCTCAAGATCGGACAAGAAAAGTGTGTGAGTTTGGAGAACTATAGGCTAATCAACTCCCGGAGCTCTCATAGGATAGGAGATGCTCATGTATGACCAGCGAAAATATTCAGCGGAGATTCCAGGATGTTCCACTGTAGTAGTAAGACTAAACAAACTCTTCTGGAAAAGGCTTCCAGACGTACTCTGACAAAACAAACAAGTCTTGAAAGGATCAAGCTGATCTACAAAGAGCTTATCTGCCTGTCAGAATAAAGTCCAGTGCCTTTTCAAGAAAGACAACAAAATCCAAACACTCAACAATGTCAAGTTCTTCGTATCCAGAATCCAATCAGAACTTCCTGGCAGGTAAAGCAGCCAGATATTCTTCTGTAATTGGAGGTAGGCCAGTTGTGAGAAAGTCAAACAAACTCGCTGCTATCGTGACTCAGAGTGACCCTGCAGGGGAGAGCAGAACTGGTCCCTGTGGGAATCTTTCTCTGAAGGGGCACCTAGTGGGTGTGAACCACTGAATTTGTCATTAGCAGTCCAATAAGGAATGCACCAGGCCATCAGACATCTGGGTAGAAGCGGACTAAAAAATGTCAGCAATGAGAAAAGTAACATAAAGGCTTTAAAATACCGTGTTTCCCCGAAAGTAAGACATCCCCTGAAAATAAGACCTACTTACAGTTTTGCCTCTCGCTGAAATATAAGGCATGCCCCGAAAATAAGACCTCCCTGAACATAGGCCTCCTGATAATAAGGCTCCCTGAAGCTACTGTAACTCTGGGCTCGGGGACTGTAGTGATGGGCTCCCCGCGCAGCTCACTGTTGGCCGCACCGCAGCAAGAGCAGACAGGAAGTGCTGAGTAAATGTACCATAGATTATGAGTAAATGTACTATAGATTATTGTACATGGAAATAATGGTAGTAACAAGAAATCATTGATACTGTAGGATTCACAGTTTGTCTGGTTATGGTGGTTTGTGACGACAACTACTACCGTACCATATACAGGTAATAAATTTCCTTTTTTGTTGTTCAACAAATGTGGACCATATTCTTCTTCATGGAAAAATAAGATATCCCCTGAAAATAAGACCTAGTGCATCTTTGGGAGCAAAAATTAATATAAGACACTGTCTTATTTTCGGGGAAACAGGGCAGCTATTGTATGAAAAACAAACAAAAATCAACAAAACCCCAAACCCACTTCCATTGAGTTGATTCCGACTGCTAACAAGCGTAGAAGACAGAGTAGAACTGGTCCCTGGGTTTTGCAGAGACTCTAAATCTTTATAGGAGCAGAGAGTGTCACCCATCTCCCTTGGGGCACGGAGAATTAAGATTAGGAGCTCAATGCTTAACCCTCTGATGATATCAAGTGCAATGATAATCTGCATTTCCATCCAAACACATACACCAATGCTCATAGTGGCATGTTTAATCATCTTCAAACACTGGAAACAATCCAATTGTCCCTTAATTGGAGAAATGGATAAACATTAAGCAGGAACAAATTACTTGTGCATGCAGTCACATTGACCAATTGAAAATGTTTTATGCTAAATGAAAGAAGCCAAAATTAAAAGACTACACCCTGTATTGTTCTATTTATAGTTTCCCCCTTTTATCAACTTGATTGAGATATCATTTACATAGGATCTATCGATTTAAAGTATGCAGTTCAGTGGGTTTTAGTATATTTATAGAGTTGTACAGCCATCACTAATCAATTTCAGAATATTTTAATCACCTCCTATCGTTTAGCGATCACCTCCCTATCTGAACCTTAAGCACTATTCAGTTCTGCCCCATGGTGATGCCCTGTAAAACAGAATGAAACACTGCTCTATCCTAAGCCGTCCTCTCAGTTGTTCTTAACTTGGAGCCACTGCATCAATGTATCTCATAAAGGGCCTTCCTCTTCTTTCTTCACCACCCCTCTGCTTTACCAAACATGATATCCTTTCCCAGGAACTGGTCTCTCTGATGACATGTCCAAAGCACGTGAGACAAAGTAGCGACATCCTTGCTTCTCAGGAACATCCTGGCCATAGGTCTTGCAGAACTTTGTGTTTTTTGGCAGTCCATGTACTGGCAACATTCTTTGCCAGCACCACAACTCTTTGGTCTTCCTTCATCGGGAGATGATCAAAAATATCATGACTTGGCGCTGGCACACCCTAGTCCTCAAAGTAACAGTTTTGCTTTGCAGTACCTTAAAGAGGTCTTGGGCAGCAGATTTACCCAATGCAATGCGTTGTTTGATCTCCTGACTGCTACTTCCATGAGCATGGCTGGTGAATTCAAGTCCAGAGCCCTACGCACCATTCATCTCCTTCTTATCTCTGGAGAGTTTCCCCTACTGAGCTTTGACTATCAATGGAGCCCT
Source organism: Echinops telfairi (assembly GCF_000313985.2). Lineage (NCBI taxonomy): Eukaryota > Metazoa > Chordata > Mammalia > Afrosoricida > Tenrecidae > Echinops > Echinops telfairi. Next base: position 4,969,674 of record NW_022103926.1, read on the forward strand.
GGGGTTCAGGGTCTTTCAGTCCTTCTCTCCTTTACCATT
>NW_022103926.1:4973096-4974735 GCF_000313985.2 Echinops telfairi
ATCAAGGGTTTGTGAAGGAGCGGGGCACAGGGAAAAATGAGGAGCTGATACCAAGGGCTGAAGTAGAAAGCAAATGTTTTGAGCATGAGGATGGCAACACATGTACAAATGTGCTTGACACGATGGATGTATGCATTGTGATAAGATTTGCATGAGTCCCCACTAAAATGATTTAAAGAAGAAGAAGAAGGGGGAAAAAAAGAAGCAAGCCTTTGTCTTACCTACACTGGAAAAGTTAGGAGAGACGAGTTCTTGGAAAAGGACATCATGCTTGGTTAAAGAAAGAAAACCAGCAAAAAAGAGGGAGACCCTTGACAAGATGGAATGACACCGTGCTTGCAACAAGGGGTTCACACATGACAATGATTGTGAGGCTGCTGCAGGACCGGGGACTCTTTTGTTTGGTTGTGCGCAAGGTTGCTATGAGTGAGAACCACAAAAACAGGGAGTGGGGGATAAAGAAAAGAAATCAAAGTGAAAAGAGTCCAAGGCTGATTCCTCCGAGGTGGAAGTCAGCCATGCCTCTACTCTCCAACCTTTTCTACACATTCTGACACCAACCCTGCCTCCACAGCACTCTGCTCCCATGCTGGCTTCCATAATTTGTTGTCATGGTCCCACAGGCAATACTTGCAGAGAGGGGGTTTCTTCTCAGGAAGTCACCAGTTACTGTTCAGGTTCAGAAAGGCTCAAGAGACAGTTCTCTGATCAGGACAGATTCTTCTCTGTAGTGCTTGCTGCTGTGCTGATCAATTCCCAAATGCATTCCACTCAGCCAGTGAGCCTCAGCCTGAGGGTGCTCCATTGCTGAAGGCATTCCACTCTGCCAGCAAGTCTCTTGCCCAAAGTACTCAGCTGTCTCACACTGTGGACCAGAAAGACCCTTGCTCCATCTTGATTATGCTGTCTCTGCTGTTGCTATTGGGGGGTTGCTTCTCATTGTCTCTGGTGTCACTGTTCTCTGTGCTGCTGTCAGATGAATCTTGGCTGAAAGATATTTACTTGTGTTTTATTGACTATGCAAAGGCATTCGACTGTGGACCATAACAAACTATGGCCATCCTTGAGAAGAATGGGAATTCCAGAACACTTCGCTGTGTTCATGCTGAACCTGTACACAGATCAAGAGACAGTTAGGTGACCAGTACAAGAGTATACTGCATTATTTAAAATCAGGCAAGGTGTGCATCAGTGTGGTAGCCTTTCACCATATTTATTCAGTCTGTATGCTGAGCAAGTCATCAGAGAAGCTGGACCTATATAAAGAAGAATGCAGCGTAAGGATCGGACGGAGGAAGGCTTATTCACAACCTAATACATGCAGATGTCATAACCTTGCTTGCTGAGCGTGAAGAAAACTTGAAGTAGTTGCTTATGAAGATCCAGGATTGCAGCCTTCCGTATGGATTACAACTCAATGTAAAGAAAAGTTCTCCCAACTGGACCAATAGGTACCATCATGATAAACGGAGAAAAGCTTGAAGTTGTCAAGGATTTCATCTTGCGTGGGTCCACAATCAATGCTTCTGGAAGCAGCAGTCAAGAGTCAAGCAGCAACACACTGCTTTAGGTATATCTGCTGCACAAGACCTCTTTAGAGTATTCAAAAGCAAGGATGTTACTCTGAAGACTAAGGTGC
>NW_022103926.1:4975581-4977312 GCF_000313985.2 Echinops telfairi
ATGTGTAGGCATCGCCTTCTACTGAGAATTCTGGGAACTCTTTTATTTCCTCTTTGGAGACGGGAGAGACTCTCTCTCTCTGTTCACTCCCTGAGAGACACTCTACTGACAAGACATATGGCACTATGCCCTGGGAGCTGAGAAGCCACGTGTACCTACCCTGATGCAACCAGACCTCTGGAGCCAGAGAAGCCACGTAGAGACCCCTGCCAGCACTGAGATGCTTACAACGCCACTGGATCCACAAGACTTCCAACCCACTGGCCTGTGATCCTCTTGCATTTGGAGTCATTGCATGCATTTCGTGAGTCTAAAGAGGACTTTATAGATTGGTATTGGACTTACGGACTTGATCTGGGACTGGCCTGCGATGTTTGCTCAATATTCAATTGCTCTTGTATCTAAACCTCTTTCTTTTATACATATGAGTGTCTATGAATTTGTTTCTCTAGTCTACCCAGACTAACACATGTGTAAAGGAGAACATGGCACGGCTTCTCTTTGGGGAGGCATTTGATGTTAGCTGGTATTCATGATGTTGCTCCTCAAGACTGCTTTTCCAAGTTTGTGTCAGTCAGTCTGGAGTGAAGTTGACTTTTGGGGAAGGTAAGCTTTGAAAAAACTGCTGGGAACAGTAAGCTGTTCTGAACATAGATGCATATTTCAATGCCAGTCTCCTCAAAGTGGGAAATTTGTCAATGCTTCCTCCACCTTTTCAGAACTCAAGCAGTGGGAGGTAGTTGTACTTAGCTTTCAGCTCACCGCCACTTTGCAGCTGAAGGATTTGTGTCGCACGTTACCAAGCACATCAGCTGGTTTCCCATTGAGCCAGGTAGCAAAGCTGTCCAATTCCATTTGTTTCCTTTTCGTGTCTTGGAATATTTCATTAAGCGACAGTTTCAATTCGCTTCACACATTCACCAGCACATTCAAGTATTGTAGAGGCCTTTGTCCTTCCAAAATGGTATTTCTTTTGAGTTGCACTTCCCACAGCCTTAGTGTAGCTTCAAATGCTTTTAGGTTGGAAAGCAGGGAGCTGAGAAGCTGGTTGGTCCCCTGCCGCTTGACATTGATCTCCAAGACGTACTTGGTATTGTCCACCATGAAGGCAAACTCACACAGTCACTCGCAAAGTTTCCCTTCATCTCTGTGAACTGCTTGACTTTATCCCTCAGTTTGTACACCCTCATGAGCACGTGCCTTTAACTCAGGCACCATGCTTCACCGTGGCAAACAAGATCGCAGGACTTCAAGTCCGTATCATTCAGTAACTCCTTCAAGTGGTGGCTGCTCAACCCACTGCTTTTGACAAAATTCATGACGCTCCTCTTGACAGCACCTGGTTGAGCCGCAACAACTGTCCACAGAGACTTTTTGGGGGGTGTATGATGCAGGGACATATGATTAAATGGATCAAGATTGAGATGATTCAGCTCTTTGTTGGCTAAATACGATGAATCCTTTTGGCAAGCCAACCATGGCTGGAGCTCCACCTATCATATCGCTTCTTAAACTTTTCAAATGTTAGTTCAAGTGTTTCCATAGATCAAAAAACGTCTCTTTTAGTCCCATGGAAAGCTTGCAGTGACAGCAATTGCTCTCCAGGGGGAAATTTTGCGATTATTCCATGGGTGGAAGGGTCCAATTGGGCAGTGTTTGTTATGCTGATTGTCTTGTCACGGGCCAGAGAGAAAAATTGGAAATTTACTGCAGAATCCTCTGTGTGTTTTC
>NW_022103926.1:4977625-4978804 GCF_000313985.2 Echinops telfairi
GCAAGGACATTCCAGATGGGCTTTTCTCGTTCATGATAACACATCACCACAAACTAGGCACACAAGTTTGCCTTTGACTTCAACAACAACAACAACTGTCCGTTTCTCTTGGAAAGATTGAAACTCTGCATCCATGTTTTCTTTCTTTGTGTTGGATGTCATATCACTTAGATTATAATAATTATCCAGTGTGTGTGTGTGTGTGTGTGTGTGTCACCTGCCATATGATTATTTTGTTTCAATTGCTGTTCTTTTTCTTCAGTAATCTTTAAAACATTTGAACGCTTTTATTGATATATAATATACACATCATACAATTCAATAGCTTAAACATATTTAAAAGATTGTGCAAGCATCACCATAATCAATTTGGATCATTGTTACAATCTTCCATTTTGACTTAGAATATATCCAACGGTGGTGTTACTGACTCTTGAGCCCTTTCCTGCGCATCCTAAATTCCTTAATCTTCGTCTGAGATTTAGGTTTTTTTGAGGATTGTTGATCATGGGTGTGTGAAGAAAGGCTGACTTGGAGTTATTGTTGTCTGTGTCAACAGAAAAATAGGCAAAGACGTCAGCAATATCGCCTCCATCATCAGAGGCGAGGCCATCGCCATCGTGAGGAATCATCTCATTGCACCTCACTTCATCATCACCACATCGCCATCATTTCACTACCTGGCAGCATGTACACTCCAGCCTGCCTGCTGCTGACTGTCCTCTGAGTCACCGTGCGGGCAGATGGGCTGAAGGGAGCTGATGAGAAGCACATGTGTCTGTCCTGTACTGTCTTGTGTCACAGCTATCCCATAATGGACATTCCTTGCTTGCTCAGAATGATGTTAGTATTATGATTCACTTAATATAAATATATGTTGCTGTGAAAAAAGCTCCTTGATTTATTGAATTTCAAGTCCAACCTGTGATTGCCTTGGCAGAACCAGGCCAAATGATTTCATAGGCCTTATGCACCTCACTGGCTGGAAGTTTCCCACCCCCGCACTAGTCAGTGCCAAGACATTTGAAAGCTAGCTACTTAGTCAACTGCCTGGAAGAGATCCACATTTGTACCCATCGCAAAAAAAGCCCTACTCAACAGAATGCAGAAATTATTGACTAATACCATCAATATGATATGCAAGTAAAATTTTACTGAAGATCATTTTAAAACAGATGC
>NW_022103926.1:4980900-4982554 GCF_000313985.2 Echinops telfairi
TTCATGTACCCATTTTTGACAGTGGTGTTGTTGCAACTTTATATATATGTCATATCCTTTATCAAATATATGCACTTGGTGTACTTCTTAAGTGACACCATTTACCATGATGTGTTAGATAGGGTTCTCTAGAGAAACAAAACCTGGACACTTATGAATATATATGTTCACATATATTCATATTCACATATATACATACATATATATGTATGTATATATGTGTGTATGTATATATGTTCGCATATATTCATATTCACATATATATATACATATATATATATATGGATAGATTTATACAGTGAGGAGGAATGTAACAGCTAATTAGTCCACACAGCAGTACAGCGGGCTCAGTTCAACTCATTTTCATGGAACAGTTAATATACTGAAAGCCCTTCAACTCACAAGAGCTGCTGGCCCAAGGTCAAGGAAGCAGACAACGGAGTCTGCACTCTGGCAAGACAGGCAAAGTCAGCCGAAGGCAGCAGACAGCAGGGTGGAGCAGCAACAGTCAGTAGTGCAGGAGCTTAGCAAAGCAGGCCCCAATGGGGTCTCAAGATGTATACACAGTGACACAATCTACCAGCCTCTAGCTCAAGCAATTTATTCACCAGCAACATGGTGAAGCAGGTCTCCATGGAACCTCAGTGATGCACAGTAAGGCAACAGGATCCATGGGTTGGCTTGGTCCACAGTAGCGCAGCACATAGTTGAGGCAAAGGACTAGCTCAGGCAGCAGAGTGCTGGACTGATAACCAGGGAGAAAGAGAGAAAGGGGTGGGCCTTGGAAAGCCACTTATCTCATTGCCCTCCAATCAAGTTGTGACCTGATTAAGCTCCGCCCACATGTTCCTATTGGCCTAGTTGACACAAGAAACTTAACTATCAGACATGGTCAAATTGTATGCTCATCACAAGACTAGTTAGTTTACCTTTTGGACACTGATTATTGATCCAAATAGAATGAAATCATTGAAACTTCAATTTCTTCTCCATTAATCATCATGTCAATATGAATACCCTAAACCAAACCAAACTCACTACCATTGAGTCAGTTCTGATTCATAGTGACAGGACAGAGTAAGAGTGCTTTTCCTTTTGGGTTTTTGAGATGATAAAGCATTATGGGAGCAGACAGCCTTATCTTATGCCCACTGAGCAACTAATGGATTTTAGTCAACCATGTGGTTAGTAGCCCAGTGTGAGTTGATTCCAACTCATAGCAACCTTATAGGACAGGGTAGAACTGCTTTCTGAGACTGTAAGTCTTTATAGGACTAGAAAACCCCATCTTTCTCCCACTGACTGGTTTTCAGTACTGTAACCCTGTCCATTGTTGTGCTTTTGTGTCCCACTATCCAAAGATCTTCGGTCACCATCTCCTGATAATTAAACCTCAGATTTTATGCTAAGGGAAAAGATGGTCAGTTGTTTTATTTTGCAGTGTTGGGGAAGAGAGCTAAGGAATACAAGGTTTTCACAAATATCTTTCAATGGATCTTTCTTATTTTATTTCCTCTATCCATTTCTTTTTAAGGATCCCCGTGGCACAGGTTGGCGGTTCAAACCCACCAGGCATTCTGGGAGAGAGGATTTCTGCTCCAGTTAAGATTTATAGTCTCAGAAATCCTATGACTTCTGAGTCAGAATCAACTCA
>NW_022103926.1:4991160-4992470 GCF_000313985.2 Echinops telfairi
AATTATGCAATAATCCCTTATTCTGTTCGAACGACTGCCTCTTAATCCATGTGTAAGTTCCGCATGAGCACAATTAAGTGTTTTGGAATTCCTTTTTTTTTTTTTTTTAATTCTCAATGTTATCCATGTCCTCCTCTGCATCTGGCCTGAATTTCTGGCGTCTCTCAATAAATGTACTGCTCCCGCCATTGTTGAATGATCTTCAGCAACATTTCACTTGCATGCTTAAGCATGAGGTAGGCAGAAAAGTGCCTTCTCCAGATCTTGAGGGTCCCGCTCATGACCATGCTACCGCTTTCTTCTCTTTACGAGATTTCTGAAAGGCTCTATCTTCAGTACAGCCACTCCCTTGTCTGCCCTTGGACTCTGAACACTGGCATCCTTCCTACCTCCATCGTTACTTTGTAACGACTCTTTTAAAAAGAAAGTGACTTTGGGTGACATTCCAATGAATAGACCTCACAGCCTGTGCCCCCGTTTATTCTTCTTGACCTATTTTATGATGTTGATAATATACTTTAAAAAAAAAACCATTCCATAATGTTAGACTCTTCTCATTCTCTTTCCATCTGCCTGACTCATCATCTGTTTCTCACTTGCTCTTGCTTTGCATCTCACCCTTGATGGTGGGCAATCCTCAGTTCTCCAAGGTCTTTGACACGTGCTTTTCTAGTTCTACATTTCTTCCCTTGAAGAGTTCGGCATCTTTTCCTTTTCTCGTAGCTGTGAGTATTACATGATTGCTGTTGACTCCCCAGTTTCTTATCTTGAGCCCAGACGATGCTCCAGCGCTGCAGTTCTGTATCTTAACCTGGACTGGCATTCTCATTGTCACGTCAAATTCAGGATGCTCCTCTTTCTCTTCGGCACTTCCCTCTCCCGACCACACCCAGAGCACGATTCCCTACCCAGCCTCCTCGCTTCTCAGCATCACTTTTGTTCTCCCAATGTCTCAGCCCAGGATCATGAAATCATTCTGCATTCTCCTTATTTAGCCAGATATAAAAATTCCCCTAAGCTCTTCCTTTTCAACCTGTTCTCACTGCCGCAACCTGAGAGTCCAGGGCTTCATCTTCACCCATTTAATTGCTGCCCCAGCCTTCAGGCTCTTCCACAGCCTCCCACCATCGTACATATCACTGCCAACCTAATCTTCTTTAATGTAACTTTCATCATATCACTTCCCTAATCAAAAATATCTCATGACTCCTAGTTCCTACCCCATCAAGTCTAAACACCTATCCCTGGCTTTCAGGCTGCTCAGAACCTGGCTCCACCCTACCTGTATTATTTCCCACTATTACCCAACG
>NW_022103926.1:4993077-4995192 GCF_000313985.2 Echinops telfairi
TGTTTTGTGAGATGGAGGAGGACTTTGTGGACTGGTGTTGGACGTATGGGTTAATGGGCTAATGTTGGACTTGTGGGCTTGGGCAGCACTGGGTTGGGATGTTTTTGTTGATGCGTACTTACCCTTTATAAAAAACTCACTCTTCTACATGAATTTCTGTGGATTTGGTTCTCTGAAGTACCCAGACTAACACGCCTACTAATATCCTTTATGGCAAAAGGATCTAGATCAGAATCATATGTTGTGTTTAGCCTCCTTTGGTCTGGAACATTCAAATTTACGCACCACCATTACAACTAGTGATGAAGAAACTGAAGAATTCTACTCACTTCCCCAGTCTGAAATTGAGAAAACATGCTACCAAGATGTAGTGATAGCTATTGGAGATTGGAATATGACCATTGGAAACAAAGAGGAAGGAATAATCGTTGAAAAATATGACCCCGGTGATAGAAAATAGCTGGAGATTACGTGATAGAGTTTTGTAAACTAACGACTTTGTTATTGCAAATTTCCTTTCCCACTAACAGAAATGATGACTACACACGGGCCTCATAAAACAAAGGACTGCAAAGGAATTAAATGGACGATTTCTGTGGGGAGCGATGATGGAGAAGCTCAATATTAGCCGTGAAAAAAAGGGTAGGGGCCCACTGTGAAACAGGCCATCAATCGCCCATACGTAACCTCAGGTTGATGTTTAAAACTAAATAAATAAAAGCAAGTTCACGAGAGCCAAAATACCGCCTCAAGTATTTGCCACCCGAATTTTGACAAGATCTCAGAACAGATTTGACACAGGCAACACTCATGACTGAACCTGATAAGCTGTGGGACCGCAGCAAGTGCGTCATAAGCGAAGAAAGCAAAAGGCCATTGAAAAGACAAGAAAGAAAGGAAAGGTCAAACTGGATGTCAGAAGAGACTGAAACTTGCCCTTGAAGGTAGAGTAGCTAAAACAAATGGAAGAAACAATTAAGTAAAAGAGCTGAACAGAACATTTGAAACAGTCACTTGAGAAGACTAAGTGTTATAATGAAATATGCAAAGACCGAGAGTTAGAAAGCCAGAAGGAAGAACATGCTCAGAATATCTCAAGCTGAAAGAACTGATGAAAAATTCAAGCCCCGAGTTGCAAGATTGAAAGATTCTATGGACAAAATATTGAATGAGGCTGGAACCATCAAAGGAAGATGGAAAGACTACACAGAGTCCCTGTTCTAAAGAGAACTGGTCAATACACAACCATTTCAAGAGGTATCATGTGATCAAGAGCCAATAATAATTCTTAAAGACGTGTCTTAAAATAAGCAGCCATCTAAGCGAGGGAGCAGCCAAGTCTGCAAGAACATCAGCTGTGTGATTGTAAATGATAAAACCCAAGACCAGAAGAGGGAATGGCCTTAGAGTTCTAATTCTGAGTACCTGGTTTCTAGAAAGCTATGGATGACAGTGAAAGGCCAGAATCCATTTGCAGGGTGCCTACACGGGTTGATCCTCTAGTGAACCCTTCTGCGTGTCATCATTGACCGGGGATGTGAATAGCCTGGCTGTCACACAGAGCGCATTGGAAAGTGGATTAATGCGGAAGTAGTTAGGTTAAAATTTAGCACCTTATCATTTGTTCTCTCTTTTGACCCAGTTTAAATTTGTGTTCATTTTTATTTCCTGCTTTCTTTTCCTTTGAGGTTTTTCTCTGTTTTGTTTTGTTACTGTTGGTGTGTTTGTTTTGGTATGTTTTTCGTTATGTGAAATCCAGGATCGGTAAATCTATAGGATTAATGGTTTCTTAGAGTTGTGGCGGAAGGAGCCCTGGTGGCATAGTGGGGACATGCCGGGCTGTGATTTGCAAGGCCAGCAGTTGGGAGGTGCCAGTCTTTTCTCTGGAGAAAGGCCTAGGGATTTCTACTCCCACAGAGTTACCGTCTCAGAAACTCACAGAGACCATTCTCCACTGTTCTATAGGGTTGCTGTGAGTTGGCATTGAGTTTGGGTTTTTGGTTTGGTTTAGGGTTATGGCAGGGGAGGATGCAGGCAAGTCAGGAGCTAATAACAATGAGTACAAGAAAGAAGAAAATATTCTAAAATTGTGGTGATGTTTGCAAAACTCCTTTT
>NW_022103926.1:4995799-5046184 GCF_000313985.2 Echinops telfairi
AAAAAAAAAAAAAAAAAGGTGACCCAACAGGACAAAGAAATTATCAAACAATATTATCAATATTACATGCAAGTAAATTTTTGAAAATCATTAAAAAACAGTTGCTGTAGTACATCTGCCTTGAGCTGCCAGAAATTCAAGCTGGATTCAGAAGCAGATGTAGCAAGAGGTCTCTCACTGACGACATCAGATGGATCTTGGCAGAGACTATCAGAGAGATATTTACTTGTGTTTTATTCACTGGGCAGAGACATTTGATGGGGTGGACCATAACAAATTATGGATAGCTTTGAGAAGAGAGTTCCAGAACATTGCATTATGCTCATGAAGAACTTGTACTTGGACCAAGAGGCAGTCATTTGAAGAGAACAAGGGAAGCCCTGAGGGTTCAGAATCAGGAACGATGTGCATCAGGGGTACATCTTTTCACCAGACTTATTCAGTCTATATGCTGAGCAAATGACCCAGGAACCTGGACTGTGTGGAGAAGAACTCAGCCTCAAGATTGACTAAAAAGATAACCATATTTGTGCCCATGCCAAAAAAAAAAAGGTGACCCAACAGGACAAAGAAATGGCACAATCTTGCTTGCTGGAAGTGAAGAAACGTTGACACACTTGCTAGTGAAAACCTAAGAAAGACTGCGCCCTTCAGGATGGACTGCACCTCATTGCGAAGAAAGCCAAGTACATCACGTCCTGATGCAGGAAGACTGAAGTGAGGAGTTGACCTTGCTTGAGTCGACACTCATGCTTATGGAAGCAGCTGTCATCAAGAAAACAGACATTGAGCGAATCCGCGGCGCAAAACCTCGTCAAAGTGTCGGAGAACAAGGATGTCCTTTTGAAGACCAAGGTGCACCTGGCCCAAGCCATGGCCTTTTCCATTGCCTTGTGTGCGTGTGAAGGGTCCCCAGGGAGGGAAGAAGGCTGGAAAAGAACCGATGCACTTGAAGTTTGGCGTGTTGGCGAAGACTATTGAAGGCCCTGTGGACTTCCTGGAGAAAACCAGATCTGGATCAGAAGAAGTACAACCAGCATGCTCCTTAGAATTGCCTTATGGATCGGAGACAGGTGATGAGGAGAGACCAGTCCCTGGGAAAGGACGGCAGGTTTGGGACAATGAAAGAGAGGAGGTCCCTTGACAAGATGGATTGTCACAGGAAGTGCAACAAGGGACCCAAGCAGAACACGGAGAGTAAGGATGGCACACCCAGGCAGTGTGTCCTTCTCTTTTGCCTACGGTCACTGGGACTCAGCACTGCCTTGAGGGCCCCACACAAGAGCCTGGAACAGTTCCTTGGTCTGTCTTGGTTTTCAGAACCTTCGCATTTTCTCCAGAGAACAGACCAACGCATCTGTAGACGGTCCTTCAATTTAGGTTTGTCTGATGTTTCCTCACGATTAGATTCAGACTGTGTACCTTTCGCACAAATAGCGTGGAAGTGGTCTGGAGTACTCACCGCTTCCTAACAAGTGGCACAGGATTGCAATCTGCCCCCTTCCCGATGCCGTTTAGTTTAGTCACTTGATTAAGGTGGTATCGGCCAAGCTTCTCTTCTGTAAATTACTCCTTTTCCCTTTGTTTTGAGTATTTTATAGGAAAGTGTTTTGGAACTATGTAAATTATTCTGTTCCTTTCCAAACTACTCATTTATTCATTCATTTCTTTATTTGCCTCAGTATGGACTAATGAGTCCCTACTTAATGAACTAGTGCCATTATTTGTTTTGATGCTCACATTGTCTCAGATTTCGCCCCTAAGAACTTCTTTAAACTGGTGCCTGTGCCCTGTGTCGTGTCCCCCTGATTCTTTGAGCCCGTCCTTACATTCTGGCACAACAAGCTATTCCAGACTCATCTTTGACTGCCCTGCCCCAGTTCTGGAATCAGCCATTTCTCCAAGGCTCTTTGACTGGTTCCCTATAAGAGCCACCAGGATATATAGAGGGCATTGAACAAAGGAAATATATATACAGTGAACCCTCGTTTATCGCGGTTAATCGGTTCTAGACCCTACCATGATAAATGAAACCCCGCGAAGTAGGATTCCTTATTTGTAAATCAAATATTTTCGTAGTTAGAGCATAGAGGACATGAAAAAAACACCCTTTAGTCACCATTACACTCGCATTACCCAATTTATTAAACGAAAAAGGGAAAATACAGTAAAACATTTTGGACGTTACAATGATCATTTATTATTTATTATATTATTTATGGCATCAAGCGTGTACAGTATGAGCCAATCAGTGGCAGTAATGACAGAGCATGTGCTGTTACGCAAAAACCGCGATAGAGTGAAGCCGCGGAAGTCGAAGCGCGAAGTGGCGAGGGTTCACTGTACTTCTGTACCAATTCTAATTCATCACTACGGAGGTCATTCAAATTTACAATATTTGTAACTCCTTTCTCCATTAGCAAGGAGTCCGGTGGTGCTGTGGGTTAGGTGTTAGGCTGTTCACCACAAGGTCAGACGTTCAAACTCACCAGTTGCTTCTTGGGAGAAAGATGAGGCTGTCTGTTTCTGTAGAGATGTACAGACTTGGAAATCCTCTATAGGGTTGCTGTGAGTCAGAATCAACTCAATGACAGTGGGCTTGGTTTTTCGGTTTGGTTCTCCATCATTGAGAAACCTCGCTCCTGCTTTCGTTGACATGCTTACTTCTTTGATCAGTTGTCTTGAATCAATCTCTCATCCTTACCCCCCCCCCCCCCCCAACACACACACATAGATAGATACTCATTTGACTCTGTTGGGCTTTCACTTGCCTCCTCGGACTTCCTCCTCCCCCAACTTCAGCTTCAATACTCTGTCCTTAACCTTCCCAGTCTCTGACACTCCACTGCCAGGTGTTCACACTTTAAACATCGCCCTCACTCCACTCCTCACACCAGGCCTGCTATCCTAACTTGGTCTAGGATACCTCCAGGCAAATACATGCCTTGCTTTGCCACCCCTAGGATTGGCTGTGGGACTGAATTATTCAAGATGGAAGGGAAGAGAAAGAATTCAAGTCAAGATTGTATTTAGAAAATGCTTTCTAGCTAGTATAGCGTTGCCTATAGATGGAGAAAGCTGTCATGTTTCCATTTTATTTTCCCGGAAAAGTACGTATTACTAGTACCAGTGAGTCTGAAGTAACACAGCAGTCAGTGGAAGAAGCCAGAACACATCTGAGAGAACGCGCCCCCTAGAATCTAGGTCCTAGATCAAAGGAGAAACAAAACAGGCAGCTAGAAATTTCATGACTTTTTTGGTCTTCTATTCAAATGTTTTGCTATTATATGGGGACAGCCTCGGAATAATTGTCGAGTGCTAATGGTTATGATAAATTCATAAGCTTTACATTTTGAAGATGGTGGTTTCTGATGCTTGAGGCCCTTGGCTCCAAATCCGTTTTTATCTTTTGAAACTAGGACATGCAAATTCGTAGTCACAACAAGGCTGCTATCACTCACGGATATCACCGAATTTTGCAAGGTAATGTCTACCCTAAATTGATTGTCTCTTTGAAACTTTATAACTAAAACCACTGCGAGATCCCCCTGGGTAACCTTTTCACTGAGACCATGCTTTGATGAGGAGTCAGGAGGTTGCCATCAAAGAAATTACACACCTGAAGCTGTAGTTTCTTCCCAAAGCAGAAAGTACCCTCAAACCCAAATTCGCCTGCAAAGCCGTTCAAGATAAAAATGAACCGTTCCAGGCCATAGCTTATTTTCAGTCCTCCTCTGAGTCCAAATTTTCTTTGTCTGAGAAGCAAATTTAGCCTCTCTTCTAAATCAAGATAGGATATACCTAGACCTCTGTTTAATTCTATGCCAAAACATCCCAAACTCCCAGTGCACCCTTTGAAAGGCTTGAATGCTGTTGAAGTGCTCTTTGAGCCACAGTTCATTCCTTTAAAAAATCAAATACGCTCCATCCACATCTTCTTGGAGACCAGCAAAAGGGGAGAAGTCATCGGTGACTACACTGACCAGGTGGGTCTGTTTCCCAGCCCACTGACACAGCAGCTAACACGAGGTGGTCCGGGGGTGTTAAGGCACATGTTACCTAATGGCTGATGACCTCATGGGGCCAAAACACGGAGCCTCACATTTTGGACAGAGTCTAAATATTAATACTACTTTGTATTTATATTTAGGTAGTGTGGTTTTTTCCAAGGCACTCTAACCTCTTTACAGACGTTATGTCATTAATCCTCAACTCATTGCTGTTTGGTATATGGCAAATATCACCCCCCTTCCTTTTTCTGGTGAACTCTGATGGAAACTTGCAAGTCAATGATGAAATCCAGGCCCAGGGGCTCTTGGTGTGTGCTCCATACCATGACAAAAGCCAGGCGGATCTGTTTTCAAGTTTACTCATTGCTACTTGGGTGGGATGCTTGAGAGGCTATGTCTGATTGTATGAATTTCAGTTTTCAGCATGTCTAACTTCTCTGTGCCTCTTATCCTTCTTCACTGTGAGGTCAGCATTTCCAGGCATCTGTCATTTGTCTTTCTTTCTTTCTTTTTAAACAGCTTTATTAACACTCCATTCTGTACTTTGTCTTTCCTTGTCGCATTCAGGGAACAGTAAATGGTTGTAGCTGACGTGTGAAGTGGGAGACCTTGTTAGTGAAGATGTAATCTCAAGGTCACCCAGAGAGCCCTTAGACATCTCATGCTTCAAAGCAAGTTCGATTTTTTTGATCTTTTAAAAAATCCACAGCCAGTCTAGAGCACATTTCATTGGTAGCAACCACATGTTAACCAAAAGTAGGCGCACATTCAGAGAGATTCAACCAATTTGGGGTACACAGGTAGCATGTACCAGATATTACCTTGCCATCCATTGTGTCAAGCACATTTGTACATATGCTGTCATCATCATTTTCAAAACATTTTCTTTCTACTTGAGCCCTTGGTATCAGCTCATTTTCCCCTTCCCCCCTCCCTCTCTCACGAACCCTTGATAATTTATAAATTATTATTTTGTTCATGTTTTACACTGACGGCCGTCTCCCTTCACCCACTTTTCTGTTGTTTGTCCTCCTAGGAGGGGGGTTATATGTTAATCATTCTGATCAGTTCCCCCATTTGCCCCCCACCTTCCTCCTACCCTCCTGGTATCGATACTCTCATTGTTGGTCCTGTAATCTGTCCTGAATTCCCTGTGTTTTGAGCTCTTATATTTACCAGTGTACGTACTTTGGCCTAGCCGGATTTGTAAGGTAGGATCGGGGTCATGATGGGGTGGGGGTGGGGGACGGCATGAAAGAACTAGAGAAAAGTATGTTTCATTGGTACTATACTGCACCCTGACTGGCTCACCTCTTCCTTGTGATTGTTCTGTGAGGGGATGTCCAATGATCTACAGAAGGGTTTGGGGTCTCCACTCCGTGCCCCCCTCATTCACATCCGTATGCTTTTGGTTTTGGGTGCTTCCTATTTCCACACATGGAAGTCTTGTGGCAACCCTGTGTTGAGCAAACCTATCGGGGCCGTTTTCCCCACATGTGCTCACTTTGGGTCTCTGTGCCACACTTTTGTAATTCTCACAAAATGATTGCATGCTTAGGAGAAGGCAGTGCAGTGTAAACATAACTTGTAAACACGTTAGAAAACAACGACAACACGGGCCCCGATTCGCTTTCTTGCTCTATTCGCCTTGTGGTGGTGGTCTAGAAAGGACCCCACGGTCTCTCTCAGGTCTGCTTGTATATGTCACACATGTCCTAGGCCATGAAAACCGGGCAATGTGAGTCCTAGTTGTTTGGCAACGCTGTCCTAACGTGGGGCATGGAAAAACGGGGCCACTTGTGAAAAGATGGCTTCAGGGGTCTCACCAAAAGCTCGCTCAGCGATGAACTCTGACTCCTTTTATGGAAAAACCCCAAGCGTAAATTCTTCCACAAAAGGACAAAATGTGGAGAAGTTCTCAAAACCACCAGGCATTAGTTAATGTCCACAAAACCCTACAAAATTGGTTTCTGTATGCTGTGGTGGTTAGCGGCTGTCGAATTGTTTCTGACTTGTACCCACTCTGGGTACAACAGAGTGAAACAGTGCCCGGTCCTGTGCCACTTGTTCTTATGTTTGGGCCCATTGATGGCTCACACTGTATAATCAACAATTAATGCAAAACACAGAGAAGAAAATAAGAAACGTGGCAGACGTTTCTGATAGTCACTTGGTTAAACACTTCCTTACCCGAAACCAGATGTGCAGGACCTACAAGGCCGTGGCTCTAAGTACAAGAGTCAGCATCTCGTCTCGTCTCTCCTTTGTCCTCTGTGATGTTGCTTTCCAACATGGGCGAAGCTCTGTACTTTGCTGAATTAGATCATGTCAGTGAAATGGGGGATACTGGGCGTGGGGGAGTCAGGAAAGCTATCCTTCCAAAGCAAAGAGAAACGTTCAACTTTTGATCTTTGAATTCTGAAAGCCTCAGAGTGAAAAGATGCCGGAGGACTTGCAACACCAATCCTACTTCGCCCCGCTCTCCAGCCCTGCTGCATCTGAAATTACCCAACGTTGCGAAATAAATAGTGCTTCATTTGAAACCAAGCAGCCCTAGCACACCATGGAAAATCTTTATAGGTTGGAAAATATGTACAGCATGCCGGGCTTTAAGGATATCTTCTAGCCATAATCTGTAGCATGGCTAAACTGCAGTTTGTATTCAACAGTCTTGGCCTTTTAAGAACAAGCATTCATAACATTCCAGACATTTGTATTGTTTTGTTTTTCTTAGCATAAAAAATATTAGCTAAAAGGATTACACCTTATCCCACATTAAAAAAAAAAATCCATTGATGGGCAAGCTCAGAACTTTTCATCTCACACAGTGATGTTTGTCCCAGCAGGGTTACCGTGTGTGGCTGGGCTGGTGGTGCACAATTCCGAAAACAGAGACAGACGGAAAACATAGACAAACATGTAATGGCGCCCCCTGGAGTTGAGCAATACCTGGCTACCCTGATTTTGACGCAGACGCATACAGCTTTTGAAAAGGCTGTTTACTTTGTGATTCACACATGAAGGCTCATTGTGAACTGCCAAAGACCATCATTTCCCCCACCCCTCTCTTTCTCTCTCTCATTCTCTCTCTCTCTCTCTCTCTCTCTCTCTCACACACACACACACACACACACACACACACACACACACACACACGGTTAGCTTTTCCTCTTGTACTTCCCCGCCGACGGAGCTTCAGGTTGGCCTCCTCCCAGCGCAGGTTTTCCTGAGTCAAGGACCGTGTGTGCACCCCGAGAAGGAGCTGATCAGACATGCTCAACCAGCCCTGGGCGAACTGATGAAGCCCCTTCCCCCGCCCCCCCTCTGCTCTTGCCTCCACATGCCTACAGCACACTGCATGCACCTTTGTTCAGTTCTTACATCATCCTACCTCTGTGAAATGTTGGCGAGAGTTGGTTGTTGACACGTCTGTGTCCCTTGCTGTCAACATGTAAGATGCTCTGCTTTCCACCCCTGCCATCCTGCTGTCACCCCCACCGCCCTCGGCACGGCACCTGGAATCTTCTGCTTCCCTGACCCCGTCACCTTTACCCTTCCACACTCTGGTTCTCTCACCTCCTTTCAACCACAGCAGACTCACGCCATCGAGCTGATTCTGACTCGTCGGGACTCTGTTGGACAGATTAGAACCGCCTCTGTAGGCTTCCCAGACGATACATCTTTACAGGAGCAGAAAACCTCTCCTTTCGTCTGCAGAGTGCCTGGTGGTTTCGAACTGCTGACCTTGCCCTTAGCAGCTCATCTCGTAACGTACAATGCCATCAGCAAGTGTGTGTGTGTGGGGGGGATGGTAACTGGAGAAACAGGAAGAAATCTCACTCAGCCCCAATATGCGATCAAGAATGGCCTGCTGGTACCTATCAAGCATATCCGCACTCTATACACCCAGCTACTTTAGGGGTTTTTCTTAGTGGGTGTGTTTCACCATCCCCTCCATCTCATTTGGAGGAACTGGCTAGGAGATGCAGGGATTCCTAAAGTACTTTCAGCCTGGCCCTCTCCTTCCTGCCAATGAGAGTGAGTAGCTTTGATCTGAGCTTGAAATATCACAGTAGGGGATTCCTCCATCTTCAAAAGTCTTTATGCCAGTGGTCTTTTTCTGAATAGTTTAGGGGACCTAGTCATCTCTGCACTTACCGTTAAAACAGTGTTCCTTCCAACACCTGTTAAAGCCCTTTGTGGAGACTCCCTCTCGAGCCAGTGACCTACATAGCAGGCCTGTGAGAAACAGGGCGTCACATTTCCAATGCTGTCTGTTATCTGTCCATCTCTTGTTTGAAGAATCAGCAGACGCATGTCAAGTGGAGTACGTCTAATAACACGCTCCTATCATTGCCCGTAGGTTTCCTCTACCCTGCCACAAAAGAAGATATGGCTATTTCACTTTTATAATTACTTCAGGTGGGTGCTTACGTATGTTTCTGGGTGTTTTCCATTGAGCTGCCCCAGAATTGGCAGTTACTTGACAGAGCGTCTGAAAGTAGAAATGTAACTGACATTTTTCTATCGAATACACCTAATAGTACTTCAAACGTTTCTATGTTTAAAAGGTAAGACAAATACGTTTTAAGGTTTTTATGTTCTCTTATCGCCTTCCTAGCTTGCAGAGAACCATCATTTCCTAATAAAGCTTTAATCACCTTGAACTTAAGAAGAACTAAGAGATGGAAGTCATAAGCATTTTTATTTATAAATGTATCTAGTAAAAAGAGGTATACTCTTAACAGAATTAATAAACGGGTCAGTAAATTTCATGCCTTAAGTTAATTTTAACTATGCAGGGACCCAAATGAGAATATATATTCTTAGAAAAAAATTTTAAATGATTAATGAGGATATTCTACACCTAAATTTTAAATGATTAATGAGGATATTCTACACCAGCACACACACAGCCCTGCTGGCATAGTGCTGCTTGTGCTGCTAAACTCAAGGTTAGCAGTTCAAAACCACCAGCTGCTCCAAGGGAGGCAGAAGAGGCTTTCTACTCCAGTAAAGAGTTGGACCAGGATGAGCAGCAGCCTGCACTCTCTAGCTGTATCTATCAGTAGTATGCTACTGCTACTTTGTACTACGTTTGTCTCCAGAAGAGAGACAACCTTCCCTTCTTTGTCACAGCTTCAGTTTTCTTATATATTTTCGCTTCCCAATGAACAGTAGAATCAGGTGAGCACATTGGAGTTTGATTGGCATTGCATTGACTTCATCAATTATTTTTTGAAACCTGACATTCTTACAATACTATTCTTTACGATGTTAAGGAAAAAAATATTTTGAATTTCTATATTCTTGTAGCCCCTGGGACATGTTCTGTAGAACAGCTCTGTCCAACAGAACTTTCCAGGCTGCTGAACCGTGGTGTCCAATAGGTAGCAGCAACTGGCCCATGTGGCTATTAGCATTTGAAATGTAGTGGAAGTAACTGAGGGACTGAATTTAAAATCTTCTTTCATTTTGGTTTGTTTAAATTGAAATGTAAGGGTCCACACTAGATTGGATGGTGCAGCTTCAGAACATATGAGTAACCGTGTGACAAATTAGCTTCCTTTCCATTGGCAAAAGAATGATCGATACTTGCGGTGTACAAAATACTGCTCAAAGCGTGGCAGAGTCTAAACTAGAACCTGCGATTCACCCATTGAAATTCCTAGGCAAGTGAAACTCAGTCCCAGGTAAAGGACAAATTATTAACAAATGATTAGATTATTAGAAAATTACAATGGCAAAAAGGGCTCTGAGGAGTCCTTGGAAAGAAAGAATAAAGGAGCAGGCACGACTGTGGGTGAGATTGAGTTAGTGACAGGCTTCAAAGGAATTGCTCAAGTTTAAAAGCAAGCAAGCAATGGAAGAAGGCTGCTTCCTGAGACGGAGGAGGCAGGGATGCAAAGGAGGCCTGTTTGAGGAATAGAAACTGTCCTTGCATCCTATGCCTACTGCAAGTTACCACAAGCATGGTAGCTTGAAGCAACAGAAATGTATTCTCCGAGTTATGGAGACCTGAAGTCCGAAATCAGTATAACTGTGCGGAAAAACAAGGTGTCGACGGTGTGACCTTCTACCCATCCCTGGCCTCTTCCAGCTGTGGGTGGCTGGCCTATATGGCCATATCTCTCTGCCTCCTCCTTATAAGAGACATGAGATTGCATTTAGGGCCCACCTGAAAATTCGAGATCATTTTCTCATCTCTAGACCTTATCTACAAAATCCCTCCTGCCCTCATAACAGTATTCTTAGCTTCCGTGGATTAAGAGATGGCCGCCATTTGGGGCCTCCTTTTGCAGCCTACCGTGGGGATCCAGTTTGGCTGGAGATGGGGTGAACCTGGGCCCTGGGAATGATAGCCATCACCAGCCCGTCTGAGATATTGTACCCACTGCCCTCTCTCTGGGCCGGTCCCCTTACTCATGACAAGAACTCTGCGGCATTGGGCGGCGAGGGAGGATCGGATATGACTGTGTTTTCCGCTCTAACGATGGGAAGTGGTGAACAACCACCATTGAAAGTCATGAGGAGAAACTGGTAGCAAAGGTAAAAATGGATTTTACTTTGAGTAGTTTTAGTTTCAGGGCCCAGTAGGCTCTGCCCAAGAAATGGTCCACCCTACTAAGCGTTCTAATGCAATCTGCTGTGATTTTCTATCGTTGTTTTTCTCTGTGGGCTGAAGAAGCAAGTTAGATGGAACATTAGAGACCTAGATTCAGGATTTTGACTTCTTGATTGTGCAGATTGGAGGAGTCATTTCATTTCATTTCTGAGTTTTTTTTTGTTTGTTTTTTGTTTTCATTTCTGAGTTTTATAGCCATAAAAAAGAAGAAAAGTTCCTTCCTAACCTCGCACAGTTACTGTGAAGAATAAATGAAATAGAATAAGTGAAAACAAATAGCATGTGACGCTCTCCGTACAGTATAGATTTAGTCTGTTGTAAGCATTCACGCTTGTAAAAAGAGCAATAGTTTAAATATAAAACTCTTAAGCATTTTCATTGGAAAGTGGTATATTTTTAAATGATCTGGGTCCTTAAAAACAGTGAACATTATTTTTGCAAGTCTATAACTGATTGCCTTTCCTATTATCCAAATGGGGATTCCATCCCTTCTCTACGTAGTATCTTCAGTGTGACCCGAACCCTTTCTAAGCAGATGACCTAAATCCTGCTTCATAGAAATAATGAAGGCCATTACATATGAATTATTCAACTTTCTGCTATCATAGCTGAAGATTTACTTCTATCTATAACCATTTTTAGGAGCCTTGGTGGCATGGTGAGTTATGTGTTGGGCTGCTAACCTCAAGGTCAGTGGTTCAAACCTACTAGCTGCTCTCATAAAGATTTACAGCATCAGTCACTCTACATAGGGTGGCTGGGAGTCAGAATTGATTTGATGGCATGGCTGATTGGTTTTTTATACCCATTTTCACCTCCTTCCTTCTAGACGTCACAAGAAGGAATATCCCATCCTTTGTCTAAAATGAACTCTTCTGTTTTAAAAGCAGAAAATGAGACATGCTTTATTTGAGTTTGTATTTATTTACTTATTTTCGTGATGACAGGGTTTCTTGGGAAAATCCAGGACCATCTAGTCAGCCACAGAGTGGGCTTCCCAGGCTGTCAATCTTATGATTGCAGATAGCGTCAGTCTCCTGCTGCAGAGCGGCTGCTGGCTTTGAAAGTCTGACCTTGCCGTTAGCAGTCCAATGCTTGCCTGACTCAACTCCCAACTCACTTCCATTGAGTCGATTCCAGCTCACAGTGACCGCTGAGGACAGGGTTGAGCTGCCCCTGTTGAGTTTCTAGGAGAGTGGAAAGCCTCATCTATCTCCCGTGGTGGTTTCAAACTGCTGACCTTGTGATTAGCAGCCCACCGCGGAACCACCATTGTCACCAAGGACCCTCATCCATTCCCATAGCCTTCTCTCTTTTAAAAAAAATCCTCATCGATGTCACTACCAGAAATATGGGTCATCTGGGGGTCATGTTTTTACTCTTTCCTTGGGCCTATTTTGGTGAATGATCAAGCTAGGTTAGGGTTCAGGGGTTCATTCTGTCTCCCTCCTCTGGAATAGCCTGGGGGCTCCTGTTCTTGCCCAGAGCATTGGCTTCGGCTGCATCCTCCCAACTTTCCCATGGCTTCATGTCGCACTGTGCTCTAAGCCACCCTTCACAGAGGCTGCTGTAGGGACTCTTCAAAACAAATCTGCTCTTACGCCTACCAGGGGTCCTCAAACTACGGCCCGCGGGCCACACGCAGCCCGCGGAGGACATTTATCCGGGCCCGCAGGGTGTTTTTGCCCCGTTTTGTTTTTCACTTAAAGATAAGATATGTGCAGTGTGCATAGGAATTTGTTCATAGTTGTTTGTTTTAAACTATAGTCCAGCCCTCCAACGGGTCTGAGGGACAGTGAACTGACCCCCTGTGTAAAAAGTTTGAGAACCCCTGGGAGACTTTAAGAGATGGGCGTTATCTAACCCAGCCAACTCCCATACCTGTACCCCCTTCCCAGTAGCCCCCTGTGCCTGTGTTCCTTGTGTCTAGAAACCCCTCTAGCAACCCCTTTCCTTAATGTGTGGTTCACCTCCCACTACTCAGTTTGAGCGGCACATCCTCTTGGAAGATTTGCCGGGTCTCCCCAGGAAGAACCCTTGGATAAGATAT
The DNA here is from genome assembly GCF_000313985.2 of Echinops telfairi. Taxonomy (NCBI): domain Eukaryota; kingdom Metazoa; phylum Chordata; class Mammalia; order Afrosoricida; family Tenrecidae; genus Echinops; species Echinops telfairi. The sequence goes on from NW_022103926.1 coordinate 5,008,485, forward strand.
TCTTTGAAGCCCTGTGGTGCCCATATCCGACGTGCTCATTTCACCTGCAGCTCTCTAGGTGATACCAGGCCTTCCTGGAGAACCTGGAATGTGTGTCCATCGGCTTTGTATCTTTAGTGCTTTGTACCGTTGCCTGGCATTGGGAAGGTGCTCCAGAAACTTCTGTTGTAAATGAGCAAACAAAATCATCCCAGAACTCTTAAAGCTAGGAAATGCCTCCTGTGAGAGGGAGAAACGGAGAATGGATGTAACCGTTGGAGCTAAATGGACATACCTGGCTCTGACCCTGAGGAATACACGCTAACTTCTAAAACAGAGACAGGTAAGATCAAGAAGCCGGGTCCTAAACTACAGAAACCAGGAATTAAAAGAGTAGTCAAATCCTTCATAACTCCCAGTAAAAGATGAGGCATGTGCTAGCGTATCAGAGTAGTCACAGCGCCTCTGGCGGGGAAAGAGGGGAAGGTTCTCTTCAAGAATGTGATTTTTCACTGCTCATTCATTGTGATGTTTCTATAAGCGACATTTATGCCAATAGCACGTATTTTATCATTGCTTTTGATCGACCTCCTTGTGTCCAAAAGCTAAGTATTAAAAGGAGGGGAATAATCTAGAAGGTTACCTTGACAACCAAATAGCTAACTTCTGTTCACCACCCAGATTTATTACCAATCTCAATGTTACTCCAAAAATTCTTGACCAACACTACTAAAGATTACCCTTTAATTAAAATGGTCAACCGTTACCTTCTTAGAAATATCTGGAGATTGTTTCTTTTATCATAAGCCATTTAAACTATGACTGTGTTGAAAAATAATTACAAAGAACGTCATGAGATTGTTTGTGCATACCAGTTTTCAAAATGTTAGAATGGGGGGACATTTTCTCGTACCCGACTGGAAATTGTGGGCCACAACTCACACACCAATCACTTACGTGGACTGATGTTGTTACCTGGCACAAATATCTGAAAATATCGCTGAAAGAATACATCGAAACCCCCCTACTCTACACCTGAACACCCGAATGGCCTTTCATCAAAAGCCATCTTTATATATGAAGCTAGCCTTACAAATTTCATATTCCTGAAGCATTCATAATTGTTGAAAGAAAAATGTGAAAATGAATTACATTATTCAAGTGCCTCGTCTGTGAGGTGAAAATGCCCACAGGGTTTTTATGGGAAACATGTTCAAATAATCAGAAGGGACTACATTGACTCACTGTCCCTTGGAGGTAGCTGCAAAACCATTTTTTAAAAGAGAAATTCAATTTGCAAATCAGGTATGGTGGAGTCTGCACACTAGACTGGATCTAAAGATTAAAATCATTTTATATCAAGACTACCGGGTGGCATCCCAAATGAATTTTATGTTTCCCCTGAAATATACCAACAATTCATTTGTAAATAAAAGTTTCATTGTGCGCAAAAAAGAAAGAAACAGAACAACAAGAAGGAGGGGAATGAAATGAACGCTCATAAAACAGTTTACGACCCTCTGAACCATGAAAGTCGTTGATCTGGGACTGCCAAACCCCCAAAGATTTCAGGCTTAAAACTTGATTATAAATCTCCATCGGTAAGTACTGGTTTTCAAAAGAGAAAACATTTCCCCAGATCTGACCTGACAAAAAATCTCTTCGTCAGCGAAGTTCACCACACTCTCAGCCCTTGGCAGTTAAAGCACTCGGTTTCCTGGCTGCCTGGGGCGGCTCCTCCCCTCCCCGCGCCCTTCGCTCTGGGGCGCTTGGGTTCCTACCGCCCAGAGCAAAATTCCCTGCCCTGAGCATCTCTTTCCCTCTGGAAAGGAATGTGGCCTCTTGCCAAAGCCCTGGGAGGCCCTGCTCTCAACAGCATGCCCCTTGAAGACGATTTGATAAATTAACCTATACTATCATCGGATTGAGCCCTGGTGGCGTAGTGTTTTATGCATTGGGCTGCCACCTGCAAGGTCAGCAGTTTGAAACCATCCAAAAGCGCTTGTGTGGGGGTGGGGGTGGGGAGGAAAGAATAAGGGGTTTTATACTCCGGAAACGGAAGCTCTATCCTGCCCCATAAGGGTCACTATGAGTCAGCATCAACTCGATAGCAGTGAGGGTTTGGGATTTGTTGTTATTGTTGTTTAACATCATATAGGGGAATAATTCCACGGAATTTACAGTTTTATCAGAGATGTGTTGTCGACATAACTAAGGTGACCAGATTTTAACTGGTAAAGCGGGACACCTTTGAGAAAACTCATATCGTGGCGAAATGGCCACATGGCAGTCGAAAACCGTCTACCCTAGCTTGTCGTGCATTCTTTCTAAAAATCGGGAATGTTTTTAAACGCTGCGAGACGCGGGAAAAATTGTTAAAAATCTGGACTGTCCCTCCAGAAGCGGGATGTCTGGTCACCTTACATAACACCGAACTCTAAAATACAGCATCTTTCACTATCCTGTGTACTTTTCATGTCTTCTCCTCCTTCGATGGCTCATAACATGCTGAACCTTCTGCTTAGAATGACCTCTCCCAACCGAACCACCACCTCCATCCAGTCTGGTGAACTTCTACCCAGTCTTCAAAACCCACCTCAGTGTGCCCTCAGCGGCTAAGAAGGCGTCTCTGAATTCCTTAGACTGAATTGGCCACTCCTTTTTGTTTTAAAAGGGCGTGTACTTACTGATCTTTATGCACTCTGCTGACTTCTGGGTGACCGCTGTATCCCATCAACCCCGTGAGTGCGCTGCACCCATGTGTCGAGTGGACATATTTCAGCCCCCATTTTCCTTGACCCCTCCACAACATTTGACACCGCTGACCATCACGATTTACTTCCTCCACACTCCCAAGAGTTACCTTTTCTCCCTCTGGCCCTTTCTTCGTTACCTTTGTTGGCTAATTCTCCACCTGATCTCTAAATGTTAGAGATCCTTAAGGTGATGTTTATTGCCTTCACATGTACTTATCTCTCCATCAGCAAACTCATGCACACCTGTCGCATTAATTAGCCTCTAAGCCAGTGGTTCTCAACCTTCCTAATGCCGCCACCCTTTAATACAGTTCCTTATGTTGTGACCCCCAACCATAAAATTATCTTCGTTGTTACTTCATACCTGTCATTTTCCTACTGTTATGAATCGTAATGTCAACATCTGATAGGCAGGATGTATTTTCATTGTTACAAACTGAACATCATTAAAGCATAGTGATTCATCACAAAAACAATATGTAATTCTATATTGTGAAATATTTATTTCTAATGACAAGTAAATGAAATGTTGTCTTGAAGCATGATGTAGCATGGGTAACAGTCTTCATGCCTGGTACTCGTAGGTGGGTGTATCTGCATGTGGGTGGACTCACTTGGAGATGGATAGAGGAGCTGTGTCTGGGTTCCTAAGACCATCGAAAATATGTGTTTTCCGGTGGTCTTAGGCGACCCCTGTGAAAGGGTCGTTCGACCCCCAAAGGGGTCTCGGCCCACAGGTTGAGAACCGCTGCTCTATGCTGATGACTCTCAGGTAAACATCTCCAACTCAGGCTTCTCACCCGAACTGGACTTCCATATGCAGATGCCTTGTCAACAAGTTCATGTGGGACTTTGCAATCACCCCAAACTCAACAGGTTCGAAACTCCCATTGTTCTCTCCCTGAGAAATCAGCAGCTTTATCCATGCAGAAACTAAGTCAGAAAGTGGGAGTCATTGTTTACCTGCTTTCCCCCTCTTTCCCCATCATATCCAATGGGCCATCTTTCTGACTGTACCACTCATTGTTGACTTCTCATCATGTCCACGGTCACCCATCCTATAACCTGACTACTCCTGATTGCATGGTTGGTCACCCTGCATCCACTTGATGCCTTCAAGACATTTCTACACTGCAGGTCGAGTGAAGCCTCATTCATTCGTCCACCCAAGTGTGTGCACAACACTTGATCAGTGTTGGCAAAATACATATTCCTGACCTCCTGGAACTCTAGGATGAATGCACGATCAGAGAGCCTAAACTTAATTGGGATGTGGGAAGGATAATTTCTTTGAGGGAAATACATTTTCATCCAAGATCTGAAGAATGCATAGGGATGAACTAAAGGAGGCCTAGTGGCGGAAGAGCAATCGGGGCAGAGGGCACATCATTTTATGTTTGAGAGCCCCGAGAGGGCAGACAGCGCCAAAGAGGTGTGGGGAAATGAACCTACCTGGGGGTCCTCAGGAAGTCTCAGGAGTCCCTCAAGCCATGTGCCATAGTGTATGAGTGGGAAGTGGAGGCGGGTACTTTTTCTGTCCACAGCATGCCTCCCTTCACCTGCTCTCACAACCAGTCTGTTCCCCGGTTCTGAAGAAACACTGCCAACACTTGAAAGATCAAGGGTAAGGACTTCGGACTTTAAAAGCAATGGGCCAAATAATAATGACCGGATCGTACAATCCACAGGCGGGGATTTTTCTCTTTCTCTCTCTGTCTCTCTTGTTTGCCGACATTGCCTAAGCACCTAGAACAGTGCTGTGGCCATAAAACCAAACTCACTGCCATCAGGTTGGCTCAGACCCATAGTGACCCTTCAGGATAGAGGAGAACAGCCCCTGGTTTCCAATACACTCTACCTTTGTGGGAGTAGAAAGCCTCATCTTTCTCCTGTGGAGTGACTGGTAGTTTTGAACTGCTGACCTTGTAGTTATCAGCCCAATGGGTAACCCATCATGCCACCAAGACCATATACATAGTTGGCACTATGTCTATGGCACTCACCATATACATAGTTGGCACTCAGTGGATAATTGCTGGATGAATGAGTAAATGTCTACTATGGCATCATGTTACTTTTGCCTTACATTATAATCAGGTGCTTGATGTTCCTGCCTTAGAGGACTGAATCCTTGAAAGTAACTGTATCATATTCATCTAATCGTGGCTTTACATATGGTACTAGGGCCCAGCACAGGAATTAGGAGCACAAAGATGATTAATATATGGTCCCTGACCTCAGGCGGTTTACTCTCTGGCTGAGAAGACTGGTAAGAGGGCTGCAAAGCACCACATAGCAAATACTACGAAAGAGGGTGTCCAGGAAGCCCCCCCAGGCAGAAGCGTTTCTGGGGTTGTGCCTAGACCAAGTGGAGAAGGGAGGAGCAGACATGGGAATGGGAACTCCAGGCAAACTCCAGAGGGGAGCAGTCAGAGCCCTTTTGAAGAATTAAGGGCAAGTTGTCAAGTCAGTCTGGGCACAGTGAAGCATCAAAAATGGGCCAGAGCCTTAAGGAGTTTGGACTTTATCCTGAGGCCAGTAGGAAACCCTTTAATGAACAAATGTTGAAGCATAAACATCATGTGATTGGACTTGGAAAATGGATTGGAGAAGCAGTCAGGGTGGGAGTGGGGTGCCCAACAGTTGAGGCAGAAGAGATCGGCCTGGATGAAACTAGAGGCAATGAGGCCAAGAGAGAGATGGATGGGTTTTGCGAGCTGTTAAGGAGGTAGAATCCATGGAGATGTGTGATCCTACTGTAGGGGGTAAGAATGATGGGGGTCATGATTCCCCAGCTTGTCAGTAGAACACCTTGGGGCACTTGCTCAAGGACAAAGCAAAGGTTGGAGGCAGACTCAAAGAGGAAGGTGATGAGCAGCCAAATGGAGAAGTAAGCTCTGGGCTGCACAGAAAGCATGTGGGAAGTGTGGCTCACTCATAGTCATTGATTCCTAGGAGGGGGTGGGGTAGGTCACCCACTGAGTGCAGAAACTCGGAGAAAAGACAGCGAAGCTAGAACCCTGGAGAACATTCACATAGCAAGCGTGGCATTGCCTGCTTTTGTTTTTTAAAAAAACGCATAAAGTAGTAAGTGAAAGAGTTGCTTAGAATAAGGGATTCCTTCCCGCTATCCAAGTATCCTACAATTGAGTCAGCTGGCTCCGCTCTCTGTGCTGCAGGCAAAGCCCACTCTTTGGCTTCTCTAAACCAAAATTGGAAGCAGAGAAATCTCATACAGTCCAACGCATGCCTGCAGGACATTTCTACATGCTTTATTCCTGTGGCTCTATTGGTGAATGAATCATAGTAGCTTCTTGTTAACACATATGCAAAAAATACTTTAAAAGCTATATGTTTTTAAAAAGTAGCATGAAAAACATTAGAAGTCCTTTGATGGAGTTATCTGATATTGCTCCAATCATCCAAGTAATCTGTCTAGCTTGCTGATTGCTGGCCCTTTGTTCGGCTGGTTAGCTTTGGCATCAAATATGCAAACTCAGCCAGTGGGAAGTCACCTGAACAACGTTCCTTAGATGTTCCTCTGTATGGATAACTGTGCTGGGTTATACAGCTCGCTGAATCTGTGGTAAGAAACACCTCCTGACTAATAATCTACTTTTGAACCTACTGGTTTCTGTCAAGCGCTGGGCATTCCCAGACCTCCCTGGCTGCCTTGAGATGGCAAACATTATTAAAGATGGTTAGACTAAGTTGTTGCAATAGAATGAGCGTTCTGCCATTTGTAATAAAGCTCTAGTGGAAGAAAACAAGGACAAAACGATTCAACTATCAGGACAATTTGTTGTCCAAAAACACATGCACTGGTTTCTCTTCTTTCCCGCATAACCCGATTGAATGTGAGTGAGGACACTTTGGCTCCAATGGAAAACACACCCAAGCAGCATGTTTAGACGAACTAACTTGTACCAAGTAGTTTTCTAGCGACAAAACGGTTACAAATTCATCTCCCAGCCTAGATGAAGACATTGATTGTTGGGCTTTGGGGTTTTTGCGTTGCTATTGCCTCTCCTTTAGAACGGCCTAGCTTACATTTTTACCTTTAGAGGCAGATAACGTCTTTGGCAAGGAGCTTCATTTATTTGTTTATTTTCCAGACTTTGGCTATTTAAAACTCCTCAAATCCTAAAGCCTATGAAGATAGTCCATTCTTAGCTTGAACGCAGAAGTGGTGCAGTATTAGAATTCTCCTTTCCATGGGGGGAGACTCAGAGCCCTGGTAGCATAGTGGATCTCTTGGTGGGCTGCTAACCTCAAGGTTAGCAGTGTGAACCCACCAGCCACTCCCAGGGAATAAACAAGATTTACACTCTTGGAAACCTTAAGGAGCAGTCCCACCCTATCTTAAAGGGTCACCATGGATCAGAATCAGCTGGATGGCAGTAGTTTGTTTGTTGTGATTGTTTGGGTTTCCAGTCGATGAACCACATACGCACCCACTTCTGTGATGCTGAACAGGTTTCAGCCGAGCTTCCAGACTAAGAAGAAAGGCCTGGGGATTGACTTCTGACCACTAGCTAATGAACATTTTATTGATCTCTGTGGTCTGATCCACAACGGATCTCGGTGTTGGCAAAGGACGGGGCAGCGTTCTGTTCTGTTGTGCCCGGGGCCCGCTGTGAGTCCAGGCTGTCTCCATGGTCTTGAGGAGCAGCAAATCCTGCCTGAAAGCTAAAGGGAAGCCGTATGTGGTGCCTGACCGCTGATGGAACTGCCTTCTGAAGCGAAACTATATCCTGGTTCCTAAATTGGCCTTCTCAGACCTATTCTTTGGTTCCAAATGGTACTTGCATGCTTTGTTGACATGTTCCCATGGTCAGCAGTTCGAAACCTCCAGCTGCCCCTTGGGAGAAAGATGAAGCTTCTAACCCCCCTAAAGAGTGAGTCTTGGAAACCCACAGGAGCAGCTCTACCCTGTCCGCTAGAGGTGCTGAGTTGGAATCCACTTGATAGCATGAGTGAGTGTGAGATACACACATGAGGGGCTTCAAAAGTTCATGGAAAACCGAATGGAAAACTAATGGAATTTTCTCATGAACTTCTTGAAGTCCCTTCGTATGCATCTTATTGCATTCTCCTACCAGTAGAAGAATAGCAGATGTGGAGAAACTTTTTCTCCCATCTAGTGGCTGGAAGGTATTTTTTTTTTAAATCTCTGTTTCTCAGATTCAGGGTTTAGGGTACTGGCTATCTGATGGGTTAGAATGCAGTCAATTCAGCAAAACATGAATTCTAAAATCTAAACCAAAATCGAGCCCAGTGGGGTTTATAATGGTTCACAAATCTTCTCCTTAATCAGTAGAAAACATTTCTCTCCAAGATGAAGAGCCAGGGTCCTTTCTAACTCACTCCTCTGAAAACACACTAGAAGGGCCAGGCCACATGTCTCTGCTAAACTGGGGCTGAAGCGACTCGCTTGCTTTTTAAGTCATCAGTGTCCTGGATCTGTCCTGACCCTGAATTGCTCCTTGTTAGCCCCACTCCGTGCCAACCTTTCTCTCAAGAGTTGAAAGAGCTAAAGTCCCCACAGCGCGCCAAGAAGCTTCCTGGCCCCGAAGTTGGCTGCCTCCCCAGGCCCTCAGCTCCTGAAACTTGGAATACCACACTCTGATACTGGCAGCAGGGCTTCCGTGCAGGGCCAGCCCCGCCCACAGGCAGGCAGGTTTGGATCCGTTATGCAGCTCGGGGGATTAATGCGTGGTCTGCTTGTCTTGGTGCGCCTTGAGCAGACGTCTAACTCGCAGCTGAATGGTGCCTCTCTTGGGATTCCCACAGATGCGAGGCACGGATTTTGTGTACCGTCAGCAGAGTCTGGAGCGCTCGAGGAAGGTCAATGAGCCAGTGAAAGTCTTCGTCTTTAACAGAAAATGAAAGTTAGATGCCTTCCCCGCCTCGCCTCGCTACGTTTATTTAAAAGGGATTTTCTTTTGCAACAAGCTTGTATGAAGTGCCTTAGTAGGAAAGTTCGTTCCTATCACCGGATTTGTGCTGAACATTTTCAGTCCGTTGACTTAAGTGCTGAATGACTGGGTAGGACACAGGGCTCCCTGGGCCACAAGAAAACCAGGGCACTGGAGCAGCCTTGGGACAGCTTGGCTTCGTGGCCCAGGAAGAGGTGCGACACTCTCAGTGTTTGTAAAAGAGCCACAAGCAGTTCTTTTGAAAAGAACTAAGCTGCTCTCTGAGGAAAGAAATATTTTCTTTACATAATTAAACTCCCCAGGCATTCAGACCGCGCACGTGTTGTAACACGTAGGCCCAAATGCCTTCCTAGCTTTGTTCGAACTCCTACAGAATAGCACAGGGTGTGTGGTGGTATTTGTAAAATGCCTGATTTATACCAGTCGGTTGATTTCAATCACAAGTGACTTTAATCCGCTAAGTGTTAGACCATAGTGCTCCTCTCCCTGTAAATTTCCTCAACTCTGGCCCAAGGCCTGTCTGCCAGCTTATTTAGTACCAGCAATTCCGGGGCCTGGTACCTTTCTGAAGGCAGATATTGATGCTTCAGGGAAGTCACTTCAGCTATCCACCTCCAGACGATGCTGCAAAGACCAAGTCTTGTCCAGAAGGAAGTCAGTAGGCCTAACGCTTAGCATTAGATGAAAAAGAAATGACTTGAGAGGTTATTGGTATTGTTTACAGAATCTGGAATTCAATTATTTAAATGAGTCAAACACAGGTAAGTGATATTAAATCTGGGTGCTTTATGACTACAGAAAACCTATATGCAAGGTATGTTTCTGCTCCACTCTGTTTTCAACCCGAGAAAGTATATTTACTTACTTAGATCATTGTTTTCTCTGAATGTAATGAGGACTTTAGCACTGGAGTGCTTGTTAAGATGCAGATTACTAAAAACAAAACAAAAACCCAGCGCACTGTCACTCTATTCGGAACAATCCCATTGGACAGAGTAGAAATGACTCTTTGGGTTTCCGAGACTAAATCTTTACAGCAGTGGACAGCCTCATCTTCCTCCGGCAGAAGGATGGGGGGGGGGGGGGATTAGAACCGTTGACCTTGTGGTTAGCTGCTCAGTGTGTAGCCCATATGCCACCTTCTAGGCCTTACTCTTTTCTACTAAAACCCAGTCTCAGGGCACGCAGCCCTCTGGGATACTCCCTGATTCTTGTGCACATAAGAGATCGAGCACCTACCACATCTGCCCTAGGTAAGAGGGGAATAAGCCAATGTGGACGTCAACAAGAAAAAGACTAGGCTTGATACCATCCGAGACAACGATCCAACTTAGCTGGCCTTTCCAGCACCTCCCCTTCTCAGACACGCACCCATTCTGATGGCCCAGTGCAGGTCTTGATGGGGCTGTGGCCCCAGGGACCCCTGGGCATGCTCTCCCTGCCAGTGATCACTGATCGAAGCAGGAGAGGGATGTCACTGGGGTTACTATATCCTGGCTAGAATTAATTGTAGCCTGAGTCATACCACACTGTCTTTTAAGAGAATCGCATTAAGAGATTAGCTGTCTAGTAGAGGGATTAGGTTTATTCTGTGTCTCTCAAGAGGGCGGCTCTGAAACCAAGTTGGGGAAAGCTGCGGAGGTCAGCTGCTCTCTGTATATGGAGGAGCTTTATAACACCACAAGTTGTCAAATGGACGCCTTTGGGAGGAAGTGCGTTTACCTTTACTGCAAGGATTTGAACACAAAGCTTTTTTTTTAAATACCAAGACTGGGAGTCTTTTTCTCTCAAAACAAATGTGTTCAATGGAGGAATTAACCCTCTAATCCGCACTGCCATCAGGCAATTCTGACACCCAGTGACCCTACAGGACAGAGAAGACCTGCCCCTGTGGATTAACAAAACGGTAAATCCTGACCGGAGCAGAGAGTTCCAGAGTTCTCCTACAGACGTTGCGGTTAGCATCTTAACCCGCTACACCAGCAGGGTTCCTGTAGCCTCATTTTGAAAACCCAACCCAACCCACAATTCTGACTCACAGCGACCCTATAGGACAGAGGAGAATTGCCCTTGTGGGTTTCTGAGATGGTACCTCTTTATAGGAGTAGAAAGCCTCCTCTTTTTTTCTCGGAGCAGCAGTTGCCTTCAAACTGCTGACCTTGAGGTTAGCAGCCCGACTCGTAAACCACCAACCACACCAATTCGTCAACTTGAATTTCGAAAGAAACCATTTTGTTTAAAGGGGCCAGGATGGACTTTAGTGCTCAGCCTGAACTTACAGTCTTCTTAAATTTTGCCCAAGGTTAATTGATCCTTACGGTCAGTCCAGAATCAGAATTTGTCTAGAAAACTTCTGTTGTGATTCGTTCTGTATGAAGCCCCCTCCCTCAACAGGAGAGTCAGTGAAGGGCCAGTCGCCATGATGGACAAGGCAGCAGAGACTAAAACCTTGGCTGAGGAAACAGGGAAGGAGCTCTGTTATCCAGAGCATCTGATAACCATGGAAATGAGAACCAGCTGATTTTGCATAGCGTAGGTTCGCTATCAAGATGGGAGGCTGTTCAATTCTATTGACTGAATGATTTGTTCATCTCTGCCCACAATTATACGGAAATGAATAAGCACAAGAGCGCAAAGGACCTGGGGCTGCAACACGAAGAAAGAAAACCGGGACCCCAAGCTGGGAGGCCTGAGTGGCCCTACACAATCCCTCCCCCGATCGCGTTGGATTCACCAGTGTGATCACAAAGATTCGATGGCTTGGAAATGGGGGTAGTAGTCAATGAAAAATGATGCAGAGGAAATTTGATTTCACTGTTTGGGGTTTTTCTGCCTTTACAGAAAGCCAGTCTAGGTGGAAAGTGATGGGTTAGGCTTGTGATCACCACCAGCCTTTGAAGCCAGGCACCGAAACCACACTTTCATTTCCCCTTTCTCGGCTCCTTCTGCTAGCTACAGGCTTTCATTCTCCAGCTCACTGCTGCCAGGAAGAGGCTGGAAATGCTCACCAGGTCAAAGCTGCCTTCCCACCAGCTCAAAGTGTGTGCGTGTGTGAACTTCTGAACCAACAGCGCCCATCTTCATTTTGTCTTAAAATGGCCAATCTATGGTTTAAAACCCAACCGTCTGAACTATATTTCCATCAATTTGTATAGCAAAAGTACTTTTCTGTTCTAATCACCATGATGAAATGAAGCATTTGCACGCACGCTGTGCTGGCAGGAGTTAAGGCCGGGTCCCCCCAGGGGAGTGATTCTAGGTCCCATACGAGTGAGGCATGCCTTTGTCTGTCCCAAATGTCCCTTCGGGAGAGTATTGGTTTGTTGCTTCAAGAAGGTAATGTGTGTATTTTAAGTGTGAGTGTGTGGCTTGTGTCATGAGGCCCTAGCTGAAACAATATATGCTCTTCAGTGTCTGTGTAGGACTAGGCCACTCTTGAGGCCATCAGTGTTTGGGTTTTAAAAAAGAGAAGAAAAGAAAGAGATGTTTTCATTAATGGGCCTTTGGGGTTTGCAAGGGGCCCTGGTGGGTCACAGGGAAGGAGTCCTGGTAGTTCACTAGGGTAAGGATGGGCTGTAACTGTAAGGCCGGAGGTTCAAACCTACCAGCCACTCCAAGGGAGAAAGATGAGGCTGTCTCTCTCATAAGGATTTACAGTCTCAAAAGCCCTCAGGAGCAGCCCCATGCTGTCTATAGGGTTGAAGTCTATTCCATGGAAGTAGGCTTGGCCTTGTTCCTTGGTTATACAAGAGCAAAGACAAGATCCTATGCAGAAAGGGACTTGAGATGCTAAAGAGCTCATCCGTTCACGCAGTGGGAGAGGCCCACTTCTCCTTGGGGGCAACGCAGTGTTCTCAGTTGTCATGGAGTCAGCTCCAGCGCATGGTGACCTTGTGTACAAGAGCCTGGACCACCATCAACAACTGTGAGTAGGCTCGCGCTCAGTGCGGCCACTGTATGTTGTAATTGTCTTCCACCGAAAGGGCTGGTCTTCCTGTACTTTATCAGACAATGTGCTGTTGGGACCTGCAGGGTTTTCGCTGGTTCGTTTTCAGAAGTAGATCTCCAAACCTGTCCACCATGCATGGCCCCGCCGGTATGTGAAATAACGGTGGCATAGCCCCCACCATCATAGCAACTCACAAGGCATCACACATTGGTGCACTGAAATCAAACTAAGCCCCCCATAGAGACGATAACAACTCAGAACTCTGACAAGAGGGTTGTGCTTTCTGGGGGTTTCAGAGTTGTTGAGACGGAATCTTGTGGGATAAGGGGGCTCACCAGTACTCTTGGCGTGCTCTCTCTCTTTCTTTCTCTCTTTGTAGGGGGGTGGTTGAGATGACTAGGGGAGTCTCTGTAGGGGATCCTGGAATCTACATTTCAACTAGATGCTGAGTTGATTCTTATATGCACACTAAGAATATGTTGGGGATGTGTTAAAATTCTGATTTAGTATGTGGCATCGGGGCTGGGTAGAAATGCAAATTCTTAGCAGAGGGACAAAATGGTTAGACCCTCCATTTAATGACTGCACTATCTTCCACGTTTGCATTTGAAAACAGAAGCTCCTCGATGGGCAGAATTGGATCTCCCCTAGGGACTGCCAGCTGAGAGAGAGGCCAGGAAGAGGAGAGGACCACAGACCCCGTTTTGAACTGCACAAACTGCCAACTCAGAGGGACCCTGTAGGACAGGGTCGAACTGCCCCTCTGCGTTTCTGAGACTAACTCTTTCTGGGAGTAGAAAGCCTCGTCTTCCTTCCAGCCGTTCTAAAGGCTTTACAAACATTAATTCACACTCACAATTTCTCTGAAAAGGAGACCTAATTAGTGCCCCATTTTACAGCTGATGAAGCAGACACAGCAAAGAGCCTGCCCAGAGTCACGCTGCTAGTAAGTGGGGTGACCGAGGTTTGAAAACGACAAGGTCTCACTTAGAGCTCTCAGGTCCCAACCACTTTATTCCGCCAGAGGAAGGAAGCAGCAGGGACCAGATCCGGGCTCCAAATATTGAGAGACCGGTCCCCGGAGCAGGAGATCAAGTTTGGGAATGTGGAGGGGCAGCGAAAAAGGGAAGGAAAAATCCTCAAGGAGATGGACTGAGACTGTGGTTCAAACAGAGGAACCGTCGTGGGGGGTGCAGGCGCAGGTAGGGTTTCCCTCTGTTGTGCATCGGGTTGCTGTGGGTCAGAACCCACTCGACAATGGCATCTAACAACAACAACAACCACCAATTGAAGAATTGCTTCCATCTACCCTGCAAGCTACAACGAAGGGTCTGACTCACAGACAGTCTTACCTACCATTTACTATTTTGATTGGCGACCAGAGCAGGTGAGCAGGTAACTCTTCTGGCTGCTTTGAGCTCCCAACCTCAAGAAGTGCTCAGGCTGTAGTGTCCAGAATGGTGTCCCTGAGTTTCAGATTTAAACCAAATGAACACTGACGTTTCCGTCAGCTCTAAAATTCAATGGTATATTTTTATTAATGGTAGGGTTCAGAACAAGGGAACAGCCCATAAATCACTTTTCCAGAAGGCAGTAGTGGTTAGACCTAAGAGTCCTGAGGTAGACGTTGTCATTTTCCAACCTCGGTCACCCCACTTACTAGCAGTGTGACTTTGGGCTGGCTATTTGCTGCCTCTGTTTCATCGGCTGTAAAATGGGGCCACTAATTGGGCCTCCCGCTCAGAGAACTTGTGAGCGTTAGTGTGAATTAATATTTGTAAAGTCTTTAAGGAGTGGGGAGGAAGATGAAGCTTTCTACCGCTGTGAAGAGTTACAGTCTCGGAAACGCAGAGGGGCAGGACTACCCAGTCCGACCGGGTCCCTGTGAGTCGGCATCACTGCGATGCCAGGGAGTGAGCCAGAGGGGCTGGGAGACAGGAAATCACGTGCTCGGTAGACATCAGTTATGATCTGATAGCCTTGCCCCTTCTGCAGCTTTTAAAGTCTCTTCAGTATGTGGAAAGAGGCCCCTTTTTAGCATAATTGACCCTGACCTTGTTTTTAGCCTACATCATATGCCAACCACAGCCACAGTAATTTCTGTTTCCTTCAGAGCGGCTTGTACAGCTCCGTGGGTAGTGGGGACGATTTGCACTTAACCACTAACCTAAAGGTTGGCAGGGTGAGCCTGCCCAACAACACCACAGGAAAGGCCTCGTGACCTCCTTCCACGAAGGTGACCACCAAGAAAAGCCTCTGGGGCAGTTCTACCGTGGAACATGTGGGGGTCACCCAAAGCTGGAGTCGACTTAACGGCAACAGGTGTGGTGGGTGGCAAGCTAATCCAGCAGACTGGGCCTGCGGTGCCCAGCTCATGAAGGCTCCTCACAGGGCCGCAATCATGGCTGTGGGCATCCTGACCCCGCTATGTGCCTGGCAAGTGGTAGGCGCTCAGTAAATATTTGTTGGATGAAGAAATGACATTCTGTTTATTTGTCTTTGGTTAGGCAATGCGTTCACGTGACTCGAGATCTGAAGGAACAAAGGGATCTCTCGTGAATACACCTCCTTCCCACCTTCTCCCCAGCCACCAAGCTCCCCTCTCCCTAGGTAGCTCACATAACCACGTTCTTGAATGTCCTTCCGGAGCTATTTTAAGCACACGCAAGCAAACACCCGTGTGCGTGTGCCCGCTTGTTTCTTCCCCTCCCCTTAAGCAAAAAGGCATCGGTCCTTGCTGTCACAGGGTGGCTGAAGTGGCCCCAGCATGTCGATTTGAAACAGGAATGGAGAAAACAAGATCCCCAAACAGGAGGATGCCCAGGAAATCCACAAGCAATGATTTTAGGCTTAGGGGTAAACGAGGGCAATCAGAGAACGAATGAGTTGAGTAGGCTTTCTTCCAGCTTAAAACAAATTTATTGAGAGGCAAATTGCATACGATGAAATGTGCTCATGGTAAGTTCGAAGGGTTTTGACCAGTGTATACACTGTGCGACTATCAACACCATCCAATGAGAGAGCGGTTCCATCGCTCCTGAAACTCCTACCTGTCCCTTTGTGGCCAGCTCCCTTCTTCCCCTGGACCCAGCAGTCACTCTCTGCCTACTCAGCCCTTCAGCATTTGTGTGGCAGATCTATGCGCCCCTGGTGGGGGCCTCTACTCATCGGAGCGGATTCCAGTGTCAGTGGACATCAAGCCAGCCTTCCCAGCTTAGCACCTCTTATATCTTATCTTCCCAACAGCCCTGGAGGCAGTTGCCGATAAGGATGTGAGATGACTCTTGTAGAGGTGGCAACCCCAAGCACAAGATCTGGTTTACACGGGCTGATTGGCTGAAGTCGATCGCCAGTCTTTATGTCCTAGGGCAGCTTAGTCTGGAAGCACCGCTGTCACCTGGACATAGGACTTTGAGGCTCATTGGCTGTTGGTCAGGAGTTGAATCTTGGTCTTCCGAAAGGAAGGAGGATTCTCCCTGTGAACCACCGTATCGGAAACCAAACTGAAACCCACTGCTGTGGAGTCTATGCCCAACAACAGATGGAAAGACTTTCAATGACTTGTGCAGGTTCACACAGCTAGCCCGTAACGTTCTGGCCCCAGAGACCCTCTGTGAAAATAATCAAGAAAATACTTCAGCTCCATCCGAAAGACTCCATTACGGGCCAACAAAATCTGCACGAATCCTTAGTGGGTATCTTAATGATCTAGTGCCTACGTATCGACCATAAAGGAGCGGCTTTAGCAAATGGAAGTTTATTTTCTTGGTTTCAGAGATTGGAAGTCTGGGTGCTGGCTTGAGGAGAAGTTTTGCTCTTTCAGTTGGCTCTAGGGGAAGATCTCTGAGCTTATGCTTCAAGTGCTTGGCATCTCTCTTTCCCCATCTTTGCTTCTTCCACTTCCTCGTTTAATCTCTTTAGATCACTAAAGAAACGGACCCAAGTTCTACTCTCTGCTAATCCTGTCTCATTAACACAACAAGCACAATCCCATCCCAACTGGGAGGATGATAGGCTCAGGTATAGAGGTTAGGAATTGTTATTAAGACAGTTTTGGGGGTGGACAGGCAAAATTGAATCCATAAAAGTAGGTTCATATAGGATGGCTTTGTCCAGCAACCTTAAAATGTGACCTTAAAGGACCTCTCCTATTAGGCTTTATTCAGCGAGCAGCAAATGTGCATTTTATTTCTTAGCCGCTCTGCTTTCTTCTAAGAAATTCTGAGCTGTAGGACAGACAACTTCTTGGTGTTCAAGAACCAGTGTGGTCAGGGTATTACTGAGAATGACAACTATCTCTGCCTCTCTGTGAAGCCCAGAAGATGCATGTCGTTCGGAAACCACAAAGAATGTGGTTAAATCCCCTGGTCACATCTTTCAACAAAGATTTATCTGTCTCACCGTTGCCTCCAAAGAGCTTTTCTTTTAGACTAAGCTGTTAATTCATTGTGATGCCTACTAATGGACCTTCCCTAAAGGGAAGTCTATTAAAGGAATTAATTACACTGAATGGTTGGAAAGTTCCAGGCATAATGAAATGACTCCCCAGCTGTGATAGTATAAGAAGAAAGCCACTAGACTAAATCATGGTGGGGACAAGTCCCTCTGCGGGGAACTGCAAGTTTGGTAAGATTGTGGTAGGCTCTCCACAAAGCAAGATAATGAAAATGTTAATAATGAAAATGGTATTTCCTAACCGATGGAATTTTATTAAATATAGATCATAATTCCCTCATCATTTCCTTATTACCAGCTCATTTGAGGACTATGGTTATCATTTGACAATATTGGCAATTTACTTTCACATGCAGTTGTATTGTTTCTCTTTAAACTAAGAAATTAGTTATCTCCAGTGAATAGAATAAAAGAGACATAGGATGCAGTAAGTGACATTCTAATTAGAGAGAAGGTAGTTTTAGATAGAATCGTGGCCCCACTCCCCAAAATACGTGTCTGCTTGGCAAGGCCATGGCTCTCGGGCTTACGTAATTGCTCTCTATTCTGTCAACGGATGCACCTGTCCTATGTGTTGTAAATCCTTACCTCTATGTTAATGAGGCAGGCTTAGTACCGTTGTGTTTATGACACAGGTTGGAGCTTAAGTCAGTCTCTTCGGAGGTACAAAAGAGGTTAACCAAGCGAGCAGAGGTGAGAGGGACTTCAGATCCACCAAGAAAGAAGAGCCAGGAGTGGAGGGTGTCCGTCCTTTGGCCCCAGGGTCCCTGTGTTGTGAACCTCCTAGACCCAGACTCATAGAGATCACCAGGGATCATTGGACCTAAGGTGTTGAAAGGAGTCAAGAACTGTCCCCCAGAGCAGAAAAAGAGAGTGAACAAGCCTTCCCCTAGAGAGTCAGGACCCTGAATTTGGACATCCAGCCTCTTAAAAGCAGCAACCATAAATTGCCTTTTGTTAAAGCCTATGGCTTGTGGTATCTAGCAACACTAGACAATGGAGAGACAACAGAGACAGTGGCATGATCTTTTCAGGAAGTCTGGGCTGATTTCCACACAATGCTCCTAAAATCCCAGTGCATAGACGGGAGGAAGTCATAGTCTTCTATCCCTCCAGGAGATCCAGCGTCACGTTCCAAGTCTCCAGAAATCATAATAGCAGATGAAAAATCTAATGGCAAGAAAAATTAGCCACACGGTTAGGGATTGTCTTGGTAGCTGGTAGGCTGCCAGTGTATATATTGATTTCTAGGTAGGTTAAGGAAGGTGATAAGGTGTAGCGGGGTGTGGAGCATTTACTAGAGAGTCATCTGTTACAAAATCTGGATTTTAATCTTAAATTTGGTTCTCTCCTCATTTCTGGACGTGCCATTTGGTTTCTCTATTCCTCTGCTTTCTTAAGCTGCAAAATATTAAGGGTTTTCAAGGACCTGGAGGAAGCAGCGGTGTGTTCCGATGTTGTTGGCTGGCTGCCACTCGTGACGAACTGAGACACTGCCCGCCCCGTCCTTTGCCTTCCCCAGAGTGCAGCTGTTGTAGCCCATAGGATTTTCATGGGCTCATTCTCAGAAACGAGTCCTAGGTCTGTCTTTCCAGTGCCTTTTAGTCTGGACGTTCTGCTGAAACCTGTTTGGAGTCCTAGCAACATGCAACTCTCCCCTGGGAGACAAGTAATGACGGTGCATAAAGTATAGTGGCTGGGAATAGAACCTGGTCCCCCGTATAAACCAAGAACCGAACTCACCATCACCGAGTCGATTCCAACTCATTTGTGACCCTGGAGGCCGGGTAGAATTGCCCCTGTGGGTTTCTACTCCCGTAGAAAGGCTTGTTTTTCTCCTGCAGATCTGCTAGTGGTTTCAAATGTCCACTCTGCTACCAGGGCGCTGCCATGATGGGAGCGGAGAATTCTACCACGTAGGTACTCAAATCCCTCTGCTTAGGCTCTGGGAGAGCTTGGTGAAGGGCGGGTAGTTTCCTGAGGACCAGTCCATTCTAAAGAGAGCTTCTAGATCCAGATGCTGGATCCCCAGGGGCCAGGAGAGCCCAGATCATGTCTCTGTTTCCCTCACCCCCATCCAAGCATTTGGGTTACTATTGAGCAAAAGCAAGATTCATCTACACATAATCTGTGGTTGGCTAAACCATGGGCTTCGGTCAGAATCAAATCAGCCTTCAGGATGAGCCTCAGGGGAAAGTTGTTATTAGGGAAACTCGTGTATAGTGAGAGTAAACATAAAATAGGTATTTGCATGCTGTGAGCTCTTTATGAGCTCAGGACGATGACACATATGTAAAATGAATTAGAGAAGTTACCGGGTTGCAAGAGGGTAAACCACCTTGAAATGCTGGCGATTGCTTGGGTCTGAGAATTTTCTGAGAATGGACCAACTCAATAAAATCCCATTGTCTTAGCTAGAAGTCATTAGCCTAACCATTTTGATGGAAACTGCGAAACTAGTTTTGTAACCAAAAAAGATCAACTGCTTAAAACTGCCAGGTATCATTATAATATTCCCTGTATCAAAACCCAATTACTGAAGTGCATAGGTAAGATTTACAGTAAGTGGCAAGTACTCAAGTACTTGGAAACTTGTCAGTTAAGGTTTCCCATTAGAGAAGAATTTCTGTTGTAAGCTTTTTCAGGCCCTAAAGTCAGAAAATTGGAAAGAAAAAAAAAAAAGAACTTTCACAATTAGTTTCTAAGGAAATGATATAAAGGTTGTGGTACAAAGAGAAAAGGTGTAGATTCTCATTTCCAATAGGACACACCGCCTCCTTATGAAAAACAGCCTGGTGTTTTTTGGAGGGGGCAGCAGTGGAGACAGGGGGAGTAGGGGGGAGTGCACAGTTAAATAGCAAACAAAATCTCTTTTCTTGCTATGTTTCAGAAGGAGATAAGTTAGCAGCAAATGCACTTAAAAGTGACTTCATTTCCTGCTGTGTCTCCAACTCCCTCCAATTTGACAACACAACAAATATTTGCGTAGGCTTATAATTCACGATTAATCATAAATAATTCACTTTGTGCAGACAGCTGGGTAAACAAGAGCTCTGGAGTTTCCTTTCTCTGGACCATTTTTCCAGGGCTGATGGGAAACCGCAGCGCCCTCTCGCACTCCCTCCTCAAGCTCCTTGTCTCCCTGCTTTAAAAATTTTTTCAGTCTGTTTCTGTCAGTTCCTGAGTTCCATCACCACCACAACTTTTTATTAAAAAGTGAAAGATTAAGATTAGCCTAATCAGCTCTCTCTCACCTGTAAAACAACATAGGTCTAGCTCACTTTCTACAAAACGACCATTTGAAACTAAGGACTGTCTGCAGGAATGCTGAGGAAAAGATCCTTCAGAACGCATTCTACCTAGTCATTACATCCTTCATCATCGCATATCAGTCATGAACAATTTCACAATTATTTGACTATCTACCACAAAGCCGGTTCCCATTTCCCTCTGCTCCTCCCAGGTCTACGTGAGGGAGTAGCGCACGTATCACCAAACACAGGCGTACCCAGGGCATTTCAACCTCTGGGCAAGGGGCACAGCTAACAAAGGTCAAGGATCCTTCTCGTTCTCCGAATGTCACAAATCCAATTGTGATAGTCTAGTCTGTGGTTTCGCCAGGAATCAGACTTGCTGTAATTCTGCTATGACCGTCTGAGGGGGGTCATAGGTTACCCTTGAGAAATCTCTGCTTATTATCACATCTAGCAAGTAATTCTGTACATTTTAGCCACTCACTAAAGGTCAGGCATCCATCTGGATGAAGGAAATGAAGGACAAACCATGGGCTGCACTTTTCAGAAAATGTGAATACCGTAGGAATGTGGCAAGTAACATTCCAGGGAAAATGGAATGCAACCTGACTAAATAAAGAAATGATTGCTTTGTTCGCCTAACAAGTAGTGCAGACTACAAACTACACCTGATCTAAGTACACCTTAGCTGACCACAGCAACAAGCGGTGAGGGTTTGAAGTAGGCAGCCAGGCTCCGAAGTCTGTGCCTTTGACCATGTCAGAGTCTCTGCTGTGGCTCTCCTGCCGGCTGAAGAAAGCCAAAGGTCGTTTAAAAAAAAAAAAAGAAAGACCGAAAAGATCACAGTGGATGTCAGAAGAGACGCTGAAACTTGCTCTGAATCATAAAGTAGCGAAGGCAAATGGAACAAATGATGACATCAAAGAGCTGGATAGAAATTTTCAAAAGGCAGCTCAAGAAGACAAAGTAAATTATTATAATGAAATGTGAAAAGACCCAGAGTTAGAAAACCAGAAAGAGAAGCACACACTCAGCATATCTTAAACTGAAAGAACTCAATGAAAAATGTCAAACCTTGAGTTGCACTATTGAAAGATTCTATGGGCAAACTACTGAATGATGCCGGAAGCATGGAAAGAAGATGGAAGGAATACACAGAGTCACTGTACCAAAAGAACTAGTTGACATTCCACTGTTTCAGGAGGTAGCACATGGGCACCAACCAACGGTGCTCAACTAAAAAGTTCAAGCTGCAGGAAAGCATTAGCCAAAAACAAAGCTCCAGGAATTGATGGGCTAGCAATTGAACTATTTCAAAAAGCTGATGAAGCACAGGAAGCACTCACTTGTCTATGCCAAGACATTTGAAAGGTAGCTACTTGGTCAATTGACTGGAAGAGATCCACATTTGTACCCATTCCAGAGAAAGAAAGGTGACCCAACAGAAGGCTCAAATTATAGAAAAATATCATTGCTATCACATGCAGGTAAATTTTTGCTGAAAACTATCCAACAATAGTTGCAGCAGTACATTGGTAGAGCGCTGCCAGAAATTCAGGCCAGATTCAGAAGGGGTCATGGAGCATGGGGTATCATTGCTGACATCAAACGGATCTTGGCTGAAAGTAGAGAATACCAGAAAGATGTCCTATTGTGTTTTATTGACTGTGTGAGGGCATTTCACTGTGTTGACCTTAACAAACTATGAATAGCCTTGAGAAGAATGGGAATTCTAGAACAATTCATCGTGCTCATGTAGAACCTGTAGATGGATCAAGAGGCAGTTGTGTGATCAGAACACGTGACTACTGCATGGTTTAAAATCAGGAAAGGTGTGTGTGAGAGAGAGTTGTATCATCTCATCATCCTTATACAATCTTTAAGCGGACCAAATAATCAGAGAAGCTGGATTGTAGAAAGAAGAGTGGATCAGCAGGATTGGCAGAAGGCTTATGAACTTGTGATATGCAAATGGCACAACCTAGCTTGCTGAAAGTGAGGAGGACTTGAAGCACTTGCTGTTAAGCTCGAGGATTGCAGCCTTCAGGATGGATTGCAGCTTAATGTACAGAAGACTAAAATTCTCACAACTGGACCAATAAGTAACATCATGCTAAATGGAGAAAAGATTGAAGTCGAGATTTCATCTTGCTTGGATCCACAATCAATGCTCATGGCAGCAGCAGTCAAGAGATGAAATGATGCACTGCATTGGGTCAATCTGCTGGACAGACCTCGTTAAAGGGTTGAAAGAAAGGATATTACTTTCTGATGTTACGCCTGACCCAAGCCATGGGATTTTCAATAGCCTCAGATGCCTGTGAAAGTTGGACATTAAATAAGGAAGATGGAAGAAGATTCATTTGAATTACGGTGCTGACGAAGAATATTGAAAATATTTCAAAAGCACCACGGACTACCAAAAGAACAAATAAATCTACCTTGGAAGAAATACAGCCAGAATGCTCCTTTGAGGCCAGGATGGCAAGACTGTGCCTCATGTAATTTAGAGACCAGTCCCTGGAGAAGAACATCATCCGTGATGAAGCGGAGGGGCAGCGAAAAAGAGGAAAGCCCTCGGCGACATGGATTGACACAAATGGCTGCAACAATGGCCTCAAGTATGAGAACAATTGTGTGGTTGGCACAAGACCATGCCGCGTTTAATTCTGTTGCACATAGAATTGCTATGAGTTGAACTAGCTCGATGGTACCTAAAACAACATATGCAATCTGTACGTATATGTGTGTGTGTGCCATGTTGGCACGGTTGGGTAAGTGTTCCCGTCAAACCAGAAGGTCAACAATGCAGCCCCAACAGTTGCTCTGTGGGAGAAAGATTAAGCTATTTGCTTCTGTAAAGACACCTTGTGCAAGGTCACTATGAGTCAATTAACTCAATGGAAGTAGGTTTTTGGTATATGCATACCTGTACATATACGGGTGGCTGTATTTATAAATAGTGGCTGCAACGATAAGATTAAGCGTAGGAACAATTGTGAGGATGGTGCAGGACCGGGCAATGTTTCATTCTGTTGTGCATAGGGTAGCTATGGGTTGGAACTCACTCAATGGCACCAAACAACAGCGTGTGTATACATACCCATACATACACGAAGGGGTCTTCAAAAAGCTCATGAAAATACGTATTATGAAAAACAGTGAATGATTTCCCACTAAAATAAACTCATAGTGACTTCTTATAATATGTTGGAAAAGGATCTAATTTGAGACCCTAAGAAAGGTAAGATATCAGTTTGAAAAGATGCCCTACCCTAGCAACATGAATTCTGCTGAAATTGAAGCAAGAACAAACATTCAATTTATAGTGAGGGTTTGATGCAAAAATGGTGAAATCATTGATGCTTAACAAACAGTTTATGGGGACAATGTGGCAAAAAATGTAGCAGTTTACAAATGGATAACTTGTTTTAAGATGGGACAAGACAATGCTAAAGGTAAAAACCTTTGGTAGCGGACTATCCACGTTAAGTTGTAAGAAAACTATCTTGTTTGTGGCCTAATTTGAAAAGAATGACAATTAACAACAGAAATAGGAACCAACACCATTGATATCTCAATTGGTTCAACTTACCTAATTCTGACTAAAAAACTAAAGTTGAGCAAATTTTGTGCTGGATGGGTGCCAAAACCGTTGCACCCAGATCAGCTGCTGCAGCCCAGAGCGGAATGTCAGTTGGAAATTTTGAACACATGGGATCAAGGTCCTGAAGCATCTCTTGGAAGAACTGTAACAGGAGGTGAAGCATGGCTTCCCCAGTATGAAGACAAAGCACAACCAAGACAATGGCAACCAAGGGGTGGAAGGGTCCCGTCACAGCAGAAGCTGCCCATTCCAAGAGGAAAGCTTTGGCAACAGATGTTTTGGTTTTGGTTTTGATTCTGACTCCTTTTGGTTGTTCTTTCCTAATCTTAAAAAAAAAAATCTTTAAAGGACACCCTTTTCCTTTAGGTAATGTCATCTTTAAAAAATTTACATTACAATATCGAATGGTTTAATTCCCAAGTCCCTCAGTTCTCTAGGGAGGAACTAAATGGCTGGTATCATCCCTCACCAAAGTGTCTTGAACTTGATGAAGCTTGTGTTGAGGAATAACATTTCTCTTTTAAATTTTTATATTGTAATTCCATTTCCCCACAAACATTGTGGAAAACCCCTTGTGTGTGTACTACCCACCATGACCATCAAGTTGCTTCTGATTAATAGAGTAGAGGTGCTCTGTAGGGCTCCCAAAGCTGTAAGCCTTGACGGAAGCAGACTGCCTCAACCTTCTGGCACAGATCACGAGGCGGTTCAAATCATCGACCTTTCAGTTAGAAGCCCATCACTAAACCTACTAGGGCTCCTTGCATGTCTTGATTGCTTTCAGCTAACTTTACCTTGTACGCATTCTGCCGTTGGAAGACATGAACACGATTGGGCTCTCAAAACCCCTTTCCTCCTTCACTTTGTAAACACCATTCTAGCCAATGTGACCTGCTGAAGGTGGGTGGGGTGAAGGGGGGGCTGCTCATTTAGCAGAGTGTGTTCCCCAAGCTCCAAGCTCCATCCTGAAAATAGGCTAAACATGATTTTTTTTTTTAAGTGACCTGAAAAACATTTTGTAGTCTAGAAGCATGACATGGCTTTTCCCTTCAAAGCATTTTATATTTCATACACCCCGTATTGCCTGGCTTTCTTATGAGGGAGGGTGGTGGTGGACAGATCTGATGCAAAACGAAATGTAGGCTAGTCAACAGGAAACCTCGAGTTCTTGACACGCACCTTGGCCTTAAATCATACCCTGGCATGGCTGCTTTCTCTTTCTTTGACAGGTGTTGTGATAATAATAAAAGATATTTGACTAAACATCTTCCTGGTAAACAAAACAGGTGTTGCACGCCAAGACATGAAAGAGCCACCTTTGGAGCCGAGATAGCAGTGGTCACCATTATGGTTGGCTTCAGCTTGGTCTAAGTTACATGCCATTCTGTTGCCATTCAGAGATGTAAGTAACACAGAAAAGTGCCCACTGACCCTCGGAAGCTCTCAGGAGCACAAGAAGATCTGTTTGGAAAGGCTATGTGTCCTTTTGTCCTCATTCCTTGAATGTCTACCTCCAAGGAGAGGCAGAAATAGCACAGGACACTGGAAAGTGAGCGTCAAAGCATGACACCTCTCTCGGGGGACAGGGCCACTGAGCCAGGAAAAACACAGTGGCTTCCAGCCTGCCTTGTCCCTGGGTTGAGTTATCTATGTCCAGGTGAGGAAGTGGAAAGAAGGGAGGTCCATGAGCCAACATTTTCAAAGAGATCCTCTTGGGGGGATATGCACATACATTTTCATAACAAGTGCCTTGTGGAGTTTTCATGTTCTGAATTTCTCATTCAAGTTTCCTGTCCAGTGTTCTAACTTGTGTTGCGCTACCAAAAATTCAGATGACTCTCGATGAGGAAATCAAACCTGACTCTTTTGGGAAAGGAAAACCCATTGTCTTGAACCCCTAAATCCATCCCCCCTTTTAAATCCCTCCTATCCACAGCTTCTGATCCTATGTTTCCTTGGGCCCATTGCAAGCAGAACCTATTGGAAATTTTAAGCAGCAATACCAGACAGCACAGCAAGTACAATGCGAGAGAATGTTCTTCAACGCCAAGTCTAAGGTCAAGTCCCTTTCTGTGGAAAGTATTATGAAAATGAGTTCGACTACTTCCTGTTGGAGTCTTTCCTTCAAACACCAGGAGAATGACACAGCACCCCACGGGACAGAGAAGTAGTCAGCTCTTTCAAGCAACAACCTGTCAGGTGAAAGGTACCACTTACTGTGTGTGGACTCAGAAGAGACCCCATCCAGAAAACAGCTGGAGATTTTGGGAGACGCAAGGGCTAAGGATCAGAAGAAGCACCTTTCTCCAGAGATCTGAAGATTTGAGTCGATAAAACTCACATTTACATATGATCTATGAAGTGTTTCTAATGCATATATCACTTCCTTGAAGGTGCATACCATTGTCTCTCATGAAGTAGATCATAACCATCAGCCACAGCCCAGAGAGGTTGTGCTGGCTGTCCCAGGTCACACAGTGAAGTAGGACCTGGCATGCAGATGACCTCAATCTCCTTGCTCATAACCTCACCTCTTCTTACCTTGTCTGATACAGTGTGTTACATTGCTATCAAAGGCTATCTCTCAGCAAGTCATGTTGTTAACTGCCACTGAACCCATATGGATTCAGGAGAAATGTTGACAGATCCCTCCCCATCCTGTGCTTGTAGATGACATCATTGTGATCCACTGAGTGATCTTCAGAAGTAGATTGCCAGGTCTTTCTTCCTAGCCTCTCAGTCTGAAATGTGTTCAGCATCACCCAAGCCTTGAGAGATGGGTGGTGACTGTGCATGAGGTACATCGGTCAGGCATTGGGCCCAGGTCTTCCACATGAAAGCAAGAATTCTACCCCCGAACTACCATGGCCTCCTCATACTGATCACTTAAATAAATGAATCTGTTTAGTGAGCAACAAGTAGCTTGGGGGTCCCTTTAATCGGTAACTGTGGCAAGTGGATTCTGACTCATGGTGACCCCATGCATGGCAGAGTAGAAGTATTCTCTAAAGGGCCTTCAGTGTTGAGGGTTTCAGAAGTCCACCCCCAGGACTTCTAATGGACATCAGGATAAACGCGAACCTGCAACCTTTCCATTAGCAGTCAAATGTGCCAATTGTCTGCACTACCCAGGGACTTCCTGGTCTTCCTGTTCCCCTCTTGACATGCCTGCTGTCTACTGGCCCCCACACTCAAGCCGCACATCCCGTTTCCCAGAACTCCTTGAGGAAACCCTCCTTAGACCTGCTCACGCCTTGAACCTAGACCTTTTCTCCCATTGTTAAAGTCCCAAATCCTCCATCGTATGTCTGTGAGTCCTCCGAAGGACCCCATTGAGCTAAGAAGGGAGGAGCCGACACTGGCATAACCGCCCCACTCCGCACGGGGACTGTTGATCCGATCTGTGAGCTCAGCTCCCTGAGCTTCACATGTCAAATGAGGCTAAGGGTTCCTCACAGGCCCCTGTGAAGAGCAAGTGCCATATCGAATGAAGTCCCACTCTCCCTTCAACCCTTCTTTCTATCCTAAAGCAGAAGTCTCCCAGCTCACCGACCAGTCTCCCTGCCCCTGGGCCTGGTTCCCTCTACACCTCTCTACTCTGAGCAGAGGACTTGACCACGTTTACCCCTGCTTCCTGCCTTCCGTGGCCCCACAGGCCTCAGGGTCTAGGCCAGGCTCTGTAGTATGGCCCACAAGGCCCCTTACATCCTGGTACTGGCTCTTGCTAAGCTCACCAGGGTCACCTGCGTGGACCATAGACGCATCGATTTCTAGGGCTTGAATGTACTGTCCTCTTTTTCACCATTGCTCTTCCCCTTGCAGGGTCATCCTCACTCTTCATTCTTTAGATTGTTCTCCAGGAAGTCTTCCTGAGTCCGCTTGGATGCCTGCTGCTCGCCTTCCTTCCATCCTAGTGCCGAGAACATGCCGTAGCTGCCCCCTTCCCTCAGAGTCCTGCTGTCCAGGGGCCACACCCGGCCAGCACTCCGCCCTTCTCCCGACTCCTGGTATGTCAAAGATAATTTCTGAACTGAAACCGGGTTTTAAATGGATACTGTGTTCATCCGAGCAGGACTAAATGGTTCATGAATCAGACAGCGCCCAAGCCAAAATAGAAAGGAACTCTAATGTTAGGAAAACCCACAATAGGTTTCTATAGGAACAAGGAAGTTAACAATTTAATGGAGGTCTCATATTTGTTTAAATAAAGGGGGTGGGTAAAGGATTGCAAATAACGTGTACTCATCAATGTAGGGAGTTGGTGATCACGTAGTCTCTTATCGGCAATCTGGAGGATGACCCCGAAGAGTGGCTATTTTCTTGTGATTGTTATTAGGGACCCTTGAGTGGGTTCTGCCCAGCAACCCTCTGCCCAGCAGAACACAGCACTGCTCGGGCCCACACCCTCCTCACGTTTGCTCCTCGGCTTGAGCCCATTGTCGCATCACGGTGTCCATCCCTCTCACTGGGGGACTTCCTCTTCTTCGCTGCCCTTTTCCAAGGCCTGGTCTCTTCAGACGACATGTCCAAAGCATAAGAGATGAAGTCTCACCATCCTCTCCTCTAAGGAGCATCTGGCTGTACTTCTTCCAAGACAGATCTGTTTGTTCTTTTGGCAGCCCGTGGTAATTTCAGTATTTTTCACCAGCACCACATTCAAAGGAATCGATTCTTCTTCAGTCTTTCTTATTCAATGTATAAATTTCACATGCGTATGATGGGGTTGGGGTCAGGCACACTTTAGTTGTGGGTCAAAGAGGGCAATAGACCCCAGGTCTAGTGGTTATTTGTGATCAGGCAATTATTTCCCTAAGAGGTTGAGGCCGCTTTGGTTTTTCAGTGGTTGGACTCCCACAAGTCTGCAGGTAGACATTGTTATGTCTACCTATGGAGTTATGTCAGCTATGCAGTCATTGCTGACTCATAGTGGCCCCCTCTGGGTTTCATAAACTGTAACAGTTTATGGGAGTAGAAAGCCCTGTCTTTCCCTTGCAGAGCTGCTGGTGGTTTTGAACTGCTGGCCATGGTGATCACAGCCCAACGAATAACCACCACACCAGCGCTCCATGCTATTTGTACAGTAGTCACTAAAGACAGGCCAGAAAGGAGTTGCCTGTTGAGTTAGTTAATTGTGCCAGCCTGGCCAATGATCACATGTGGGGCTAATTGAAAGGCGGAGGGATAAATGGGTGGTGAGCCTCGGCCTTTCTAGTTCTCGGGTCTCTTGTTTTGTGATGGTTGCACCGGGTGCAGCTGCCTTAGCAGTTCCCTGCTTCAGCTTGCAAGATTGACTTCCTACAAGACATCCCCAAGGAGAAGCTACATGGACCTATCCCGATGCAACCCTGGGTGCTGGAGCAGCTGTGTGGAGACCCCTGCTAGTGCTGAGATGCTTGTTCATTCACTGACTCAGCTTTCCTCCTGCAGTCGGCATCATTGCCTCTGTTTTGTGAGGTGGAGGACTTTGTGGACTGGTGTTAGGTTAATGGGTTAATGTTGGACTTGTGGGCTTGGGCAGCATTGGGTTGGGATGTTTTCGTGATGCACATTTTCTTTACATAAAACTTTCTCTTATACATGAGTTGCTGTGGATTTGTTTCTCTAAAGTACCCAGACTAATACACCTGTCCACCTCAGTTCACAATAGCCAGCAGGTGGAAACAGCAGTTAAATGTCTATCAGCAGCTGAATGGATAAACCCAACATAATATCGCATACCATGCAATATTACTGAACCACAAAGAGAAATGAAGACCAACATGCTATGACGTGGAACCAGGTGGTGACCAGGAGTGGAAGGGAGAGGAAGGGGGTATCTTTGCTTAGGGGACACTGAATGGAGTGGAATCAATTGGAAATGGACAGTGTACATTATAAGTGTAATGAATGTCACTAAATTATACATGTAAAAAGTATTAAATCTATAAATGTTTTGTTACATATATTTTTGCCACGTTGAAATGATTTTTTTAAAGAAAAGGAAGCAAGGAAGGTGTGATAGGTAGGTTTATTGTGCCAACCTGGTCAACTAACATGCAGGGTGAATAAGGTCACAGTTTAATTGAAGGCAAAGAGATAAATGGTTCGGCAGGCCTCACCTTTCTGTCTCTTGCTCTCTGATGATCAGATCAATGTGCGTATCTAGTTCTCTGCCTCAACTTGCGAGTTACACTGCCTGTGGGACACCCAACCATGGACTGTGTTGCATAGTTTGAGGTTCCTTCAAGACCTACTTCGCCACACTGCTGGTGTATACGTCACTTGAGCTGGGGACTGTCGGACCCTCTCATCTGGCTGACTGTTGGTGACCCGCCCTGCTGTTTGCTGCTGTGGCCGGCCGGCCTGAATTGCTCTACAGAAGACTCAGCTGTCTGCTTCCTTGACTTGTACCCATCAGCCCTTGTGAGTTGAAGGACTGCCAGTGTATTAACTGTCTCATGGAAGTGAGTTGCACTGAGCCCTCTGTACTGCTCTGTGAACTAATTAGCTGTTTATTTCTTCATGTTGTATCTATCTATCTATCTATCTATCTATCTATCATCTATCTAATCACAAGTGTCCTGGTTTTGTTTCTATAGAGAACCCTATCTAACACAGGAGTGAGTGACTATTAAATTCAAGCACCTGGCACTTTTTCTGAGACAGAAAGTGTTCAATTATTCCTTGGATTACGTTGCTCTTAAAAATATTTGCATTTTAAAAGTGGCCTCAAAATAACTGAGTAACAAAAGGGTGTAGGATGCCTAGTGGGGCTTAATCAAGGGCAATGTAACAGCAAGGAATTACTAAACCCGAATGAAGGCCGAACATGGTGGTGGGACAAGAGGAAAGTAAAAGGAAATAGAGGAAAGAAGCAGGAGACAAAGGACATTTATAGAGGTCTAAATACAGGCATATATATATGGATATAGATTTTTATATAACGACAGGGAAATAGACCTATGTACTTATATCTATATGTTAAGTATTAAGGTAGCAGGTGGATATTGGGCCTTGACTCGAGTACTCCCTCAACACAAGAACACTTTGTACTAATAATCTGGCATTCTGTGATACTCACCTTCCGGACACAATCGCTGAAGACAAATGGGTGCATAAGCAAATGTGGCAAAGAAAGCTGATGGTGCCCAGCTATCAAAAGATATAGTGTCTGGGGTCTTAAAGTTTCTAAGGTAAACAAGTGGCCATCTAGCTCAGAAGCAACAAAGCCCATATGGAAGAAGCACACCAGGCTGTGTGATCATGAGGTGTCAATGGAATAAGGTATCAGGCATCTAAGACCCAGAACAAAATCATACCAATGAGAATGGGTGGAGGGGGTGGGGGGAGAGATGAGTGGAGACCCAAAGCCCATCTGTAGACAATTGGACATCCCCTCAGAGAAGGGTCAAAGGAGGAGATGAGCCAGTCAGGGTGCAGTATAGCACCGATGAAACACACAACTTTCCTCTAGTTCATTAATGCTTCCTGCCCCCCTCACTATCATGACCTCAATTCTACCTTACAAATCGGATTAGACTAGAACAAGCACACTGCTACAGATAAGAGCCTGCAACACAAGGAATTTAGGATAGAAAGCCCCTCAGGGCTAACAATGATAATGAGATACCAGGAGGATAAGGGGAAGGTGGGGGCATAAAGGGAGAATAGATCACAAGGATCAACATATAACCCCTCTCTCAGGGGGACGAACAACAGAAAAATGGGTGAAGCTTGGCAGAGGACAATGTAAGATATGAAAATAATAATCTATAACTTATCAAGGCCTCATGAGGGAAAGAGGGTGGGGGAGGAAGGGGGAAAATGAGGAACTGATACCAAGGGCTCAAGTACAAAGAAAATGCTTTGAAAATGATGATGGCAACAGATGTACAAATGTGCTTGACACGATGGATAAATGTATGGATTGTGATAAAAGATGTAAGAGCCCCCAATAAAAGTATTTAATTAAAAAAAAAAAAAAAGCAAAAAAAACCCTGAATAACTTTGGGAACATAGGTCTAGCTAATAAATGTACTCTTTCTTAATCCAAAGGGCTAAAAGCAGATTCACATGATAATAATAGCACTATAAGATAAATTAGGGGGACAGGACAGCAGAGAAGTGGGTGAAGGGAGATGTTGAACAGTGTAAGATATGACAAAATAATAATAATTTATAAATTATCAAGAGTTCATGGGGGAATGGGGAGCAGGGAGGGAGGGGGAAAATGAGGAGCTGACACCACGGGCTCATGTAGAAAGCAAATGTTTGAGAATGATGAGGGAAACAAATGTACAAAAGTGCTTGACACAATGGATGTATGTGTGAATTGTGATAAGAGTTGTACAAGGCCTCAATAAAATGATTTAATTATTAAAAAGATAAGTTAGGAGCCCTATAGCGGAGTGGTTACACATTGGGCTGTGATTTGCCTGGATGGCAGTTTGAAACCACCAGCAGCTCCTCGGGAGAAATATTGGGCTTTCTACTCTTGTAAACAGTCTCTGAAACCCACAGCGGGTCACTATGAGTCCGTGAGTTTGGGTTTGTTTTGCGTAGGGGTGGCACAGCCCAGCTGTGTCCACGGGGGCGGGGTAGAGCTTATGTCACTCTACGGAGCTCTGCCGTTCTTCTGAGTAAGTTTGTGCAGCACCACTGGGAACATCTTGGTCTAGTCCAGCTGGGAGATGGAATCCTCAAGCAGCGCTCCTCAAACTGGAAGATATAACAATCCTGGAGCACTTTTAAAAGAAATGTAGCTTCTCAGGTTCTACTCTCAGAGCCTGATTCCAGGCACCTGCATTCCACCCAAGGAGCCCAGCTGAGTATGGTGCTGGTCTCCATCCTGCCCTCCTATGAGGGAAAGGCTTTGTCTAAGACTGCCACCTGCAGAGCTTGGGCAAAGGCCCAGGAGACCTGTTTTCCAGGTCAATGTTCTTTTTACTTTACCCCCACTGACTTTGAAAACACCGCAAAGGTCAAAGTATTGACTTCAGTTTTGTGGAAAACCAGAATCCGGTTTTTCCCCTGCACTTCAAGCAGACTCCTTGTGCTGTTTTGCAGCAGGAGGCGGTGGTGGTTCAACGGCATCACTCTCACCTCCCCTGTGGACGACACAGCTTTCATCCCCAGCCAGTACACCTCACGGGAGGCTTGTGTGTCCCTATGACAGTGAACAGGTTTCAATGGGGCTTTCAGACCCAGACAGACTAGGAAGAAGGACTGGAGATCTGCTTCCGAAAACCAGCCAGTGGAAGTACTATAGATTACAATGGTCTATTCTGCAACTAAGCATGGGGATGATGTAGGACCAGGCAGCATTGTGTTTTGTGTGCACGGGGCCACTCAATGGCTGCCAACAACCGTGACAACACAGGGAAAGACATGGATGAATTAGCTGGTTTTTAGACATGGTCTCTGCACATTAAATTCATCCAACTGCTTTAATATTATTGTTCTAGCCACTCCCAAATAGTTACCTTCTTCTGTGGGCATTCCTGTGGTGCTGCCTTCAGCATACATCAAGAGCTATAAAGAGTCCCGATTGAACCTACCCACACCTCACTCTTACACGCTCTTAGAGAACTACACGGGTGACTGTGTGCTAAAATGAGTTCATCCAAGAAGTAGGCCTCACACTACCTGACCTAGAAACCTACTACACAGCCACAGTAGTCAAAATGGCCTGGAACTGTACAATGAAAGACACATCAACCAATAGATCAGAACAGAAAACCCAGCTATAAATGCATTGCCTGCAAGCAACTGATCTTCAACAAAGGACATAGAAATGTCCAATGGGACACAGACGGCCTCTTCAACAAATGGTGTTGGACACACGGGTCCCCATCTGCAGAAGAATGAAACAAGAGCCATATCTCTCCCCAAACACAAAAATGAATTCAAGATGGATCGAAGACTTAAATGTAAACCCCAAGCTATCCGGATCATCAATGAGAAAGCTGTAGCAAACTCAAAGGCCCTATTGCAGGGCCTATACAGACTACCAAACATAATGAAGGAGGCACACCGTAGAAGACAAGTGAGATGACTGGGACACTGCTGAAATTACATCACTGATGTACATCAAAAGACTTCCTTGGGAGAGTGTAAAACGAGAGCCCACAGACTGGGAAATTTTTTTTACCAACCACACATCAGACAAGGGGCTAATTACCATAATATACAGAACTCTCCAATAGCTCAATAAGAACATAACACACAACCCAATCAAGAAGTGGGAAAAAGACATGAACGGAGAATTCACCAAAAATGACATACAAATGGCTAACAAACACATGAGAAAAAAACTCAGGATTACTAGCCATCTGAGAGATGCAAATTAAAACCACAATGAGATGCCAGTTTACACCTACAAAGTCCGCCCCATTCATAGAAACAGAAAACACCAAATGCTGGAGAGGTAATGGAGAGAATGGAATGCATACACACTGTTGGTGGACTCGTAAATACATACAACCACTGTGGAAAACGATACGGCGATACATAAAGCAACTGGGAATTGAAATCCCATATGATCCAACAATACCTCTAAGAGGCATATACCCCACAGAAGTAAGAGACACAACACCAGTGGATGTATGCTCTCCCGTGTTCATAGGAGCACAGTTCACAATAGCAAGAAACTGGAAGCAGCCCAAATGCCCAACAGTGGAAGAAGGGATTAAAAACACTATGGTGCATACATACAGTGGAATACAATGCAGCCATAAAAAACAGTGGTGATAGCATGAAATGCTACATGACATGGAAGGACAGAGAAACCATTATGCTGAGTGGAGTTAATGTATCACAAAAGGACAAATGCTGTGTGAGTCTACCACTGCAAGGAGAAACACAAACCTGAAAGACCAATTCCCAAACAAAGGGGTAGAAAGTCTCTGTGTTAGTTTGGGTACTTCAGAGAAACAAATCCACAGAAATCCATATGTATATAAGAGAGAGTTTTATATAAAGGGTAAGGGCACACCAAGGAAACATCCAACCCAGTGCTGCCCAAGCCCACAAGTCCAACGTTAACCCTATGTCCAACACCAATCCACAAAGTCCTCCTCCATCAGGCAAAACACACACTATGATGCCGATGGTAGGAGGAAAGCCGAGTCAGTGAACGTGTAAGCATCTCAGCGCTGGCAGGGGTCTCCACACGGCTGCTCCAGCACCCAGGGCTGCATTGGGGTAGGTCCATGTGGCTTCTCCTCAGGGATGTCTTGCAGGAAGTGAGCCTTGCCAGCTGAAGCAGGGAACTGGCTAAGGCAGCTGCACCCTGGTCCGACCATCACAAAGCAAGAGACTCGAGAACTAGAAAGGCAAGGCTCACTGAGCCATTTATCTCTCTGCCCTTCAATTAACCCCACATGTGTTTATCGGCCAGGTTGACAAAATAAACTTTAATTATCTCAGTCTGCCAACCGGCCATGAACCATACAACACCCCCCTTATGTGCACTTCACAAGAACCACCTTGAAAGAGATCTCACTTCGACTGGGGTCACTCCTTCAAGAAGGGGGAAAAGAGAGGGGACCATCTACTTGATGCTGGACAGCATTGAGACAAAGATGTGACAGATCAACAGGCCCTCTACAGGAATGAGAGGACCACCTTACTGGGAAATCAAGTTACGACCAGGGGAGGGGAGCACCTACATTTCAGAGGAGGCCCTGATATTTCTGTTGGTGACTATGACAATTGAACAGGGAGGATCAACGTCACATTGGGAAGGGGTGCTAAACAATAATTGTAGGGGACCTGAGGGGAGAATAAACCTGGTAGACATTAAGTTCCTATCCAACCCTCAGTGAACCACACCAGGGACTAAACTATGGTGACTTTAGACGTTGGTCTTACAAGGACCATGGTACCCTCCAAAGGCCACACCAGAAGAACTCAACACAGTTGCCCGATGGAACAAACTGGGCCCTCCCCTAAAAGTACCTGCAGCCCTTGGACTTAGGACTGAAATTCCCTGATGGGAGAGGAAGCAAAGTATGACCATCCCCCAACTGGGGAAATGTTGGTCATTGGACCTTGAGTGGGACCCCTGGTTTAGTGGGCATCCAGTGAAAGGGGACCCAGAACCACCATATACTTAGTATCTCCATGCTTGTCTGGCAATAGTGTGACAGATATTAATCTGATATGCAAGGATCTATCATTGTAAGAAACATTGCAGTAAATTTTCCCCTAGTACCAATGCCCATGTTCAATATAACGCCCAGGGTTCAATCAAGAAATCTGTGGGAAACAGAACAGGGAAGAGAGTGCATAAGGACAAATGCTCAATATTCCTACGCTAAGGAGTCTGAAAGGCCAAGGCTCCCATGGAGGAAACCTTCACGTTCGTGGGTTGGAGATGCATCCCACTCACCTTCTCCTAAGTACAAGTTATTCCCCACAATGTCCCCCCATCTTAATGCCAAATTTAAGGTACGGTCTTGAACACATGGTCACAGACAGTACACTTGGAGGTCATCTGCTTGAAAGTTATCTGCCTGAATGTTGTCAGCCATCTAAGGCAGTCCGACCCTATTGTCTGTCCCATTCCATGTAGAACCCTCTCCCTTCTGATCAGGATAATGGATTATTCAGACGATCAAGGCTAGGCTGCCATCTTGACTGTAGAGTCCCCCCCCCATCTTGTTACATACATGCCTTCCTGTCACATGTATGCCTCTAGTACAACCCCTTCCTATTGTGTACATACCTACTGTACAACTCCTTCCTGTTATGTATGTACTTACCATGGCCTGCGTGCCCAAGATTATATACCGTCAGCTCGTGAGATTACATTACTCTCTCTCTCTCTCTGCTTAGACCTGGCTCCTGAAGGTATGACTGAGAGATGAGCCCTTGCGTGCTTTATCTTGTCTGGTGTCTCTTTAATTTACCCCTCAATTACACAACGGCTCCTTGGATCCATTCAGTTGTGGGAAGGCTGGTCTCCCACAGAAATCAAATCTGTACAAAGCAAGAACACATTGATTACAGCTCACAGCTGGACTATCCTCGCATAAACTCATATTAACATTATCTCAAATTCTATGCCATTGGATAAATGGTTGATGTTAACAATGCATTCGCCCTTACCCCAGGGAGATGGGTGGCAATGTTTTTCTTGTTTGTTTGTTTGTTTTGTTTTTGTTTGTTCATTTGTTTGGTTGTTGTTGGTTTTTGGTTTTGTCCTACTATGACTGCCAAAGTAAAGTAGATTCACTCGAAACCTGTAGACAAGCCTATGGATTCTGGGCTCCCACTTAATTCTAGCCCCGATCCAAGAACAGTTCATTCTTACAACATGGCCCAGCTTGATACTTGCCTTCATGAAGAGATCATTGAAAATTAGGGTGCTACAGCAATGTGGGATGAAGAAAGAAGATGGTGCCTGACCATCGATTGGAAGTGTCTGGGCTTGATTTCAAATAAGCAGCCACCCATGTGAAGCATCAACTAAGCGCACATCTAAGATCCAAGGTGCACATCTAAGGTGCGCCAGCCTTTGTGATCCAAAGAGGATGATAACCAAATCCAAATATGATGAAGGGAAAGGTATCTGAGCTTAAATTGTGAACACCCAATTTGTAGAAGGCTATGAAGGACAGGGGGAGTCCAAAATCCATCTGTAGAGTATCTAGTCAGATTAAGTCCCTGGCAGATCCCCTCTAGCCACAGGTAAGGGACTCAAACAGCTTTACTATCAAACAGAGATTAATGTAAACTTGATTATGGTAGATTGAACCATGGTACAATATGATACTTGGT
>NW_022103926.1:5046699-5048974 GCF_000313985.2 Echinops telfairi
TTGAGTGCATGCCAATGGAGGTGGAAGAATTTGTCAATAATCACTGCACAACACTAAGAATTACAGTCCATGGAACTGAATGATACATGTAGAAGTTGTGGAATTGGAAAATGTTTTATTGTGTATGTTTTAGCCACAACTGAACAAAAAAATAACACTATTAACAATGAGTACAAGGAAGAAGAAACTATTCTAAAATTGATTGCGACCATGATTGCGCAACTCTTCTCAATATATCTGAACTATTGAATTGTATGGATGATATGTGGAAGAAGTGCCAATAACCCTGTTTTAAAAATGAAAATAATAAAGAGTTCATCCCTCATATGGAAACAATTAGCCCAGTGGACAAATGGGCCACTCTATCATCAGGCTCCACAACCCTGAGGCCAGAAGAGCTAGATGGTGCCCAGCTACCACAATGAGCTGCTCTGAAAAGAATCACATTTGAAGGTCCTGGATGGAGTGG
The DNA here is from genome assembly GCF_000313985.2 of Echinops telfairi. Taxonomy (NCBI): domain Eukaryota; kingdom Metazoa; phylum Chordata; class Mammalia; order Afrosoricida; family Tenrecidae; genus Echinops; species Echinops telfairi. Next base: position 5,047,169 of record NW_022103926.1, read on the forward strand.
GAGAAAGCTGTGGAACAGAACACAAAATCATAAGAGAGAGAGAGTGGTAGAACCCCCGAGACTATGATCCTTAGTCACCCTTCTTGTCTGGAAAGGAACTTACCTCCTAGTTAGAATAATCAACCATTTTAGATTAAAGGGCAGCCTTCACCCAAGGATCAAGCCCAGAGGGTTAGGTAAGAAGCAGGACTCAAGGGGAGGAAGGGGGGTAAGCAAGGCACGCTGAAGGGACTGCCGTGGATGAGTTTGATCAGAATGTGTATGAATCGCTGAATGCAAAACTGATGATCTGCGCTTCGAACCGTCACCTGATTAATTCACGACGAAAAGGTATTGTTTTTAATTTTACTCTTGCCCTCATAGGTTCACCTAAGAAGGATAAAAGAAGAGAAGGGACATGAGGGCAGGCAAGGTGGCGCTAACAGAGACTTAGGCACTGTAAAGTGGCCCTGTGCTTCGAGGGAGTGTGAGGATGGAAACTCACGTGCCCCTCTTCGGGAGGAGAGCTACAGGGTGACCATTTTCTAGAAATGTAGAGGGACTCCTTAGATGGAAACAACTGGAACGTGGGCTTCCTCCTGCTCTCGGAGGGGTGAGAAAGAGCAAAGCCAAGTGTAAGCTGAATCCTCACATCTTGTAAGTTTGAGGCAATCGCTGGGAACTCGAATTCTATCCCTAGCCAAAAAAAACAAAGCAGCTGGTGAAGCGACACGTGTGATTTGCGATGGAGCAGGGAGAGCGAAGCAAGGTCAGAGGCAGTTTTCGAGAATGACAGAGAGATGAGTTTTCTTTCCCTGTTTTAACCCGTTTCACTGGAGTCTTAAGGTCTTGGCTTGGGGTGGTTTTCAAAGCGTTTGGGGGAAGTTACTCATGAAGCTGCAGTCACTGGGGGCAGCTCTCTGGGAAATGCAGAGAGGCAGTGACTTGGTTTCTTGTAGCAATCCAGGATTTTTTAAAGGTCGCGAAGCACGCAGCAGAGAGGGTTTTTATAATGAGATGCTTTGAACATAGAGTCACCAGCATTGCAGTGGTCAGGAATGTTTCTCTCCAGACAGAGGTGGCAGGCCCCAGGAAGTCAGGAAGCAGGCCTTTGAATCGGTTCATTCTGGTTTGACTCCTGGCTGAGCATTTGCCTTTCTACCCCAGATAGACTGATTGCGAATTTACATCTTAACCAGAGCCCCAAGCTCGGGTTAAAATGTAGCTTCTGATTCAGTGTATCTGGGGTAGGAAGGCAAAGTCTCTGCAGGGGATTGAAGCGGACTGAATGGATTCGAAGGGGGGAGCGGTCCTTTTGTGACTTGTCCAGGGGACTTGGGCAGATGCAAAATCATCGTCTCATTCCCATTTCGGGGACAAGTTTTCATTTGTACCTTGGAGGAATTGAGCCCACTGATAGATTTGTCATCAAGATTTCTACTCTTGGTAACCCATGTGTGTCAGAATAAAACTGCTCTAAAAGGTTTTCCAGGGCTGGTTTTTCAGCCGCAGATCACGTGTATTAAGTGTTTTCACCACCCCGGGACGAATAGAGCTCATCGTACAGTGTGACTGGTGTTGTCTTTTAGGACAATCTTCTGTCACTACCCACCTGATTTCCCAGGATTTTATCTCAGATTGGTTGCCCCATGAAAACAAAAGAAAAACAATAACTCTATAATAAATTTATTTAGAACTTTCTAACAGTTACCTTTTTTTTTCACTTTCCATCTTAAATTTCCAAACTCAGTGGTAAGCCTTATCTGTTTGTCCCAGCACAGCTTTGGCAGGGGTGCTAATAAATAAATAAATAAATATATATATATA
>NW_022103926.1:5050088-5065325 GCF_000313985.2 Echinops telfairi
GGTATTGGTTGACCCTTGGCTGAATTAAGTCCACCTGGGTGATGTCAGAAACCTGGGCCTAGTTTGGACTGCCCAGGTGTACCTCCCACCTGGCTCAGGGGGTTGCATTTGCGCATGCTCAGTTAGGGTATCCTCATAGGTGTTTAATGGTCGCCCGATTACCTTCCAATCTCCTGTAGGGGCCCTGTGGAGGCATGGGAGAGACAACCCCCTGTCTCTATTCTGGCTACCTAACACCATCTCCATGATTGATTACAGGTCAGACTATTGTAATCCAGTGGTTGGGTTTTGGAAGTCAGAGCTTGCTTCCTAATCTACCTTAGTCTGGAAGCTCTGCCGAGACTCTTTCAGCATCAGACCAACACACAAGCCTCTACTAGCAGCTGGGCGGTGGTTGCACACAGGTGCATTGGCCAGGAATTAAACATGGGTCTCCCACAGGGAAGGAGAGAAGGGCCGATTAATACAATCAGGACTCAGTATAGAGAAATGTATGGAATGATGTCAGGGACCTTCACAAAGTATAAAGCAGTAAGTCAGTAAACCCCATGAGTGTCAGTAGCACTGGGCATCACAAGTTTCCAATGGATGATTATTGAAAGCAGATCACCAGGCCTTTCTTCCCCGTGCCTCTGGGTGGTCTAGAACCGCCAACCTTTCTGTCATCAGCCCAGGGTCTTGGGACGCTTCAGAAAGTGGGGGTTTATACTGAGATATCTGAACAGGATCTTGAGAGGATCTTTAGATATGTAAAGTTAAGCATGAAGAATATATCATCCCAGGAAGGATCAGAGGAGTAGCTGTTCAGACGTCCAAGGATGATAGGAATGTTTGCGGACAGAGAAGGGACCAGTCAGGCAGGATTCCCAGAATGGAGAGGCATGTGGCTCCTGGAAAAGTTTTGAAACAAATTGTGAATTAAAGGTCTGCAGACACATAAGAGAGAACAATGATCATTAGGAATCAATCTTGGGCTCACTTGGAATGAGTCATTTCCTGCTTTTTTAAATAAGGTAACTAATTAGTAAACTAGAGAATGTTTATCAAGGGATCTTTGTGATTGCCTGGAATTTAGTCTTTTCTAACCTAAAGTTTCTACAAGGGTTCTTCAACAAGTTCATAGTCTATAAAAAGTTAATAAATGCATATTATGAAAAACTAGGAATGGGATTATTTTATTTCTTCACTAAAATAAAGTCATACTAACTTGTTATAACCCGTGTGGATAGGATCTAATTTGAGCCACCGAGAAGGATAAGACATCCATTTGAAAAGAGCCCCTATCAGAGCCACATGAAGTCTGCTACCATTGAACCAAGAGCAAGCATCCAACTTACAGTGAAGCTTGGGTGAAGCAGGATGAAATCGTTGACGCTTTACCAAGAGTTTATGGGGACAATGCCAGAAAGAAGTCAGCCATTTATTAATGGATAATTCATTTTGCTTTGTGTTTTGAAGCTGGATAATTCATCTTCAGAAGGGACAATACAGTGCTGAGGCAGAAACCTGCAGTGGCAGATCAACATCATCAATTTGTGAGGAAGCCATTAATTTTGTTTCTGCCCCGACTGAAGAAGAATGACAATTAACAGAAGAAACAATCATCAACACCACAGACAGCTTAATTCTGACTGAAAAACTAAAGTTGAGCAAATTTGTGCTCAGTGGGTTCCAAACTGTTGCACCGCTCAGATCGGCTGCAGACAAGAGCAGCGCTTTCCAAGACAGTTTCAAACAAGTGGGACGAAGATCCTGAAGCATTTCTTGTAACAGAGGAGAAACTGGAAGGGCCAAGGCGATGGACAAAAATGACGAGCTAAAATATAATAGGTATCGTTGTAAAATACCACCATATCTGGGATCAAGAAATTAGCTGCTCAAGAAGTAGCTGGAAAAATCTTAACCACTGTTCACGTGAAAAGAGACAAGGTTATTAGATTATCATAGTATCACCTAACTTACCAAACAAGACAGCACTGAATAAATAGGTAATATTTCTATTACACATAATTTTTCTATTGTACACTAGTTTGTTCTACTGTGATGGCTTGTCATCAGTATTTCAGATTATCGTCAGGGTCATCCATGGTAGACAAACTTCAGCAGTGCTTCCAGTTTAAGACTAAGAAGAAAGGCCTGGTGATATAATTCTGAACATTGTTCAATGAAAACTCCATGGGTCACAGTAGAATATTATCCAAGATAGTATTGGAGGAGGAGCCCCTGGGTTGCACAGTAACTGCAACAATGGATCTGAGTAGGTGAAGACGCCACCAAACAGGACAATGTACATAAGGCTGCCATGAGTCAGAGCCAACTCAAGCACACCTAACAGTAGCATACTGTATTTAACCCCCAGTGGGTGGCAGGCACTGGCAGTGAACAGACAGGGCCAACCAGACACTCATCATTATTCACCTATCCAGTCATTTAATAGGAAGAGAAGCAAATATAGAAAACCATTAAACACATGAAGGTCAGAAGGAGGAGGAGGAGGACCCACTTTCATTGGCCTCTCTGAAGAAGAGGTGTTCATAATAAAGGGGGAGGAGGCCAAGGGGACCGAGAATTCCTAACCGAACATGACTATGCTGGTACTGAATCTGTTAAGAACGGATGATGGATTCTAGAAACAAAAGAACACCAACGAGTCTTATCCAACCCCAATTCTCCTGTTTGTCCAAAGTAACAGGGGTTCTCACCTAAGGCTATAGGCTGTATTACTACATTTCCCAACCTCCTTGGCTGTGGCCATGGGATTGAGTTCTCACTAGTGCTTGCTAACAGCAGTGTCACTAGTGCTTGCTAACAGCAGTGATCTCAGTTGGGAGCTGGGCCCTTCAGAAGTGGGCACACCTCCTCCCCACCCGCCTTCCTCGTTTTCCTGGCTACATCCCGATTGAACAGCAATCCAGCTGGGACCAGAATATCAGAGGAATGGCAGAGCCCCTTAGAAGGGGTCTTTGTCCCTACATGACTCCAGAAAGCAGATCCAGTTGTTAACTTGGATCACTTACCTCAAGCAGCTGCTTGCGAGAGAAAAGATAGTCCGTGTTCCTTCAGCAGTCCCTGGATGGTGCAAATAGTTAACAGGGGTGGCTGGTAAGGAAAAGATTGGCAGTTTTAGCCTACCCAGAGGCTTCTCAAAGAAAGACTTGGTGATTTGCTTTCCAAAAATTCACCTGCAGCAGCTCGGCTCTGGCACACAGCGGGCCACTATAGAGTAGAGTTGACTTGGCAGCAATGGGCAGATTCTTGTAGCCACTGAATTATTGCCTGGTCTCTTAACATAACGGTAGAAACAAGAAAAGTCTGGGAGAATTTCAGGTGAGAAATCCCCATGGTCTTCATTCTGCATTATCCTCCATGGACTGATGGCGATGATATGCTTGTAATATTGCTCACCAGGGAAACTCGCTTGAGTTTCAATGTCTAGAAATTTCTCCGAGTCTTCATTGCCTCGGCATGATTGGTGGACTGCTGGTTGATTGATTGATTGATTGGTTAACTACCATCTTACTGAACTCAGTCTCTAGTTCCTCCCACCTAAAGTTGTGAGACTGATATTGTAGGTTCCCGGGGTTAGAAATACCTCAGTCCTTGGCTTCGCATGAGAAAGAATTCACCACGCTGAAGCCTGGTTTGTGATCCAAGTGCGTTTTTTATAAAGGATAGAAGAAATTTCAGGTTTTACACGGACACCCTCAAGGCACTTCGCACCCACATGTGGAAACTTGCGGCCAGAAAAACCGCAGCATGGCAGGTGGAGGAAAAGAGAGTTGGAGGTCTCGAAGTTTTTGGCTTTTCAGGGCCCTCTGGTGGGAGGCATGGTCAATGATACTGGTTGACTCCAAATGGCTGAATTAAGCCCACCTGGCCTAGATTAGGGGCCCCCAAAGTGTCCTGGCTTCCTGTCTCAAAAACCTGGATTTGTGCATGCCTGCTACCCTTTATTAGTTTCCAACTTCCTGTAAAGGGGGATGGGAGGCCTTAGCATGTAGAGGAACCTTTTCTTTATTGAGGGCTTGTACAGCTCTTATCGCAATCCATCCATCCATCCATTGTATCAAGCACCTTTGTACATATGTTGCCATCATCATTTTCAAAACATTTTTTTTTCCACTTGAGTCCTTGGTATCAGCTCCTTTCCACCCTCCCCCAACTTTCCTCTATTCTTGATAGAATCCAAAATATATTTATGGACTAACATTGCTTGAAGGCTGCCCTTTCAAAACCAACAATCCCTGTATTCTAAGGAACTTGGAGTACTTAAGGCCAGAGTCTCATTCAGACTTCTCACCTCTCTGAAGGGCTATGTCAGGGTGAGACTGTTCAGATAAGAAGATAGACTCTCAGTGCTGGGAACTCAGCTGGGCTGGTCAAGGTGTGGCAGTGGCCTGGCTAGCTCCCAGCTTCCAAGCCCAGAGCCTGTGCTAAGGGAGCCCTCAACCAGGAATAGTCCCCCCCCCCCCCCAAACCAACCTAGACTAACAGCTCACCTGGAGCTGGAAATGATCCCAGACATTAAAATGATCCCGGAATTAAAATTCAACCAAGTGCCTTTTACAGATAAGGAATCTGAGGCTTAGCAAGGTCACATGGGCAATGGCTGATTTGATTGGAATCCAGTTCCCGGGATTCCTTGCACTAGAGTTTGCCCCCCTATCTGTCCCTAACATGGTGGAACACCACCCTTCTTCCCACACCCACCTGCCCACCTGAGCCATCACCACCCAATTCCACTGTCTGGAAATATCAAGGGTTCTCATACTGGCTTTGGCCACCAAAGAGCAAACATCTTGCAGCGCTTGAGAGCGCGCAGTGGAGGGGGCTGGGGGCAGGGAGGGCTGTTGGAGCCTTGTGTTAGAATCAAAAGGGAAACATGTGTTTCCCATTTGTCCCGGGGTGGGAAAGACAAACTTTTCCTTTCATTTAATCGTGGTTTAAACAAACAGAGAGACTGCCCTTTTCGTAAACTCTCTGAACGTCAAATATTGTTCACTAGCTGGGCATCGGCTTACTAAGCCACTTGGGGTGGGGGGGCACGCTCACGTAATTCCCTCAACTGGAAGGTTCTTCAGCAGGAAGAGGGACAACTCCAATCATACACGTTTCCTCTGATGGTTGGCGGGGAGTCAACCGTGAAGAGTCGCATTTCAAAATCTGTACCCTCTGGTTTCAGCTGGAGGCCGGAGGCCATGGGCTTCCAGTCATGACTCAGGACTTTGTGAGTGAAAGCAAGCACGGCAAGTGATGTAAGAAAATTCCCCCGCTCCCCATGCCCTGGGGAATTCAGCGGGGAGGGGCGGGGGAGAGGGTGCCCTGGGTGCCCAGTGGCCAGCCTCCCCCCACAGCTGGCAGGCGGCGTCAGCGCCTGACAAAGGAAGTATTCAGTTACAGTGACTTTCCTGTTTGGCCCCGTGCTCAGATAATTGCTTCTAGATGTGTGTGAGAAACTCCTAAAGTAAACCAAGGAACTCAGGGACCAGATCTGGGCAAAAAGGAAGTGTCAAGTGCAGGGAGGGGGGAGGGTGGGGACTGTAGGGGTGGGCGGTGGAGGAGGGGCAAGTGATGCAAGCTTTCCTTTGAAGTCACTTTGTTTGTGAAATGTGGGCTGTCCTCTCCGAAGGAAACCCCACTGGAATGAAGCTTTCAGTGCAAGTGGGTTGAGCCCTATTGTTTTTGGCCCTAGCGTTCCTCCTCCAGCCCCAGCTCGGACATGCACGAATCCGCTAACGACTGCCTCACTGAAATGGCTCACCTCTCCTGGCATCAGGGGACTTGAACTCTGGCTGCTCTGAAAGCCTCTTTGTCTAACAGGGCAGGAAGTGCGCTCCCAGGGTCAGCGAGGCCTCTTCTCTAAGCCGCCCCCATCCTGCTGACCTCCTTGGGAGATTTCTGCCTGCCTGCCTTCCCCAGTCTGGCTCACTAATGGTTGCCTCAGAACTTGTTCACATCCTTCCCTGGGAGCAGAAGGGCAGCTGCATTCCAGCTGTGGGCTGACCGGCTTCCTTCTGGGAGGAATTTTTCTCAGGCTTGTCCCTGGAGACAGCAATAGGTTAAGGGCCACCCAGGGCCAGGGAAGGGTGGGGTTTTCTGGAAAAGGCTGATCTTCACGCTTCGGTTTCTTCATTCTGATCTAAACTACGTTTGTTTATTACACACATCGGAGACCCACCCCCAAGCCTTATGACGATCTTTTCTTAGGCTCCATCACATGGCGCCCTGTGTGCACGTGGCATGTCAAACAGAGGGGGGAAATGGTGTCAGACGAGCCCTGGCAAGAAGATGCCTGAATCAGAAAACACGACTACCTTCCTCCATTTGACCAAATCCCTCAAGAGCATCAACGCATCTAGACAAGGACTTGTGGTTTTTTCCCTTCCTCCCAACCTCACCCCACTCTCTCTTGACAGTGGGAGTTGTGGGGCTCAATGGAAGAATTCTCACCACTGCACCTCAAATGCAGCCACCACCTGCCGGTCAGTGGAGGCTTGCTTGTTGCTATGAACAGGCTGAGCAAGCTTCAGGGGGGAGCTCCGGGGGAGGGCAGACTGAGAAGCAAGGTCGAATGAGTTCCTTCTAGGGCTCAGCCAATTGAAACCCTACGCACCCTAATGGTCTGACCTTTGTTAGGCGTGGCGTGGTCATGAATTTGGGGCCAACTTTACTCAGACAAAAGCAACAGCTTTTGACAAAGTTCTAGAAGGCTCAAGAAGGACCCTGCTGCTACCCTTCGGTGAGGCCACTGCATGAAGAGCCCCTCAAAGAGAGCAGAAGGTCACACATGTCATCGTTGTTAGGTGCCATCGAGTCCGTACCGACTCGCAGTGGCCCTAAGTATAACAGACCCCAAACACTGCCCAGTCCCGTACCACCCTCACAATTGTTATGTTTGAGCTCATGTTGCTCCACTGTGTTGACCCATCTTGTTGAAGGTCTTCCTCTTTTCACGGCCCCTCTCCTTTACCCACCATGAGGTCCTCCCTTCTCCAGGGATTGGTTTCTCCTGACGACACGTCCAAAGTCCATGCCAGGAGGGCTCAGCACCCTCGCCGCTAAGGAGCATCTGGCTGTCCTGCTTCCAAGACAGATCTGTTGGTTCTTTTGGCAGTCTGTGGTGCTTTCAATATTCTTCACCATAGATCAAATGCAGCAGTCATTTGTCGGTCTTCCTTAGTCAATGTCCAACTTTCCCATGCATCTGAGGGGGGACCCAAACAAAACCAGAATTGCGCTGGGCAGAGTGGAGCGTTCGTAGTCCGGATTTTTCCCACCAGGGGAGCATCGAGTAACCCGCCTGAGTGAGTGCACCGGATGGTTCTCTCTGGTCACAGTGAATTTTTTTTGTCAAAGCACTTTTGCTCAAACCTCATTTTTTGTGATGGCCAATTTAAGAAAACAGCAGTGAGGCTGTGAAATGTTGTTTCCTGCTCAGGAAAAATGCCACAGGAACTGTTGTGATGTTGAACACAGCTTACAAGGATAGTGCTATGGGAAAAACCTCAAGTGTATGAGTGGTTTTCTTGTTTCAAATATCAATTGATGACAAACCTCGTTCTGGATGTTTATCAACTTCCCCAATGGATGAAAGTGCCCACTCATAGTGCACCTGGAGTTCGTTCCACCGGGTCAGACTGTTAATCAAGCTTTCTCTTTAGAGGTCCTGAAAAGATTGCGTAATAGTGTGTGACAAAAAAGGCCTGATTTGTGGCAGACGGGGGACTGGTTTGCCACCACGACAATGCACCTGCTCACGTAGTCATCTCAGTGTGCCAATATTTGGCAAAAAACAGCATGCCTCTCCTGCCCCACGCACCTTACTCACCTTGCTCCATGCGACTTCTTGTTTCCGCAAATGAAGAGGGACACGAAAGGACAGTGATTTGATGATGTAGAAGGGGTGAAGAATAAAAGTGAGGGAGGTTCTGTCAGCCATCCAAACAGATGAGTTTGAAAAATGTTTTCAAAAAAAAAAAGAAAAATGTTTCCAAGAAAGGAATCATACATCTGACAAAAGTGCTAAGTGTAATGGAGAGTACTTTGCAGGTGATAAGGTTGTTTTGTAAAAAAAATTAAATACATAGCTTTGAAAAATTCCCCCTTTTATGGTGAGGGGTACCCCCTTATAGGAGACAATTGAAAATATCGTGGCTCGGGTCAGGGCACCTTAGTCCTCAAAGTAACAACCTTGATTTTCAACACTTTAAAGAGTTCTCGTGCAGCAGGTTGACCTGATGCAAGTTGTCGTTGGAGCTCTTGACCGCTGCTTCATGAGCATTGATTGTTTGGAGACCCCAGCTAGATGACCTCTTTGAGCACTTCACTCTTTTCTCCATTGATCATAGTACCGACTAGTCCAGTTGTGAGAAGCATTGTTTTCACATTGAGTTGTAATATATACCGAAGGTTGCAACCCTTGATCTTCATCAATAAGTATTTCAAGACCTCCTCACTTTCAGCAAGCAAGGTCGTGTCATCTGCATATCGCAGGTTGTTAATCAGCCATCCTCCGAGCCTGATGCCACCTTCTTCTTCATATAATCCATCTCTGATTATTTGTTTAGCCTACAGGCTGAATAAGTGTGATGAGAGAGTGCCCCCGTCTTCTGATTTTAAGTCCTGCTATTTTCCCTGGTTCTGTTTGCACAACTGCTTCTTGATCCATGTGTAGGTTCCACGTGAGCCAATGTAGTGTTCTGGGATTCCTATTCTTCTCAAGGCTATCCAGAGTTTATTATGGCCCCCATAGTTGAATGCCTTTGAATAGTTAATAAAATACAATAAACATCTTTCTGGTGTTCTCTCCTTTCAGCCAAGATCCATTGGACATCAACAAGGATACCCCGTGTTCCATGTCCTTCTCAATCCAGCCTGAACTTGTGGCAGCTCCCCGCCAACGTGCTGCTACAACCATTGTTGGATGATCTTTGGCCAAATTGTACTTGCATGTGATATTAATAATATTGCTTTATAATTTGCACATTCTACTGGGTCTCCTTTCTTTGGAATGCATACAAAGTTAATGGGTCAAGTAACTGCCTTCCAAATTTCTTGGCATACGTGAGTGAGGGCTTACTGTGCTTCCTTGGCTTATTTAAACATTTCAGTGCATATTCCCGTAATTTCTGGAGCCTTGGTTTTGGCTAGTGCTTTCAGTGCAACTTAAACTTCCTTCAATACCATTGGCTCTTGCTTATATGCCAAGTTCACACATAGAGCTGCTTTCCTTCAAGGACCCGGATAAGGGTGATGACCACGTCCATGACGGAGACGCTGCCTTTATAACAGGAAGAGGACTTGGTTTGTTTGGTTCTGTGTCTCCTTTTTCCTACATATCCAAAAAGAAATCAGTGAATGGGTTTAAGAGAAATGAAAAGAATCAAGTATTGTGGATAGGCCCTTGCAATGCAATGAAGTATTAATAGTTTTAAGAAATCATTTTATTGGGGGCTCTTATAACAATCCCTACATCAGTTGTATCAAGCACAATTGTACATATGTTGCCATCATCATTTTCAAAACATTTTCTTTCTACTTGAGCTCTTGGTATCAGCTCCTCTTTTTTCTCTACCTCCCCCGACCCTCCCACCCTCATGAACCCTTGATAAATGATAGATGCTTATTATTTTCATATCTTGCATTGTCTGCTGTCTCCCTTGCAGTGAGTTATGTATTACGAATCTTTTGGCCATAGTTTGTTACCCTCACCAAATCACTTGCATGCTCCTGAACTGTCTGGGGAAGATGGTGGGGGAGAAGATGATGACGAGGTGATAGAATTCCATCGTGAATGATTGTTAACAGGGTTCATGGTGAGTGCTGTGCTGCTGGGTATAAAAATCAACCGTCTCAGAAACAGGAGGGGGAATTTCAGTGCCAGCAAGAGACAAGAGCTGAGCGGAGTTCGTCCTTTGGGCCCAGTCAGCCATTGTGGAGAAGGGACACAGAAGACAGTGAGAGAGAGCAACTTGAGCAGGGTGAAGCCCGGCCACAGTGCAGAGAAGGCCGATGGAGCTTTCATGGGCTCACAGAGTTACACATGCGTGACCAACAGTGGCCGCCCTATTTCAGAAATCAGGGGACCAGAGACCATGCCCTCAGGTGGTCCTCAGGTGAGAAGGACTTGGAGCTCCACACCTGCGTTTTAGAACTCTCCACCCTCTGTCAGTCTGTCGTGTTACAGCGGCTTGCATGTCATTGAGATGCTAGAAGTCATACCACCAGTATTTCAAATACCAGCATCAAATACCCATCATCCAGAGGGATCAACTTGTAGAAGGACATCATGTTTGGTGAAGTAGAAGAAGGTATGGGAGACCCTTGGCGAGATGAATGAGCACAAAAGCTGCATCGATGGACTTGAACATGTCCGTAATTGTGAGGAGAACTCAGGACTGAGCCAGGTCCACTCTTTTGACCATAGGGTTGCCATGAAAGGAAGTCTGCCAACTGATTTATCTACCCATGTAGCTCAGGGGAGAGGCTCAACAAGTACTTGACAAATGGAATGAATTTTTCCACAGACTCTTATCTATCCGTTAAAACCCTTGATGGCTAAGATCCCTGCAAATGATGCAACTCGGTTGTCTCTGAAAACGGAGCCTGGGAATTTGTAAGGGATTTGTAACTCCTCCAATCTGTGAAGGTTATTACCATGGCAAAAACAAGTCTTCCCGAAAATGAACAAAAACTGAATCTATTATTTTAAGACCCTCCTTTTATATTTCATACAAATCTAAGATTTTATATTAACGGCCTGTGTTTGCAAGGAAAATTGTCTTGTGCAATGACGTGAGGACCTCCATTCTGGGTCCTTTCTCAGAGAGGTCTATAACCCAGCTTTGTCATGGCTGGGTCCAAATGCATCCTGAGCAAAGGTATGTCTGGGAACCTTAGGAGCCACAGCCTCGCAACAGAACTTGGCACATCATTGATGCTCAGCAAGCGTCTCATGGCACGGACTACCAATCCTGTATCCTCAGGGTGCCTCCCCAACTCCATTTGATTCTGGAAATTCAAATGACTGGATTGAGAAAAAGCTGGCCTGGTGATTACAAAACTTCTCTCAGAGAACACGGCGGTGGCAAAACTAGCCAAGGTGATGCAGAGAGATGGGCAGATCTGCAGTACCCGACGGGAATAGCCGCAGCACCACTGCAGAAATTGGACTCGTAGCCTTCCTTTCCACAGAGAAAGCCACTTAGTGGATGAACTTGTAATCCAGGAGGCCCCTGAGTTTGTGTTTGTTACAGCTTTTATTGTGTTTCCACAATAAATAATCTGACAACTCAGATTGGGTTCTCATTTGGCAGTTTCTACACATAGTATTAAGCCACATTGACAGTTTTCACAACGCGCAAACATTTCATATCATCCTGCTTCTTGCCTTTCATTTCTAGCACTCTATTCCCCTCCCCCCCCTTCTCTTCTCATCTTCCCTTTGAGTAATTGTTGAACAGTTTTGATCTCATCCCATATAGGCAGTTTTTCAATAGAGCACCCTATCCTGGGCAATATCCTTTATTTTGTGTGCCAATCTGTTATTCTCTACAAGGTGACCTCAAGACAGTTTGGTTCAAGGTTTAGAGAGAATCTCAGGGTGATCATCTCTTAGAGTCCTCTAGTCTTTGCTAGCCCAGTAAGTCTGGGCTTTTAAAGAACTTGAATTCTGTTCTACATTTTCCTCCCTTTCTATCCAGGCACACCTACTGCGGCCCTGATCAGAGCAGTGTAGTACAGTGGTAGCCAGGCACCATCTAGCTGTTCTGTTCTCAGAGTAGAGGAGGTCATGACTCATGACAGGGCTGATTCACTACGGTTCTGCTCCAGGCTGAGAGCATGCATCTCCATCTCAGATACACTGAATCAGAATCTTCATTTAAACCAAACCTTCAGGCAATTCTTCTGTGTTTGTATTACTCAGGGGCTCTATAGGAATCAGTCACAAAGGGGGAATCTTGTTAAACTGTAGATTCGAATTTGTTGTACGAGAGGTGGGAATACAAAGTCTAAGCAGGAGTCTGAATCAAAACAAACCCAATTGAAGCCCTGCTGCACACTCGTTTCTTTTTCTTTATGACTTAAATATATATATATTTGAAAAAGTTTGTGGGGAAAATGGAATGAAAAGATAATGGAAAATTCCACAAAATGTTTGATGCTTCTTGTATGTTACAAAAAAAAAAAAAATCGGACTTTCCAACCTTTTTCAGGTATACAGTTCCAAAACATGTTTATCATGTTCAACCATCAGCATTATACATTCCCAAAATTTCCCTGCCACCCTTAACAGAAGCTCAGTGCTCCATAAGCATTGAGTTCCCCCTTTCCTCTACCGCTCCTGTCTCCCCACCAAAAAAACCCGCTGCCATGGAGGCAATGTGAGTCATAGTGACCTCCTATGTGTTTCTGAGACTAATTGCTTATTGGAGTAGAAAGCCCAGTCTTTCCACTGTGGAGCTGCTGATGGTTTTGAACTGCTGACCATGCAGAGCGCAGCCCATCGCATAACCAGTACACCACCAGGGCTCACCTGGGATCTGCTAATAAACTTTGGGCTCTCTATATTTGCTTGTTCTCAATATTTTATGTAAGTGGGATCATAAACTATTTGTCTTCATTCTCTCAGCAATATATTTTCAAGATCCTTTCCGTTTGTGACGTATTCCAGGATTTCTTTCTCTTTATGGATGGATGATACTCCATTGTGTGCACCACACTTTCTCTATCCATTTATCTGTTCAAGGGCCTCTCCCTTTTGGGTATTGTGAATAGTGCCGCATTGAACTGTTGGACACGTGGGTTTTATTTGTAATTTTAGATTATAAATGATGAACAAGGCATTTTAATAATTCATGCACATGTCCAAATGTCCCACATTCTAACTTGGCCCTTCCACCTTCTTTAGTTCTTATCTTGCCCATCTTACCTTACTTAGAACTTGCTTCTGGAAGGAACACACTGAACCAGCATGTGATGATTGATGAAATATTTTGTATTACACAAGTTTTAAAAAAAAGTTAATAATTTATTCTAGCATTGGGTAGGCTAGGCCTTTCCCACCCTCACCACACCCTTCTTCGCAGCATTGTTTGTTTTGGGTTTGTTTTTTTTTGTTGTTTTTTTGGTTTTGATTAAATCTGGATTGATTTACTTTTAAACATCAATCGGTGAATTAGTTCTGCTGGGTTTTTGATTGGCATGATAATGAATCCACACATTGATCACAGGGGCTAAAGAAATGTTTAAAATTTAATTTTACAAATTGTTCATTTTAACTTAGCAACAATTATCTTATTAAAAATATTTCAACACACGCTAGTTCAGTGTGCTCCTTCCAGAAAGCAGCTCAAAGTGAAGTAAAAATGGATAAGGCGGGGTCTAAAGAGAACAGAACTGCCAAGCAAGAATTTTGGGCATCAAGGCACCCCTGGCCCAAGCGATGGTATTTTCAACCTCGTATGCATGTAAAAGCTGGATGATGAATAAGGGAAAGCAAAGAAGAACTGATGCATGTGGATGATGGTTTTGATTAAGAATTTTGAATGCCAGAAGGACAAACACATGTTTTGGAGTCGTTAAGAAGTTAAGAATGCTCCTTAGAAGTTAAGAATGGCGAGACTTCATCTCGTAACCTCCCTGCAGGACATCATGCTTGGTCGAGTAGAGGGTCAGCGAGAAGAAGAAGATCCCCAATGAGGTGCAGAAGCACAGTGGATAAACATGGGGACGATTGTGAGGGTGGCATGGGACCATAGAGCAATTCAGTCTACGGTCCTCGAGCAAGAAATTTATCCTTGGGTGAATGATGCTCTTTTGCTCTCAAATGGTTGCTGTGCTAAGAAGTCAATGCCTCCGTGCTGTTCTTCCCTGACAGGTCTGTCTGTCATTTGGCTGAAACGTCCAGCCTTACGTTCCAGTGTTAAAAGTGGAAAAGTCTCAGGGCTTCCTCTAGATTTGATCTGACCAGCAAGTCTTGTCTTTTTTGCGATGTTCAGTTTTGAGCTACAGATTTTTTTTCTCACCCTGTCTAATGCCATTCTTTACAGAGCAATTGGTAGTGAGAGCTGAAACCATCTAGTTCTTCTGATCTCAGGATCACGGAGGCTGATGCTCACGTGGTCTGTTAATCTAGTGGACTAATGGTTTCCATGTGTCTTCGATTTTCTTCTCTCCTCTTTCCTTTGGAGAGTGAGAAAACAATTGATGCACTTTAGACGGCCGCCAAGAGCTTTTAAAACCCCAGAGGCTGCTCACCAAAGTAGGATGTAAGACACTGTGTGCCAATGGTCCCTTGAGACTCCTTGAGGTGTTCGGCAATATCTATCTATTAAGTTTCCATAACTCTGCACCCTATCTCTGCCACAATCACGTATATATTTGCAGTATACATTGATACATAGAAATAGACCTCTGTCAAATCTATATGCATTCAAGAGGTACTCCCATTCCTGCCCCACACACAGTGTCCATGCATCTACTATCTATGCATGCATCTACTTGTGGATTACTATTAGTGTAGTATGGGGTATATAACAGTGTTTACCTCTGTTGCTTTTAATTCTTGCACGCTCCCCAGTACTTTCCCCTAATACCATTATTTTTCCCAAACCTCCCTCTTATTGTGTGTGTTACCTACATCTTCACCCAAGTTAGAATGTGTCTACCCTCTAGTTAGTAATTTACCCATTCTTCCCTTCCCACCCCTGGTAGCCATCAAATAATGTTTCTTTTAGTGTAAAGACGTGTTCTTAACTTTTTATAACAGCTGTCTCATGTAATGCTTGTCCTTTGGTGATTGACTTACGATTACTATTATGCAGCATAATGTCCTTCCGGTTCATTTATGTTACCAGGCGTGGTACAGATTCATCATTATTCTTTCACTTTGTGTAATATTCCATTGTATGCATGTACCAAAGTTTGTTTATCCATCCGGGCACTGATGGGCCCTTAGGCTACTTCCATCTATTTGCTATTGTTAAATCACTGTGATGAACATTATTGCCCCTTAAAAGCTCTATTTATGCCATAGCTCTATTTCTCTAGGATGTGTACCTCGTAGTGGAATTCCTGGATCATAAGGTATTTATATTTCCAACTTTTAAAGAAGCCTCATACCATTTTCCATAGTGGTCGCGCCATCTTACAGTAATACCAATCGTATATGACGGTTCCAGTTTTTCCACATTTTCCATATTTGTTTTCTACTATATATATCTATATAATTATTAT
>NW_022103926.1:5066275-5068956 GCF_000313985.2 Echinops telfairi
TTTATGTTAGCAGCTCACCAATTCCTCCTTCTTTGGCAATTCTGGGTGGGTTTGAACTGGCAGCCTTTAGGGTAGTGTTGTTGCCCCATAGCATCCTTATGCACAACACAACGACATGCTGCCCGGTCTGCACCACCCTCACACTTGTTCCTGTGCTTGAGCCCATTGTTTGCTGCCCCTCTTCTTTACCCAGCATGATGCCCTTCTCCAAGGACTGGCCTCTCCTTGTAGCTCTGGCTAAGATTTTTTAGCACAATATTGACTAGGAATGTCACCATTCAAGGGCATCTTCATCTAGTTCCCATAATTAAGGTTTTGTATAGATCCCTTTTTGTTGAGGATTTTTATCATCAATGGGTGTCGGAGTTTGTCAAGTGTCTTTTTCTGCCTCAATCGATATGACCCTTTGTTTCATTTATGTGGTGAATTAGATTGATTGTTTTTCCAATGTTGAACTTCCCCTGCGTACCTGGTATCCCCAACCCTTGGTCATGATGTATTATCTTTTTGATATGTGCTTCGATTTTATTGGCTAGGGTTTTGTTGAGAATTTGTGTGTGTATCTTCATGAAGGATATTAGCCTCTACTTTTCTGTTTTAGTGAAGAATTTGGGGATTACTCGCTGGGCAGCTGACTGCGAGGTCAGGAATTCAAATCTATCAGCTGCTCCAAGGGAGAAAAAACAAGGCTTTCTACTCCCGTATAGAATTACAGTCTCAGAAACCCACAGGGGCAGTTCTACCCTGGCCTAGGGGGCCACTGTGAGTTGGAATTGAACTCAATGGCAGTGAGCTGGGTTTGGGATCAGGGTAATTCGTAAAATGAATTCAGGAGTATTCCATCCTTTTTTAATATGCGATAGCTTGGGTAGAATTGGTGTCAGCTCTTCTCTAGTGTTTGGTAGACTTCCTCAGCGGTGTCATCTAGGCTCAGAGTTTTTGGGGGTAGTGAAGGGGAGATTCTGCATGGCCTAACTGATTTCCTCTTTTGTCCTGGGTCTGTTCAACTTTCCTACCTCCGTCTGGGTTGCTTTCTGTACATAGTGTGTTTCCAGAACTTTGCCCATTTCTTCTCGGCTTTCAGGTTTGTTGGAGCTGTTCATAGTCAGCAGAGTTCATAGTTGGTTCTATGATAACAGAGCTCATTTCATTCTTATTTGTATTATTTGCATTTGCAATTTTTACTGTTTGACTGGCCCATGGTTTCTCAATTTTGTCCAAGAAACAACTTATGGTCTTGTTGATTTTCTTCTATTCATTTTCTATTTCATTTATTTCTGCTCTGACCTTTCGTTTCTTCTGGCGACTGGCTGATTTGACTGCCCTTTTTCTAATTGTTGAAGAGGTTAGGCTAAGTGTTCATTTTGGCTCTTTCTCCTTTTTAATGTAAATTATTGCTGTACATTGCTCTCTGCGCACTGCTTTTGCGGTGTCCCACAGGTTTTGGCGTGTTGTGTTGTTCATTCTCATTTTAGTAAAAAGAATTTTTACATTTCATTTTTTGGTATATCCTCGTACCCTGTCGTTTCAGAGCAAAGTGGTCTTCAGTATTCATGTATTAGAGCTTCCCTGACGCTCCTTCTATCAGTGATGTCTAATTTTATTGCATTGGGATCTGAGATGCTTCTTTGTAGTTTCAGCGTTTTTAAATGTATTGAGGCCTGCTTCTTGGCCTGACCTATAGTCAGTTTGGAGCACATTCTGTGTGTGCTGGAAAGGAATGTATGCAGATTGCGGTGCTGGTGGAGAGCGTGGTCTATCCTGTGAGTTCAAGTTGGCTGATCGTGTGAGTTTCTCCGGTTTTCTTCTAGTTCCGTTCTTCATGGAAAGTGATGTGTTAAAATATCCTACTATTATTATACAATTTCCTAGTTCTCTCTTCAGTTCTATTACACGTTTGCTTTATGTGTTTTGAGATGCTTTCATTAGGGCATAAATATTACTCTTCATGATTATAGACTATCCTTCTTTGTCACTGATCCTGATTTTGCCTGAAAGTCAATTTTATCAGTAATCAATATTGCAGCTCCTGCTCTGAGCAGTTCGGTCGGCCCTCCAGGGCTCCAGACAGGGGTGGTATGGCAGACATTGTCCGAGATATCTATCCAGGAGGTTCTGTCTAGAGAAGGCAGTTGACTACGTGTCCACTGGCCCCTCTCAGAGCGAAGGTACTGTGTATGGCCTTTTTAATTCTTCTGAACCACGTGTAAAGGCAAATATACGTGTATCCATAATGAATAATTATGAAAAAATAAAAAAAGTGGACACAGAGGAACCTTCTTTGCCAGGAAACATGCAAAAATGCTAGGCTCCCTCCACCCTTCTGCAGAACTGACCCCCAAAGGAAAGCTGTTCTGTTCACGAGTCTGAGACTCCACTCTCCTGCTTCCCATTACAGCATTCCCGGGGTTGCCCCACCCGAGGAACAAACGACCAACCACCCAAACAGCCAGACACACCATAGTTTCTCAGGCCCGAGCCGCCCAAGCAAGGAAGCCAATCCCACCCATAATCCTAGCAGAGAAAACCGCCAAGGCCCTCGGTGTTTCCCCTTCTTCCTGGGACGCTTCGCCAGGGAAGGCAGCGTTCCGCATGCGCTGTTTTCCCGCAGAACCAGCCCAGAGGCTGGGAGGGAGTGGCCTCGGCTCCTCTCCGAGGGCTGCTCCTGCTTAACGAGCCCA
>NW_022103926.1:5069787-5074690 GCF_000313985.2 Echinops telfairi
AAAAGGGAAATTACCTGTCAAAAAAAAAATACAATTTTAAGAGACCTGTGGTCAGTCCTGGGAAACACCTGGGACTTAGCGCCAAGGAGAACTCTCAAAACAAAAGACCACCTGGATGTGGTCACAGTATCCTGCTACATACTGTCCACCCTCGGCCTGCTCCCCAGCACGCGTGCACATTCTCACACGTATTCACACACACCCGCACCACGTCCTCACGTACACACACATCCGCACACTGGTACCCACCAGTGTGTACATGCTCACATACACACATCCTGATAGGCAAGTCAAAATGGAATTTTTTTTTCAAAGCTATGTATTTACATTTTTTTTTAACAAAACAACCTTAGCACCTTCAAAGTACTCTCCATTACACTTAATACTTTTGTCAAATCTATGATTCCTTTCTTGGAAACATATTTCAAACTCATCTGTTTGGGTGGCTGACAGCACCTCCCTCATGTTTCTCTTTACCCCTTCTACATCATCAAATCCATGTCCTTTCATGTCCCTCTTCATTCAAGGAAACAAAAAGAAGTCACATGGAGTGAGGTCAGGTGAGTAAGGTGTGTGGGGCAAGAGAGGCATGCTGCTTTTTGCCAAAAATTGGCACACTGAGATGGCTGCGTGAGCAGGTGCATTGTCATGGTGGCAAAACCAGTCCCCCATCTGCCACAAATCAGGCCTTTTTTTGTCTCACACTGCTATGCAATCTCTTCAGGACCTCTAAATAGAAAGCTTGATTAACAGTCTGATCTGGTGGAACAAACTATGAGTGGATATTTTCATCCATTCGGGAAGTTGACAGATGTCCAGAGTGAAGTTTGTCATCAACAGACATTTCACCTTTTTTGAAATGAGAAAACCACTCATACATTTGAGTTTTTCCCCATAGCGCTATCCTTGTAAGCTGTGTTCAACATCACAACAGTTTCTGTAGTTTTTCCTGAGCAGGAAACAAAAGTTCACAGTCACATGCACTTCTCTTAAATCGGCCATCACAAAAAACGAGGTTCAAGCAAAAGTGCTTTGACAAAAAAGTTCCAGAGAGAACCTTCCCAGGCGATGCCACTGGGTGCACTATATCAGAGTGAGTTGCTCAATGTTCACCTAGTGGGAAAAAAAGCATACTATCAAAGCTCCTCTCTGCCCAGTACAATTCCAGTTTTGGGGGGTACCCCCTTGGACACCCTCACATGTGTATTCACACACATATACATACACAAGTATGCAATTGCTCCCCTCTATCCACATGCATCCTCAAACACATCCTCACACATGTGCACAAACTGGTACACACATTGGCACACATATTCACCCTCATAATCTCCTCAACACATGTACCTTCACATGAATATTTCTTCATACATGTGTTACATACATGTGTATACACTGTACATATTCATCTTCAACATCCTCATGTTGAATATACATTATGCACATAAGCATAAATGTGTAGATGTTCACCTTCACATATACCTCCTCACAAATGTGTGTATACATAGAAGGGTACACACATCCACTGTCACATAAACACAAGTGTGTACACATTCAGCTTCACACAACCTCATACATATATGCATGCACATGCACATAAGCACAAATATGTACATAATCACCTTCACTCACATATCTTCACACATATTCATATACCTACAGGTGTGTACACTAAAAGAACTCAAGAAAAAAATTCAAGCCTCGAGTTGCAATATTGAAAGATTCTATGGGCAAAATATTGAATGATACAGGAAACATTAAAAGAAGATGGAAAGAATACTCTCAGATTTAGTTCAGATGGAACTCAAAAGAACTATTTGATAGTCTACCATTTTAGGACATTCCACCATGAGCAAGCACTAATGATATTGATGGCAGTCATTTAAGCTGCACTGAAAGCGTTAGACAAAAACAGGCATTGATGGAATGCCACCTGAAATGTTTCAACAAGCTGATGAAGCACTGGAAGCACTCACTCATCTATGCCAAGACATTGGAAGACAGCTACTTAGCCACCTGACTGGAAGAAATGCATTTTTGTTCACATTCTAGAGAAAGGTGGCCCATCAGAATGTGACAATTATAGAACAATATCATTGATATCACATGCAAGTAAAGTTTTGCTGAAGATCATCCAACAATGGTTGCAGCAGCACATTGACAGAATTTGGCTCAGGCCGAATTCAGAAGAGGACATAGAACAAGGGAGATCATTTCTGACATCAGATGGATCTGAAAGTACAGAATACCAGACAGATGTTTACGTGTGTTTCATTGACTATACAAAGACATCCGGCTG
The DNA here is from genome assembly GCF_000313985.2 of Echinops telfairi. NCBI lineage: Eukaryota > Metazoa > Chordata > Mammalia > Afrosoricida > Tenrecidae > Echinops > Echinops telfairi. Next base: position 5,072,087 of record NW_022103926.1, read on the forward strand.
TGCGGATCATAAATGCAATGTAAAGCCTTGAGAAGAATCGAAATTCCAGGACATTTCACTGTGCTCATGCAGAACTTGTACCTGGGTCAAGAGGCAGTTGTGTGACCAGAACAAGGGAATAGTACGTGGTTTAAAATCAAGAAAGGTGTGCATCAGGGTTGTATCTTCTCATCATACGCATTCAATGTGTATGCTGAGAAAATCATCAGAGAATGCGAATTATATGAAGGAGAATGCAGCATCAAGGTTGGAGGAAGGTTGATTGACAACCTGTGATGTGCAGTTGACACAACCCGGCTCACTGGGAGCAAGGAAGGGTTGAAGCACTTGCTGATGAAGATCAGAGATGGCAACCTTCAGTAGGAATTGCAACTCAATGTAAAGAAAACCCAAATCCCCACAACTGGACCGATAGGCGACATCATGCTAAACGGAGAAAAAAAAAGATGGAAGTTGTCCAGGATTTTGTCTTTTTTGGATCCACAATCAATGCTCATGGAAGCAACAGTCAAGAGATTAAATGTTGCATTGCATCGGGTGTCTATACTGCAGAAGGCCAATTTAAAGTGTTGAAAAGCAAGGATGTTACTTTGAGGGCTAAGGTATGCCTGACCCACACCATACTATTTTCAATCACCTCATATGCAAATGAAAGCTGGACATTGAATAAGGAAGATTGGAGAAAAAATGATGTATTGGAACTGTGGTGTTGGCAAGGAATATTGAAAGCACCATGGACAGCCCAAAGAACAACTAGATCTTGGAAGATCTTGGAAGAGGTACAGCCAGAATCCCCCTTAGAGGCAAGGATGCCAAGACTTTGTCTCACTTACTTTGGACATGTTATCAAGAAAGACCAGTCCCTGGAGAAGAACATGCTTGGTAAAGTGGAAGGGCAGCAAAAAAGAATAAGACTCTTGACCAGATGGATGGGCACCCTGGTTCAAAAATGGGCTCGAATGTGAGAATGATTGTCAGGATGGAGGACCAGGTGATGGTCCCTTCTATGGTACATAGGGTCACTGTGAATTGGAACGGACTCGATGACACCTAACAAGTGTGCACATATCCACTTGTACACATACAAACACACGTGTGTGCACGTTCACCCTCAAACCCATCCTCGCGATGTATGCACACACAGCATGCACATCTGCATCAGTGTGCACACATTCACTCTCACACATGTCCTCATAGACACTTTCAGATCTCCTCACACACACAGGCACACACCACATGAACATGTCCATCAGCCTGCCCACACACAGTGTCACACACAAACTCTTGCATACATACACATCCTCATACAAATATGCACCCTCATACATGGATACACATCCATCCTGCACCCCACACCCCCTATGGTGCTGGTACTTCTCCCAGAGTTCATGCGGCCCTCTCTCCTCCATGATGGCCGATGACTTCCTTTCTCAGCCAGGTTTCATTTTCAAGTTCACTGCCAAGGACCCAGGTTGGCTAATGGCTAACAACAGCAAAGCCCCAGGGTGTAGACCATGCACAGAAAGAATGGGGAACGATCGGGCCCCCTCCGTAGCTTGGTGACTTGGTTATCTGGCCTCTTGGAGCCTATATTTCTCTTTTCCAACAGAGAGGTAATCACACCTCCTTCGTGGCGTGGAGAGGGCTGAGGTAATGTGAAGGAATGAAGGTCGGCCCCTGAAGGGGTTTTGGAGAGATCCCCGCCCTTTTGTTCCACTGGGCCGCTCTCGGTCACCAGAAACCTCCCCGGCTTTCAGACACGCAGTGAATAGGACTCAGGCAACTCAAGTGGGAGACGCCGAGGCAGTCCACGTAAAAAGGAGCATTTTCTAAAGTGCCAGCTCTCCTGAGCCCCCTCTGTGATGCTTGGCTGGCCACAGGGTTTCTAGGGATCTTGACACTGTTGCTGTGGCAGGGTGGATTTGGAAGTGAGGGGCCGACTTGGCTTTTCATCTCTAAAGCCCTGGCAGCCCATTGGGGGAAAGCTGAGGAAACAGAAACGCCGGGAACGGAGAGCCAAAGCGACGCTCTCCGTAGACGGCTCCAGACATCTGGAGAGGTACTCATGCCATGAAGGAGACGAGAACACTGCCAACCCAGCTTCTGGCACAGCTCTGAGAGTCACCTGAGAGCCTGCAGGACTTTTCTCCTGAAGTGGACCTGGCCCAAGGACTCTGAATTCTCTTCCCACCAAGCCACGCGGAGCCTTAGCATTTCCCCCAAGTAAGTGACAATGAATAAGCTGGTTGTATCTCTGGGGAAATAATCAAAATAGAATTTGCCAGTACCCGCTACTGATGGTGTGGTGTTTACGCACTGGGCTTCCATCTGTGGGGTTAGCAGTTTGAAACCACCCGCTGCTCCACAGGAGAAAGATGGGGCTTTTTAACCTCTTAACGAGTTACAGTCTTGGAAACCCACAGGGGCAGTACTACCTGTCCTGTGGGGTCATTGAGCATCAGCATCCACTCAATGACAGTGAGCTTTGTTTTTAGGTTTGTCCACACATTGTATGATCCCGGAATCGTTAGCACAACTTTGCTCGTGCACCGGTGTTCCTGGCAGCACGATTCAAACCAGTCCAGAGGTGGAAACGACCCACGC
>NW_022103926.1:5075893-5077417 GCF_000313985.2 Echinops telfairi
ACAGGCCTTGAGGGGGAGGCGACAGGAATTTGGCAGGCCCGGGTGCTGCTCCTCTGGAGGCCGAGGCGAGGCCCAGGAAAGCCGCTCCTCGTTCTACCCCGAGGTGGCGTCCAGCCCCGTCCTGTGAGGCCAGCCTGTCTGACTCGGGATTGATGGGGACCTGCAAGGAGGGCGACTCAAAACAGGATCCCAAAGAGGGGCAGGGACATGGCCCCGTGCCGTTTTGCACCCTTCGTTCCATGGGGGCCGAAAGAGGATAGTCACCCGCCTTCCTGCCCACCCAGAAGGAAGTCTAATATCTTGTCTCTAAGAGGTGACAGCCTAACCCAGGCCACTGTGGTGGACCGGGTCTCATGTGCCGCTGGCACTGTACTTTGTGTCTGCCCTGCTTTCCCTTGCTGGGTCCCCACCACACCCCTGCAAATCGAGCATCCTTGTACCCCTGAGGACATGAGGCCCAGAGCAGTCAGAGTTCCCAGTGCACCCAGCCTGTGTGTATCAGGGTCACGCTGTCCTGCGGGGTTCTCAGGGGATGAGATTTCAGGGTAGAGATTGCCGGGCCTTTCTTCCAAGGAGCCTCTTGGTGGATTTAAACCTCCAACCTTCGGTCAGCAGCCAAGTGCGTTCACCATTTGTCCAGCCCAGGGACTCCTTCACCAGGTTCCAAAGGTGAATGGTAGAGCCAGAATCAGGTCCAACTGGGCTCCATGCCAGGCTCTCCCGAGGCACCATGACACATCAGTCGCCACTCCTAGAGCTTCAAGTGATACCGGCGTATTATTCTACCACAAACGTGGTCCCCCTCTGGCCACATCCTGGCTGCTGTCCCCCCAGCCCACTGTCCCCTCTGAATCAGAACAGGGATGGAAGACACCGGGAGACTCCACACCCAGACCTTCCTGCCCTCGAGATGAGTCAGTTGGCATTTTGGAGGCATCTCGGTTCTAGAAGTCTCCGTACCAGGAGCTGTCAGGAGGCAAGAATTTGGAGAATGCGCTGCCATGCCTCCCATCCACAGAGAGGTTGGCAAGGTGATGGATCCAATGTTTGCCACGGGGCTGGGAAGACAGGTGCGTGTAACAATTCGGACAAAGACGGATTCTTGCCTCTGGGCTGCCGACCCAGTTTCGCATTTCTCCTACACACATCTGCCTCCCAGGCGACCAGAAGCCACCGATGATGAGGAAGCCAGAGGGAAAACTCTCCCAGTCCCTCGATGGGAGGCATGTTCACCTTGGCTTTGGACTCTGCCATCTGGCACACCGTATCTATCTATCTATCAATTTGTCACTGTCCCGTTCAGAGGCCTTTCCATGTTCCACAGGGACTTTCCAGCACCTTCTCTTTCAGAGCTCGGTCAGAGACACGAGTACGGAGTGGGGAATAAGACCCTGCAAAGACCCCACTCTTGAAGACTTGCCTTCTAGAGGGAGAGCTACCCTGTTTCCCCCCAAATAAGACAGTGTCTTATATTCATTTTTGCTCCCAAAGATGCGCTAGGTCTTATTTTCAGGGGATGTCTTA
>NW_022103926.1:5081630-5087219 GCF_000313985.2 Echinops telfairi
TTTTAAAACTACTAGAGGGTGTGACTGAAGACACCATCCTTTGTTTCCTTGGGTGGAGTGTAAATGCTGGTACCACTGCACAGTTTTTCCATACATCACCTGGACAACCAGACCTCTATTTGCCGACTGAGCCTTGGTAAAGCAAGACTTTTGTATCTTTTTGGCTTTGAGTTCTGGACCTTGTTCACATTTCATGCATTTCTGTGGGACACTGTAGTGAATTACAGAACGCAGGGATCTGAGGAGCTATACTGAAGGGAGGAGTCTGAGGGATTTGGAGCAGAAGAGCATCTTGGAAGAGTTGGATATTTGGGACATCTTTCATCTCCCACCCCTTCAGACTAGTCTGGTATTACTTCTAAAAGAAATGATTGCCTTGTCCCTGGGCTTCTTATCTCCCCTTTAGAGCTGTTATTGTCCATTTGAACGCACACAGATAATTCTTGAAAAGAGCACAATGCTCCAGGCATTCCTTCCTGATTAAGTTAAACCATTGTGTATGTCTGCGAACTCTGCATGCTGCCAGATGGGTCTTGGCCGAAAGCAGAGAATACCAGAAATGTTTACTTGTGTCTTGTTCACGATGCTAAGGCATTTGACTATGTGGATCATCACAACTTATGGATAACATTGAGAAGGTGAATTCCAGAACACTTCAGTATGGAACCTGTACACGGACCAAGAGGTTCAAATAGAACATGTGTGGTTGAAAATGAGGAAAGGTGTGTGTCAGGGTGTATCCTTTCACCACACTTATTCAGTCTGTACGCTGAGCACATCGTCTGAGAAGCTGACCTATGCGAAGAAGGACATGGCATCAGGATCGGAGAGAGGCTCATTAGTAACCTGCAATATGCAGGCATCACAACTTGGCTTGCTGAAAGCAAGGAGGACTTGCAACACTTGCTGATCCAAATCAAAGACTATGGCTTTCAGCAGGAGCCCTGGTTACAGAGTGGTCATGTGTTGGGCTGCTAACCGCAAGGGCAGCTGCCCCAAAGGAGAAAGATAAGGCTTTCTACTCCTGTAAAGAGCTACAGTCTTGGAAACCCACATTGGCCATTCTACTCTGTCCTGTAGGGCCACTGTGACTCGGAATTAACTTGGTGGCAGTGAGTGAGTAGGGATGACAATTCAATGTAAAGAAAACAACAATTCCCCAACTGGACCAACAGACAACATCCCGATAAATGGAGAGAAGATTGAACTTGTCAGGGATTTCATTTTGCTTAGATCCAAATCAACACTCATGAAGTAGCACTCAAGACATGAAATCACATATTACATCGGGCACATCAGCCGCCGGAGACGCCTTTAACATGTTGAAGAGTAAGGCTGTCACTTAGAGAAGTAAGGTGTGCCTGACCCAGCCAGGGTATTTTTCATGGCCTCATATGCATCTGAAAATTGGACAATGAAAACGGAAGACCAGAGTAAACCTGATGCATTTGAATAATGGTGTTGCCAAAGAATATTGGAAGTATTGTGGACTGCCAGAACAAACAAATCTGTTTTGGAAGAAGTACAGACGGAATGCTCTTTAGAATTGAGGAAGTAGAATTGAGGATGGCTGGACTTCCTCTTATGTGCTTCAGACATGTTGTCAGGACAGACCAATCACTAGGAAAGGACACCAGGCTTGGTGAAGTAGAGGGTCAATGAACCGGAGGAAGCCCCTTGAGGAGATGGGCTGACACAGTTGCTACAACAATGGGCTAAAACCTAACAACAATTGTGAGAGTGATGCAGGGCTGGGCAGGGTTTTGTTCTGTTGTACTGAGATAGTTAATGTTTATTGTGCCAACCTGGCCGATAAACACATGTGGGATTAATTGAAGGGCAGAGGGATAAATGGCTCGGTGATCCTCACCTTTCAAGTTCTCGGGTCTCTTGCTTTCTGATAGTTGGACCAGGGTGCAGTTGCCTTAGCCAGTTCCCTGCTTCAGCTGGCAAGGCTCACTTCCTGCAAGACATCCCTGAGGAGATGCCACATGGACCTACCCTGATGCAGCCCTGGGTGCTGGGGCAGCTGCATGGAGACCCCTGCCAGCACTGAGATCCTTACACGCTCTCTGATTTGGCGTTCCTCCTGCAGTCGGCATCATTGCGTGTGTTTTGTGAGATGGAGGAGGACTTTGTGGTAGGACTTTGTGGTATTGGACATATGGGCTAATGTTGGACTTGTGGGCTTGGGCAGCACTGGGTTGGGATGTTTTCTTGATGTGCCCTTACCCTTTATATAAAACTCTCTCTTATACATATGAGTTTCTGTGGATTTGTTTCTCTAATGTACCCAGACTAACACATGTACATAGGGTTGAGATGAGTCAGAACTGACCAGAGGGCATCTAACAACAACGACAGTAGCAACAACAACAACAGCAGCATTGTACAGTTTAAAGAAACCTTCAGGGGTGAGTGTCGGTCAAGCATAAAGACTCTTAGGACAACACTTTCAGAGGTCATCTAGCCTCAATGGTTCCCGAAAGTTGAAGTTGTAACTCTGCACCCTGTCTTTCTCCTTTAGGATCAGGATCCTTCTGTAGAATTTTTGATCAAAACATTCCATGATGGTAGCCAGGCACCCTCCAGTCCTTGCCATCTCATGGTTTTCCATGAGGCACTGCCATCCGCTCAAAGCCAGCTCACAGAAGACCCCAGAGGACAAGCAGCACTACATCTGTGGGTTTCCAAGTCCTTATGGGAATAGAAAAGAATGCCTCATCTTCTAGGTCGTTAGCTTAGGGACAGGGGGTTGACCCTCCCATGCCTGCAAAGGCCCCATACAGGAGGTTGGAAAGAAAACAGGCAACCATTAGACACCTATGAAGACCCCAAAATTGAGCATGCTTGTACTCAAGCCCCCGAGCCAGAGGGGAGGTACAGCTGAGCAGACCAAATGAGGCCCAGGCCCATGACATCACCCAGGTGGGCCTAATTCAGCCAATGGGGTCAACCAATCCAATTAACTATGCTTTCCCCCAGCCAGGGGGTGGGCTAGAATAAAGGCAGGGAGCACGCTCTGGGATGCTCCCTTACCCTGCTCCTGGTCAAAGGCAGGTAGGCGGGTAGGGTCTCCCTCCCACATGCAGGTGCACGTGCACCCACTCCAGGCCTACTTGGGGCCCACAGCCTCTGGGCCCACCTGCTCTCAGCCTCTAGGGTTCTTGGGCTTCTGGTCTCCTGGGATGCCCCCCAAGATCCGCATGTGTGGGTGCTCTTTTCCACGTGGTTGTTCGGCCCCCGTTGCGAACCCCTTTGAGACTGCCAAACCTGAAAGTTGTCCTGTCCTTCAGAGAAACCCACTTGGATTACAATTGCGTGAATCCTTTCATCCTGCGAAGCCGAGAACCGAGGTCTGACCCACTGCAGAAACCTCACACCCCCTTCTTCCTCCAGCTGTCCACGGACCTGTCGATGTTTCCTCACCACACAACAAAGACGCAATCCTGCTCTTGGAGTTGTGTGCTACCTAGATTTGTTAACTTGCTGGACACGTCTTGCTGTCTTAGCTGGAGGCCCTGAGGCTGTAAAGGCCCCCTTCGATGTCACCCCCTACAGAGCAGACGGGGCCCCACTGCTCTCCCCCACTCCCCTGTGTGCCCCTTCTTCTTCTTCCTCTTCTCTCGTCTTCCTCTACACCAGCCACTCAGAGCAGGAAGACACAGTGCCACACGCACCAAGGCACGCACGGCACGCGGAAATCCCTTCAGTACATGTGCCCAGGCCTTTGGTCTTGGTGCCAAGCACGGGGGCGACTTGCAGTAAGTGATTCTCTGGGGGATGGGCATTCCCAGACTCAGCTGACTGTGGAAGGCAGACAGGATATGGGGCTCTGACCAAAGAAACGGTCTTTGAGACAGGGCTTTGCGCCAGGAGTGACTTGGAGCTGGGTGGGTCCAGAAAGTCCACTTGGCCCCCACGTTGCTGTGGAAGGAGGAGGGACTGAGGGTAAAAACTGTTTGATCAGCCCATCTTCTGGAAGTTCAGGCCCCCAGATGTTGTCTTGATTGCCTATCAATGTGAGCAAAAGCCAGAAGGCAGTGACGCAGAACACTGAGGGAGAAAAACCGCTGGCTGATTATCTTGGCTTTATCGGCCACATCTGTTCTAGCTCAGCATCTCTGCCCAAGAGATGGATACAGCGCTACAGAATTTTCAGGCTGGAGAGAGCCTAAGAAGAACTCCCTCCTCTTCTCCCCCATAGATAGGGGACCTGGCACCCTGAGAGGTGGTGACACCCACATCACATGGATAGCTAAGACCCCGCTGGGGCCGGCCCCGCCTCCCTCCCAGATCTGGACCTCCCAGGTCAGCATCTTTCCCAGTGTTCCAAGCTGCCTCCGGGTTCATGCCAAGTCCTTTCAACACATGCCTCCGCCTCTGCTGAGCCTCACTGGTGAGAGACGCCGGCCATGTATCCCCGCTTCTCCCTGCCCTTCGCTCCCCACAATATCCAATTCCAGAACACAACATCTCCTTTCCCCTTCCCCAGCAACGGGCTCTGTCCATGCCAGGCAGCCCCCCACCCCCACCCCACCCCAGGGAGTAGCTGATCATACTCACATGGTGTCACATGAGGGTGTCATCCCCCTGACATCTACCCTGACAACCAGAGGCCACCTTTCAGTCAGGGCATCTTGGCCACCATCAGGGCTGCAGTGTGTCAGGGGAGCTGGACTCTCCTCAGTGGGGCAGGCAGGGCTTAGAGAAGGCAAAGGTCCCTCTGTTGGGACCAAGCTTTCAGGGAACCAACCAGTTGCTGTCCAGTCAGCTCTGCCCGGGCATGGTGCCCCCTGTGTGTCCACGTGGACCTGAGTCCCGTAGTTCTCAATGGTTGATGCTCCACACTCCCATCGCCAGGTCTCTCCTCCGCGGCTCCTCTGGGCCACCTGGAACCTATCAGTTAGCAGCCTAGCATGCAGTTTGTACCACTCAGGGGCCCTAGAAAGCAGGGCAGTTGCCATTACGTCCACGCTGTTTCTCCTATTAACGCCGACGACACATTGATTTGAATTGATGAGTCCACGGTGGTACATGAGTGTCCGCTAAAGTCCACTGTGGACATTGGGGTCCACACTGTGCGTGGCACAGCCCTGGATATGCTGAAGGAGTATCCCGAGTCCGTCAGCATGGCATCACGCAGACGGGTTTCACTGGCCTCCCTGCCCAGTCCTCCCCACCCCACTCTCTTCTTGCCCCCACTCTTCTCCTGCCTTCCTCTCCATCCAAGTTCATCGGGATGTCTGTCCTCGGTAGTGATTACCCTCCCTTCTCCTCCGACCCTGGGGACAATGGAAGAATGCCCCGCTTTTCTCAGCATCTTGTTATAGTGCACACTCTTAATAGTATGCAGCCTTTCCAGACTGACTTCTTTCACACCGTCTACCTCTGCTATTGATTTATTTTTACCTCAACAACAACAGAAACGGATATCGAAGTTGAGGTTCAGGGAGGTTGTCCCCTGCCCACCCTCACCAGCTAGTGAGTCTGATGCCAAAGCCTGACCCTTCACCCCCCACCATGGCAGGTGCCTGCAGGCATGCTCAGCAGGAGTCCCGCTGGTCTTGTCTTGGGGGGGGGGGAGGG
>NW_022103926.1:5088323-5091449 GCF_000313985.2 Echinops telfairi
CCCCCCGTCTGGCGATGGCTCACCCTTGCCCAGCTCGGGCTCAGCCCCTCCCACGCTGGAACTCACTCAGTCCTGACATCAGCCCTCGCCAGGGACCTTTCCCAGGTCTCCGGCCCAGGGCCCAGCCCAGACGGTGCCCACTGCCGCTGCAAAGGGAGAAAGAGGCGGCCAGGAGGAGGGGCCCATTCGTCATGCCGGTGACAGGAACAGCCGCTGCCATCTGACCTCTCGCACATGCCACCCCCACCTCAATGGCACCAGTGCCAGCCCCATTTCATAGCTGGGGCCTCGGGGGCCTGAGAGTGCAGGAGGGTGCTAGGTCCCATCTGGAAGCGGCAGAGGATGGCTTGCTCACCTACGGGGTGTGCTGATGGTCTCACGTGCGTGAGTTCCCACGCGGGCCCTTCCAGAAGAGCAGACTCATTGATGGGAGCACTCGCCCTCTCACCCGCAGGGCTTTGACTCGGCGCGGCCCAGGCGTGGCAGTTCTAACCCACAGACAGATCCAGAATAGCCCGTGTAAGAGGCGCGCCTCCCCTGCTCCCCCAGGTGTCTCTAACGTCCATACGACTACCTGGGGGCGCTTGCAGAACGGTAGGTTCTGATAGTCTTGCTGGGGTGGAAAAGCAAATGCTCGGAAGGGCAAGAGCCGGAAGGCACTGGTTCGTGGCCCTTTGGCACAGAGGAGAAGCAACACTAAGATCGGTGGTTCGAACCCACCAGCCACCCCAAGAAAGATATGGCATCTGCTTCAGTGGAGAGAATGGCTGTAGATTCCCAGAGAGGCAGATGCATGCTGCCCTATAGGGTCGCTTGCAGAGGGATGGACCTGATAGGTTGGGTTTTCAGAGGCCTGCGACCATCTCTTCATTTCTAGGTTCTCTCAAATTTATTGGGCCAGCCACCCTCTTTGGGGGCGGGGGGATCACTCTGTGTCCCCCCTGGCAATTACAAACGGCTGTACTACGGTCTATAACCCTGGATAAGATGTAGGTATCTGCTTTGCAGTTCCCCCTGCAGATTTCCCAGGGCACACACACCCCGGGGGTGGGGGGGTGGGGGGCAGTATTGCCTACTTTTAGCGAACACCTGGAAGACAGGGGTCCTGTTGGCTGAGTCTTCCTCAAGCCCCGAAACTCTAGGTGCTTGATAAACACTTACAGAGAGAATAATTGTCCTTCATTTCTCTGTTTAGTCTTCCCCACACCAGTGGGGAAGCAAATTAGGGTATGCGATTGTGGCCCAGGTTAGTCATCAGGTTAGCAGGTGAGATGGAGCCACTGGCTCTGGGTCACAGGGCCCACGCCTGGCTCCCCTCCCAGTTCTCTCCGCCCCCACCCAGACGTTGGCCACCAACTGTGAAAGGACAAAGCTGCTCGCAGGGAGGAGGACTCATTAGTCATGACCACCATCCTCGCAGCGGTCTGTCACTCAAATCATCCTCTCTCAGCGGCATCAAAGAGGCAGGTGCTGGCATCGCCGTTGAACAAACCCAATAGACACCGAGAGGTTAAGTAACGTTCCCGTTCCCCGCATCACACAGCTGAAGAGCAGAGGTTGTTAAAATTCCAGGACAATTTAGTCCACTGGGACAGTTAGCATTCCTGGCTGGAGCCAGAGAGGCTGGGTGCACAGAATGGGTGACGTGTGTGTGTGTGTGTGTGTGTGTGTGTGTGTGTGTGTGTTTAACATGTTGTTGTGCATTCGGTGAGGTTTATAGAGCAGGTCATAGTTTGACATCCAGCGACTGATACACATTCGGCTTCCACTCCTTCATTGCAACGCCCTCCAGGAACATCACGTGTCCCACGTCTTTCTTGTATTGCCTATCACCACTCCTTTCCTACCCCTCTCCACATTGTCCTTAGGGAAATGCTGCCCTTTCGATCTGAAATCAAAGGTTGCTTATTCTAACAGAGGGGTGAATTCAGTTCTGAGACCTGAAAGGGGACTTGGGAGGGTCCCCCCAAGCTTTTTCCTACCGCTAAGTCTGGTCTCTTCAACCATTTGGGGGTCTGGTCAGCAGTTCTCTCCCACTCTATCCAGGACCTCTTTTTTTTTTAGTTTAAAAAAAATAATTTTATTGAGGGCTCATACAACTCTTATCACAATCCAGCCATCCATCCACCTAACAGGGGTGAGTGTGAGGAGCCCAGAGGGGAGGGCTTGGGGCTGGTGGCAGGAAGAGTGGGGACAGAACTGCCCAGAACACCTAGATCCAGGAGAGAGGAGGGCAGGGGCAGGGGCAGGGGCAGGGCCGAAGAGCAGCAGGGGAGAGGCAGCGGGAAGGTGGAGCTGAGGGCAGGACTGTGGCCAGCTCGCAAAAATCCCACAGGCTCCCGGGCAATGATGGGTTTGGGGGGGAAGGGGGAAGGGCCGGGCCGTGACTGAGAGGATGAGTCAGCACGGAAGCTTATGAAAGGAGGGATTGTCCCGCCGTGTTAGTCACCGGGCCCACTGGGTCGGCCCCGGGCTGTGAGCTTCTGGTATCAGACGGGTGCTGGGAATTGGCACCGCTCTCAGCCCAGGTTGAATAGGAGGGACGTGGGGGCAAACTCAGGGGCCCTGTCGGCCTCGGTGGTGGCATGACTCAGCTCCAGGGCTGAGTCTCTTCATTGTCCACCCGCCGGGGCTGCCGTGACCGTGACCGTGGGTCAGCGGCCGGGCACCCTGAGAGCCGAGCCTGACCCCATCCTCTGGGAGGATGCAGGGCTGATTCATGGGGCACCCACCGACCCAAGAGCGAGTCACTCCTTGGCTCAGCTGAACTCCCCGTGTGTGCACACATGCCCGCATCCATTCATACCCACACAGCCTTCCCTCGCCTTGTCTGCTTATACGTGGTTCGCCTGACTGATTGCAAAAGTCACGTACAGTCCAAACATGACATAAAAGGTAATCATAATCCTATGCTCTGGAGAATTTTTTTAAAAAAAAGCATTATTCACTGTTCGGGCTAGCCCCTCCCAAGCCTTGTGAGTGTGTGTGTGTGTGTGTGTGTGTAACAAACATCACCCTCTTTGCTGTTGTCACTGTTTGAAGGGCAGTGTCAGCTTGCTTCCCACTCACCCTTGCTGCCTGCTCCCGACAGGACGTGGGAGGGCAGGCGGCAGGGCCACGCGACAA
>NW_022103926.1:5091804-5106694 GCF_000313985.2 Echinops telfairi
GTCAGACCCCACTGAGGAGGTCGCAGGCTGCTCTGAAACCACAGGGCTGGGTCACAACCAGGACCTGAGGTTATGGCTGGCGGTGGTCATTGAGTTGCAGCGGTTTGCTCCGAGTCACTGGACCACACCTCACAGTGGTAGCAGCCTTTCTTCCTCCTTGACCAGTTACCACGGAGCTCTGGTGGTGTAACGGTTGACGCTCAGCTGCGAGGGAGAGGTTGGCAGTTCACGACCAGGAGCCACTTCGCGAGAGAAAAACAGGACAGTCTGTTTCTTATCAAAAAGAAGAGCCTGGGAAACCCTGTAGGGCAGGTCTACCTGGTCCTGTAGGGTTGGAAGGATTCCATCCTGGAAGCACTCACTTATTCATACCAAGAAACTTGGGAGGCAACCACCTGGCCACCTGATGGGAAGAGAGAGATCCATATTTATGCCTAGCTCGAAGAAAGGCAGCTCCATGAAAAGTGCAAATTATCAAGCAATCTTGACATTCCAGAAAAGCAAAATTATGCTGAAAATCACCCAAAAAGAGTTTCAGTAATACATAGACAAGGAACTGCAAGAGGTTCAAGCCATATTCCCAAGAGGATGTGAAACAAAGGATCTTATTGCTGATGTCAGTGGAGCTCAGCAGAAAGCAGAGACCAAGAGAAGTTTACCTGTGTTTTATTGATTATGCAAAGGCATTTAACTCTGTGAATAATAATTTTAAAATCATGGATAATATTGGTGCCTTAGGCTGGGTTCTCTGTAGAAGCAAGTTCCAAGTCCTTAGATCAGTTGTCATGCTGGAGGCTTCTCCTGACTCATGTAGTTGTAGGAGTCAGTGAATCTAAGTTGGGTGGGTTAGATGGCAGGCTCTGGCTCAAGTACAAGGAAGCAGAATTCAGATGACGAAGAACCAGATACAGGCTCCAGATCCGGCAAAAAAACGATGTGAGTTTTGCCAGAAAATCGACATCTATTATAGAAGTAGGCCACACTCTTCGGAAATTCCTTTTGATGGAGTGCTCAAAGCATGGGCGATTGATTACATTATATCAGGTCACATCATGGACCATGACTACATCAGGGCTGCCAACCCACCAAGAATCAAGGCCCAGGCCAGCTGACATCACAATTGCTGTGGATGGGAACTCTAGAACCTTTCATTGTGCTCATGTGAAACATGCACCTAGACCAGCAGACAGTCATCTGAACAGAATAAGGGATTGCTACCCACTTTCAAGTCAGGAAACCTGAGTTCTACTCTGTTGCCATACTGATTTGATCTGGCTGCTAAGAGACTAATCGGAGATGGGAGCTCTATGCAGAACATGGCATCTGGATTGGAGGAAGACTCATTAACAACATGGAATCGTCAGTCGTCACAGCCTTGCTTGCTGGATGGAAGCAAAGAGAACTTGAAGCATTGACCGGTGAAGGTCAAAGACTACAGCTTCTAGTACAGCACACACTTGAATATAAAAAAAAAGTTCTCACCACTAGACCCAGAAGCTCGATCATTGGAGAAGAGATTGAAGTCAAATTTTTCCATTTTACTCGGATCCACGCTCTACGCCCATGGGAAGAGCAGTCAAGAATCAAACGATGTGTTGTTGCATTGTGCAAGTCTGCCGCACATGACCACTTCAAAGTGTTAAAAGGCAAATCTGCCACCTTGAGCACTGAGACGTAACTGACCCGAGCCACGGGTTTCTCCATCACCTCCTATGCACGCCGATGGACAATTCATAGGGACAACTCGAGAATAATTGAGGCATTTGGGCTGCAATGCTGGTAAAGAATCTTCATCAATGAGACCGCGGACTGCCAGATGACCGAGAAAGGATCTGTCTCGGTAAAAGTACAGTCATTCCGCTTCTGGAAAGGGAGGATGGCAAGCCGTGTCTTGAGTACTTGAGAGGTGTTATCAGAGAGAACGGGTCCCTGGAGAAGGATGTCCTGCTTGGGCAAATAGAAGGGTCAGTAAACGAAGATCCTCAATGAGTTAGACCAACATAATGGCCACCACCACCAGCCAACACACGGCGGCAATTGTGCAGATGGCCCGGGATGGGCGGTCTGTGGTTCTGTGTGCACAGAGTCCTTGTGAGTACGAATCTAGTTCACAGCACCTCGCAACAATGATGTGAGTCTGAATCAACTCTCCATCAATGAGATGGATTTTTAACCAGTTGCCATGGACTTGATGCTAACTCATGGCAACCCCAATTGGGTCATAACAGAACTGAGTTCTATAGGCTTTTCAGTACAGGATGTCTCAGAAATAGATCACCAGACATTGTTTCTGAGGTGCCTCTGGGACTATTCTAATATCCAACTTTGTAGTTAACACCTAAGCTCATTAATTTGGGGGGCCACCCAGGAACTCCAGATGTGCTTAACAATGTCTCTGGGTGCTGAAAATGGTTTGTGCTTGACTAATAACCCAGAGGTTGGGAGTACATTGGAGGACAGGCCATGGATCTACTTCCACAGGATCGCAGGCATTGGAAACTCTATGGAATGCAGTTCTAGGCGGAAATACACTGTGAGCAGGAATGGACTTGACTGCACTTGCTTCAGCCATTGGCAGCTACGGATGGAGAGTGGGTATGTTGCATGACGTAGTCCAGTCAAAGAACTGAGCAAGTAGACTCAAGGTCAGTGGTCAGTGGTCAACTCGGAGAAGCAGCAGCCATCATCCTTAGAACCATTATCACCACTCATGAATGCATGATTCCTACCTTGTTAGGTCCGGTGCTTGGTGGCAGGAGGTAATGGATGCAGATATGTCCCTTGCCCTTGAAGGAGTTACAGAGGATCAAGGGACCAGCGAATGAGCAGGGTAGCCTGTGAAGCAACAAGGAAGGACGAGGCAGTCCAGAGAGAGTTCGGGACAGAGTATGGAGGAACTCCCAGGAGATAGTATTTGAGCCACACTTTGGAAGCAATTCCAAAACTCGCTGCTATTGAGGCAATGCACAGTGATCCCCTCTGTGGGTTTCTGAGACTGTAACTGTTTACAGGAGTAGAACGCTCAATCTTTCTCCCCAGGCGCTGCTGGTGGTTTCAAACTGCTGACCGTGCAGATCGCAGACCAACCTGTAACCACAACAGCCCCAGGATTCCTGTTAGAGCCTTTGAAATGGGAAAGGTGAATGATAAGGATTCCAAGTGGCTTCTGGTGGATTTCCAGGGTCTGATGCTGGAGAGTCAGTGAGGGTCAGAGGTCAGAGGGCCCTGGGAGTGCAACTCTGCAGCCAGTGCTGAGTAGGAGCTGTGGAGGTCAAGGGCAGGACAAAAGCCCTGCCTAGAGACCATGAGCACACAGCCTGGACAAGTGCAAGGCTATGTACTTCAGTGCGGGTTCAACTGACAGAGCAGACCCTTCTTTCAAAAGCATTATTCTGAGTAATTCTGACCTATGGAAGTGAATTATGCCCCTATGGAAAATATACACACTGGGAGAAAAATCAGCCAACGTCGTTTGGCATCTCACCACCCCTAGATAAAATACTAGGTGGTGTGAATTGTTTGGGCTCAACTAATCTAAATAGAGAAAAGGCTGAAGGGTTTTTTTGGCTTGCTTGGATTTGGGACTTTGTCTTGCTTGGATCCACAAGCAGTGCTCATGGAAGCAGCAGCCAAGAGATTAAAGGATACATTATGTAAATCTGTTGCACATGACCTCTTTTAAATATTGGAAAGAAAGGGTGGTCCATTGAGGACTAAGGTGTGCCTGACCCAAGCCGTGGTATTTTCCATGGCCTCACATGCACGTGGAAGTTGGACATGAATAAGAAAGACCAAAGAAGAGTCAATACATGTGAATCGTGGTGCTGGAGAAGAATATTAAAAGTACCATGGACTGCTGAAAGGACAAACTGATTTGTCTTGGGAGAAGTAAGGCCAGTGTGCTCCTGAGAGGCATGGATGGCAAGTCTTCATCTTACATACTTTGGACATGTTGTCAGGGGAGACCAGTCCCTGGAGAAGGACATCACATTTGATAAAGTAGAGGGGCAGCAAACAAGAGGCAGGCAGACCCTGAAGGAGAGGGACGGCCCCGTGGCCGCAACAATGCGCTCAAGCACAGGAACCAGTATGAGGGTTGTGCAGACCGGGCAGCATTTCGTTGTGTTGTACATAAGGATGCTATGGGGCAGAACAGACTCGAAGGCCCCTAACAACAACAACAACAACAACAACAACAACAAGAGCAACACTAACCTAAAAGTTTCCAGTTCAAACCCACCCAGAATTTCTCAGGGCAGAGATTATGGATTCAATTGTCCCCCACCCCCCGATGTGTTAATTCCAAATTTCCTTGCCTGTGGTTAGGATTCCATTTGGGAATGGGTTGCCTGTGGTATGCTCATGAGTTAGGATCTGTGCAGGTGTGTCTTGAGTTGATCTCGTGTGAGATATAAAAGAGTTTACACAAGTAAATGAGCAAGCAGATATGGGAGAAGAGAGATGCCAGGCAGGTGAAGATCTCCCAGGAGCAGAAGCCTAGAAGAGTGCTTCTTCTAGAACTGATGCCGAAAGCCTTCCTCTCGAGCCGGGGCCCTGTATGTGTACCTCCAGCTTCTTAAACTTAGAGAAGAGAAATTTCCATGCAGTAAAGCCATTGGCTGTGCTGTTTCCTGTATAGTAGCACTTGATAGCTAAGAGCGACTTGGGTACTGACCGTGAGGTGCTGCTCTAGCCGTTACTTAAACTGCAGAAGTAGGTTGGAAATTGAGTCATGGGTAGAGGAAGGAAGAATGTGAGGGGCCCAATCGTACAGCTCAGCTTCCCTTGAAGAGACTGTTGGTAGAGTCTGCACATCAAGGGCATTGGTACTCACCCCTGTGGTGGAACAATCACCCCTTTCAGATGAGACAGGCAGCATTTCCCCAAGGACAAAGCACAGAGGGTGGGGGAGGAAGAAGGAATGGAACCGGGAGACACAGGGAGGAAGTGGGACCCAGGACGGTTCGCTGAAGGGATGGCATGGATGAGTTGGCACTAACTGGGTGCAAACTGTTGACTGTAAAACTGACGATCCGCTCTGTAACCCTTCACTGACTTTGTAATTAAAAAAAAAATGAATGAGCTTGACTCCTCACCTCCACGCGGTTCCCCTTCCCCTTCCCCGATCTTTCCAGCAGCTCCGTGGCGTGTGTATCTTAGGGCCAGGAAACAGACACCCACACTCCGTGCTGGGATGTGGCTCACCCAAAGAGCCTTGAGGAACTGGCTGTGGGTGTGGGGGCCACTGAGCCCCAGGGCTCACCCTCGCTCGGCATGCCGATCCTTTCAGGAATTAAGGAGCAGGGGCCAGTAGGGTCCCAGGGCAGGAAGATGGCATGACAGGGGTGCCTGGCACTCGGTCTTGTGTTTCAGGGGCCTTATCAGAGTGCCGCAGGCCTGGACAATCTTGTCTGTCCATCTGAGGTTAGATTCTCAGCTGGACCCTCAAGGCTAGAGATAAGGTGGCCCCAGGCACGGGACTCTGACTGTTGGTGAGCCCCAGAGAGCTACAAGAGTGCTATCTAGCCCAAGGGGAGGCCTCCTCCAGGCTCTGTTGACCCTCTGCTCTAACTGCTCTGGTTGGGTGAATGGGGGCAGACAAAGACAAACCTAGGTGAGAAAAACAGCTCAGGGTGGTGCTGAAAACCCCTCATGGCTGTGCGGTGCCTTTGCATCCCAGGGCACCTTCCTCCCATTCTCCGCATGGAAAGGCAGGGTGAGGCCTCAGAGCCAGCCCTGGCTGTGAGCCTCAGTGTCCTCATCTGTGAAATGGAAGCTCTCTTCGTGCTGTCTCATGCTCAGTGCCTCACCAGAATGTGGGCACCTTCCTTCTGGCCCCGTTCCCTTCCCAGAGACCTCCCTGCTCCAGAGGGCACCACCTTTGCACCGAGCCAGACAACCAGCCCCTGCCAGGCTGAGGGTTGAGTCAGCTCTCTGTCTACCCCATACTGCCAGGCCGACGAGCCCAGACAACCATAGGAGTCATCTCTCGACTCTTGCCTGGCAGTCAGGGTTTACCAGGCTCAGGAGGTGGCTGGGTTGAAGTGGGGTGAAGGAGCCCCCAATGGGAAGGCTCCAATGTTGCCAGGGAGGCTTCTGTGCCCTGGAGCTCCAAGCTGGGCACCAGCTCTGCCAGGGGATCCTGTCCTCCAACAACAATGTTTTTCCTTGGGCTTTCCAGAAGGTATCAGCTGCTTCCTAATTCAAACCATCAGGAGGTGGCTCACGTGTGCTGAGTCTCATAAAAACGCCCTAGGAGGAAGACGGCTTCTGAGTCAGGCAAGAGCCTGCCAGATGGGGGGTTGGCTCAGGGGCCCCAGGACAGGAGGCAGTGGGAGCCTCTTTGGGCATCTGCCTTCCATTCCATGTGCACCAGGAAGGCCCGCCCCACCCCAGAACTGGCCCTGGTTGGGGGACACTGACCAATCATCTGGTTGTAACACGTACCGTGCCCCAAGCCACTTGTGCGGAGGACATTACAGACACTCTCGCAGCCACCTGCTCTCATGCCATTCCACTGATGGGGATGTTGAGGCTCAGCCAGGTTAAAAAGACCTTGCCAAACCCTTCGGGCAGAAGTGGCCATTGGACCCATAGTTCTTCCATTTAATGTCCAGAAAACCTTCTTGGTGTGAACGTCCAAGTCACATAACATGTGAGGTCATGCAGCGTGGGTGGACTGTGGGCCGGAGTTCGGCACCTGCTTCCCTTCTCCCCGGCACAGGCCTCCTGGCTGGGGAGAAGATCACAGGGATTGCTCCTGACCTGGGCTGGAGCCTAAGCTCAGAGCGAGGTTCTGCAGCCCTGTGAACTGAAGGGACCCTGAGGCTCCCACCTCCACTCAGACAGCAAGGATAGGGGTCCCAGGCGTGCACACCTTCATGAGGTCTTTCGGACAATCACAAGTCTCCTCTTGCTACCTCCTCTCCCCCACCCACCCAGTCCAATTCCTCATCACCACGACACCACCAGGAAGCCCTACTTCACCTTCCGGAGCATCCACATGACCCCCCGACCCCCCACCCAAGCCCTGAGCTGCTCTCCCTGACACAGCCAGCAGAGAAACATCTCATGGCCCAAGCCTAAATTGGAACCAGGAAGCACTTCTGTCTCCCCAGCCAGATGTTCCTGAGATGGGGGTGGGCCAGGATGTAGGGTGGCTGAAGCAAGACCCTGCTTGAGGGCCCTTTTCCCGGAAACTGAGGGTGGGGACAGCTTGGAGCCAGAGGCCAGTTTAAAGTGACCCACAGGTCAGCCAGCAGGGGCTGGGGCCTGCTCCTCGTCACAGCGGCGGCCAGCTCTGCGTACCCAGACCACCAACCTGAAGCTCGCCGCCGTCTAGTGAGAGTGACCCGATAGGACAGAGTTGACCTGCTCCGTGGAGTCTCCGAGGCTGCTCGTCTGGACGGGAGCACATGGCCTCGCCTTTCTGCCTTCAGACGGCTGGCCATTTGAACGGCCCACCTTTCGGCTTGCAGTCCAGCACTGAGTCCGCAGTGTCTCCATGAAATCTCTGATGGCCGGGTGAGTCAAACCCCAGCACGCGCGTGCGCGCGCCCTCTGGGAGCCACACGCAGAGATGCGCTGGACAGAGTGCGTTGTCAAGACGTCCGCTTATCATCGTCATCATGATTATACCGCACATACCTGACCCAAGCCATGGCATTTTCCATGGCCTCATATGCATTTGAAAGAGGGACATCGACTAAAGAAGACTGTAGAACAGGGGTCCCCAAACTTTTTAAACGGGGCCAGTTCACTGTCCCTCAGACCCGTTAGAGGGCCGGACTATAGTTTAATAAAACAAAACAAACTATGAACAAACTCCTGTGCACACTGCACATATCTTATTTTGAAGTTAAAAAACAAACGGGCAAAATCACCCGGCGGGCTGGATACATGTTTTCAGCGGGCCGTAGTTTGAGGACGCCTGCCCTAGAAGAATCCATGCATTCGCACGGCAGTGCTGGAGAAGAACATGGAAAGCCCCATGGACTGCTAGAAGGACAGAAGGAAGGCCAGACTGCTCCTTAGAGGCAAGGATGGCGAGATTTCGTCTTACCAACTTTGGACATGCTGTCAGGAGAGGCCAGTTCCTGGAGAAGGACAGCATGCTTAGCAAAGGAGAGGGGCAGAAAGACCTGTGTTAGTCTGGGTGCTTTAGAGAAACAAATCCCCAGAAACTCATGTATAAGAGAGATGTTTATATAAAGGGTCAGTGCACATCAAGAAAACATCCCAACCCAGTGCTGCCCAAACTCACAAGTCCAACCTTAACCCATATGTCCGATATCAATCCACACAGTCCTCCTCCATCTCACAAAACACACACTATGACACCGACTGCAGGAGGAAAGCCGAGTCAGTGAATGTGTTAGCATCTCAGCGCTGGCAGGGGTCTCCACACGGCTGCTCTAGCACCCAGGGCTGCATCCGGGCAGGTCCATATGGCTTCTCCTTGGGGATGTCTTGCAGGAAGTGAGCCTTCCCAGCTGAAGCAGGGAACTGGCTAAGGCAGCTGCACCCTGGTCCGACCATCAGAAAGCAAGAGACCCGAGAACTAGAAAGGCAAGTCTCACCGAGCCATCTATCCCTCTCGCCCTTCAATTAACCGCATCTTTGTTTATCGGCCAGGTTGGCACAATAAATGAACCACCTCAGACCCTTAAGGAGATGGATTGACCCAGGGGCTGCCATAATGGGCTCAGGCACAGGAGCGCTTGTGAGGATGGTGCCGGACTGAGAAGCGTTTCCTTCAGTTGTGCTGTGTTAGAACCCGCTCAAGGGCACCCTACAACCACAACAACGTGCCGAGGGCCTTCCTCTTTCCCCCTGTCCCTCTGTTTCACCAAACATGATGTCCTTCTCCAGGGACTCATCTCTCCTGATCGCTTGAGACCAACCACGGGGCATCCCGGCTGGCCTTCTCCCAAGACAGGCCTGTGTGTGCTTCTGGCGGCCACGGGACTGTCAGTATTCTTCACCAGCACCGTCACGCGAGCGCATGCTGGCTTCTGCAGTCTTGCATGTTCATTATCACACGCCCATGGCAGAGCAGAACTACCTTGGCGAGCTTCCCAGCTCTTCTGTCCTGCAGTGTCGCTGTGAGTCAGAACCTTCTGGATGACAGTTTGGGGTCATCTTGATGAGAACGCAGAGGTGGCAGATAGGTGGCTCTGAACCACGGTCTCTGTTAGTAACCCAGGCACTTCACCATTGTTCCTTAGTGCAATTCCACGGCTAGGACTCCACTTGAGAACGGAGCATGCGGACCACTCCAAAGCTCGTGCCCCCGTGTGGATAACAGCATCGCTCACAAATAGTCACAATACCAAATGGTAGGAGCAACCCAAGAGTCTCTCAGCGGAAAAACAAAATGGAAACATGATCCAGCCCTGAAAGGCATGGCGGGTTACGTGCTACGGCACAGAAGAACCTCGGAAACACGATACCGAGTGAAAGGACCAACCTGAAAAAGGACACGTATTGTGCAATTCTATTTCTTCCTCTTCTTTTTAAAATCATTTTATGGGAGGCTCTCACAGCTCTTACAACATTCCATAGATCACTTGTATTGAGCATATTTGCCCATATATTGCCATTATCATTTCCCGAACATTTTCTAATTGAGCCCTTGGTATCAGCTCCTCTTTTTTACCCTTCCTCCCCCACTCTCCTACCCTCATGAATCCTTGATCAAGTGTATATTTTATTGTTATTTCATATCTTACACTGTCCGTTGTCTCCCTTCACCCATATTTTTGTTATTCATCCCCTTCAGGGAAGGGGGCTATATATCCCCAACCATCCCCCTACTCTCATGATATCGCTACTCCCACTACTGTTCCTGAATTCCATGTGTCAAAAGCTCTTATCTGTACCAATGTGTGTTCTCTGGTTTAGCCAGATTTATAAGGTAGAACTGGGTCATGGTAGGTGTGGGGCAAGAAGCATTCAGGAACTAGAGGAATGATGTGTGTTTTGTGGGCGCTATACGGCACCCTGGTTGAATCGTCCCTTCCTTGTAACCCTTCTCTGGGGGGATATCCAATTGTCTCCAGATGGGCTTTGGGTCTCCACTCCAAACCAGCTCATTCGCTTCAATATAGTTGTTTGTTTTGGATCTTTTGATACCTGATACCTGATTCCATGTGTGATTCTATTCCTATGAAATGCCCAGAACAGGGATATCTTTAGAGGCAAGGCCTTGGGGAGAAGGGCTAGTCTCTTGGAAGGTGGCCGCCAATGGCATATCGGGGGGTGGGGGGGTGGACAGTAGTAGGGAGGCTGAAGCGCTCAACAGCAGTTCATTTTGGTGCTGATGGTATAACTCTTTGGATATATGCATCTTCAATGGGCAAGTTGTGTGGAATGTGAGTTATGTCTCAAGAAAGCTGTTTCAAAGGGAGAAGGGAGTTGGGTTCCAGTCTTTCTGGAGCTCACCTGTCAGGGAAAGGGAGCAGAGTAGCACCACCTTCCAGAACAGTCCATGAGAGTCACCACGCGGGCCACACAGGCTGGAGCGAGGAGGAGGAGGTGACCTGTGGGCCAGGCTGCGGACACGTTTTCCCCCCAGGTCACCTTGGCATAGGGTTATGGGAAGAGAGGTGAGGTCAAAGGGCCATTTCTCAGGCTATGGAAAAGGGGCCCAAAGGAGAAGCAATCTGGGAGGACTTCCTGGAGGTGGTGATACTAGGCTGAGTCCTGAAGTCATGCAGGAAAGTGAAGGGCAGAAAAAGGAGGAGGAGAAGATGGAGAGAGGGTGCTGAGGAGCGAGGCTATGGGTGGGGGCAGAGACAGACAGGATCCTGGGGGGACATGCTGTGTGTCCCCCCTTCCTGCCTGGCAGAGTGTGAAAGGTGTCCCCACGCCCACCCTATTCCCCGTCTCCTTCCTAAAATCTCTTATGTCTCTGAAGCTGTGGTTCTCTGATTCAGCCTCTCAAATGAGGTTGAGAGACAAGGACTAGCAGGTGGCAGAGAGGGGACATGAAGTGAGAGGGGTTGGTGTGCAGGGGGGCGGGGGCGGGGGCCGAGCTGCCTGGGGGCCTCCCCCACCTCCAGGAAACACGGTGCCAGAGGAGAAATGGAAACAGAAACACAGGTGTCTTTCTCTGGGACAATTCCAAGAAAGTCACTTCTTGAGAGACAAGCCGCCGGCCTTGAAGGGAGGAAGGAAACGCAGGCCGCAGTCCAGGGGTACCGGAAGAGCAGCGCGGGGGGAGTGGAGTGCAGCCCGGGATGGGCGGTGCGCAAGACACCAGCAGCCCCTGGCCAGCCTATGCTCCCACCTTCCCAGAAGCCCCCCTGGGCCACCACCGGAGTCCCTAGTACCCCATTCGACAGGGCTCAAAACGGAGGCTCAGGGGAGCTGCGTGACCCAGAGCCTCAGAGGCAGGAGCAGTGAATGGGGGGCTGTTGGGCTCCTAGGGGCCCAGGGGTCCCCACTGGCAGGTCCTGCTTTCCTGGCCTGGCCGGTGCTGAGGTGAGGTGAAGGAATCGTGTGTGTCCCACACAGGAGCTGGGTTCCACACCCCCAGGGCACACTTCGGGGCCACAGGCAGGGGCTTTGCTCTGCAGCTGGACAGATGTGCTTTTGTGACCTCAAACATTGGGAAGCGTGTCTCCGTGGGAGCACCTTAGCCTAGGGTCTAGGCTGTGCCTAGGGCAGGACAAAGGCTTAGAAGCTGTAGGAACAGGTAAAAGGCTCAGTCAACCCATTCTGAAGAACATGCTGACTACACCAATGTGCTTGCAGACGGAGCAGGCCACCTTAGGGGTAGTGTGTTCCCGGCCCTGGGGGTACTTGAGTCTCGCTAGGACAATGGGTGGTGGAGGTCCTTCAGAGAGCAAATGCCAGGACACAGCATGGTGCCTCGGGTGCTGGGCTCTGGCTCTTCAGTAACTCCCACCAAATGGCTGAGTGGCAACATGTAAATAGGGTATTGTGGTGGTTACATAATCTGGTGTAAACTTGAGACTATTAGAGTGAAGGGGTGGAGTTTAGCCTGTCAATCAGGTTGTAGCTTGATGACCTCATTTGGAGGTGCCAAGGAGATAAATAGCTTGCTGAGGGCCAGACCCACACTCCCACTCTGCTTGCCTTCCTGCTGGCAAGCCACATGGAGACCCTTGATGGAACCAGAGCCCGGGAGCTGGAGGAGCCACGTGGAGACCCATGCCAGCCAGCGCTGAGATACTTCCACCGCCACTGCATCCACAAGACTTTCCACCCACTGGCCTGTGATCTTCCTGCACTCAGCGTCATTGCATGTGTTGCATGAGTATGAAGAGGAAATTATAGACTGGTATCAGACTGGGCTGGGATGTTTTCTTAATATACAATTGCTCTTCGATATAAAGTTCTGTCTCACACACATATGGGTGTCTCTGGATTTGTGTCTCTAGTCAACCCAGACTAACACAGGTGTATAAAAGTCTAACATAGAATTGGTCATTTCTGCCATGCCAACAGGTCTAAAATAATCCATCTCAGAGGTGGAACCTGGTAGAGGGGCAGTGGGTGGGGGGCATCTCACCACCATCTAGAAAGAAGAGCCAGGAGTGAAGGGGGCCTTTAGAGCCTGAAATTCCCACATGGAACCTCTTTGATCCCGGAGACAGCTGTTATACCGGAGAGGCAGCAGTGCGGTGACACAGTGGAGAAGCAGTGACCACAAGGGCAGCAGCAGCAGCAGCAAACGTAGGGGACTGAACCATGGGCATCACAACCCACAGGGTGAGAAAGCTGAGCGCCTTCGGGCAGGAGACAGGCCTGCAAGCGGATGCCTCCAGGCACTTCATCAAGGAAGCGAAGGGTTGCTAACTCACAGACCTAGAGCTGGGTGCCTTCATACGGGGGCTTATGATAGAAGTGGAGTACCCCTTGGGCATTTATTGGCAGTGCTAACGGCAGTTTGTACAGTGACCAAGGAGCCACACGGCTGGGGGCCTGAGAGCCGGACAGGGACGTGCATGCAAACAACTTGAGAGAAGGTGCACCTGACCAGAGAACTGCGGGATCCTGCACATTTCTGATCCCGAACTGTAACCTGTTAACTTACCCGAATAACCTCCAGGACTGTGAGTGTTGTCTGGGAGTTCTGGGTGGCCATTGCAACGGCTTCTCTAACCCAACAGAATGCTAGAGTGCATGGACCGGTTAAAAAAACGGGTGGTGATTCTTTTCCTCGTGTCTTCTGAAGTCACAGGTGGTCAGATGTCCCCTCCACCATTACACGCACCTTAGCCTCGAGCAGGGTTCTTAACCCCGGCATCATTGACATTTGGCCCGGGGACATCTTTCTTGAGGGGGCTGTCCTGCACATTGTAGGGTGTTGAGCTGTATCTCTGCCTTCAGCACACCAAATGCCAGTAGCTGCCCTCCTACCTACCAGTTGTGAATACCAAAAATATCTCTGGACAATTCTAATCCCCTGGGGCACGGAAGACCAGGGGTGTAGATGACCCTTAAAGACCCCTGCTGCCCTGACCCTATGATCTCATCACACAAGAAACCACAGAAATCTCTGTTGTTTTCTAGGCCTATCCTAGTAGGACCCAATCCATGTGGTCCTCCAGCTCCTGAGCCTGGCATGGCCTTTCTTCTCCTTACATCCCTGCCAAGGGCCTCCCTGCCCCCAGCACTGCCCCTCTTTGGTTGTGTTCAGACACCCCATTCTGTCCCTAAAGAGGAAGTGCTTGACATTCGACTTGATGTCTGTCTCCCACTGGATGGTGGGCTCCTGCAGGGCCACAACCGAGGAGCTGGTCCATCTCTGGGCCTCCACACAGCAAGGAGTGAGGCAGAGCTGTCCATTCAGTGGTGTAAGGGGGCCTGCTATGGTCAGTCAAGTCACCTGGCTCTGTAGCCAAAGCATGGTCACCACCCCATGCTGCCTGATGATTCTGTAGCAGAGAACCCCTTTGGGGAAAGGCCTGCTTCCAGGGGCTTCCTGGCTCCCCCCACACTGGTCTATGACCCAGACATCAGCCAGAATGCAGATACAGAAAGGTCAAATTGGGGGTCCAAATGGGCAGGACCCTCCCCTGTCTGAGGAAATTACCTGGAGCAAAAGAGTGACCACAGACATGTTGACCAAACCCCAGTACCAGAGATGATCCCTGTGGACTGGAAGGAGGTCACTTGGGGATAAGTGGGCATGGTCAAGACAGGGGCTGAACAAATATTCTGGATAGATGAGTGTCTTTCCACAGGAAACCAGGAAGCCCACAGCTGCTCCTGGGATCAGGCCAGGCCTTGGGAGCAGACCACCCCACCCCACCCCACCCCCAGAGCACAATCAGCTGGACCACCTACATTCAGGGATCTAGAATATTTGAACCACATTGGTCACCTTCCAACTTTGTGGATGTTTTTCAGTTTGTATTTAAGAAATGAAAACTTGTTTTATTAAGGGGAAATCTCACATGATAGCACAATATGTAAAACCTCAAGCTATAAAGAACAAAAAATTATATCATTGTGTGGTCACCTTCCCAATATGATCGCTGAAGACAAAAGCGGGTGCATAAGCAAATGTGGTGAAGAAAGCTAATGGTGCTTGGCTATCAAAAGATATAGCTGATGGTGCTTGGCTATCAAAAGATATAGCATCTGGGGTCTTAAAAGGCTTGAAGGTAAACAAGTGGCCATTTAGCTCAGAAGTAACAAAGTCCACATGGAAGAAGCACACCAGTCTGTCTGATCATGAGGTGCCTAAGGGATCAGTTATCAGGCATCAAAGAACAAAACATTATATCATTGTGTGATCACCTCCCCGATACGATTGCTGAAGACAAATGCATGCATAAGCAAATGTAGTGAAGAAAGCTGATGGTGTCCAGCTATCAAAAGATATAGCATCTGGAGTCTTAAAGGCTTGAAAGTA
>NW_022103926.1:5107365-5113564 GCF_000313985.2 Echinops telfairi
ATGTGCTTGACACAATGGATGGATGGATGGATGGATGGATTGTGATAAGAGTTGTATGAGCCCCCAATAAAATGATTAAAAAACACCCCTCAATCTATGCCTCCTCGGTGAACCCCCAGCCCTCACCTGCCCAAGGTCACCTCCTGTGTTAAATCAGGTTTTCTAGAGAAGCTAAACCAATCACCCTTGTATGTGTTGCATATAGAAAGAACTTTATATCCAGAAATGGCTTGTGCCGTTGTAGAAATAGCTAAGTCCAGTGCCGTTCAAGCCAGGCTTCTCCTGAATCATGGAAGCGGTGAGCAGGAAACAGGATGTCAGAGACAGCAGGGAGCACAACCTGGTGGATGCCGAGGGCCAAAGTCAGACACAAGAATCCACCGTCAGTAACCTGCTGACAGCTCCTGGGAATGGCAGGCGAGGCAACAGGCAATTGAGGAACCGGATGAGGGGTCCAGCTCTGGCAGAAGACGCAGGGCCAAAGAGGGGTTGCCTCTCCACCATCTCTCCCTCTCTTTTTCAAAAAGGGTTAAAACACCAAGGAGGGGTCATCAGGTTGGGATGCAATTAAGTTGAACCTACCCATCCTCACCCAGGAGAGTCTGGTTGACATGATCCATAGCCACCACACCTCCCAACCCCACAGGCCTTGTGTTAGACAGGGTTCTCTAGAGAGACAAAACCAGGACACTTAGGATTTTCTATATCTGTATCTGTATCTGTATCTATATCTGTATCATCTATATCTATACCTATATCTATATGCATATAGATATAGGTATAGATATACGTGTATATATAGGTATAGATTTACATATAGATATAGCATGAAGGAATATAACAACTAATTAGTCCACACAGCAGAACAGAGGGCTCAGTCCAACTCACTTCCATGGGACCATTAATATAATGGAAGTCCTTCAACTCACAAGGGCTTCTGGGTCCAAGGTCAAGGAAACAGCTGAGTCTAGAGCAATGCAGGCAGGCCTGCCACAGGCAGCAAACAGCGGGGTGGGTCACCAGTAGTCAGCAGCTCAGGAGCTTCATGAAGCAGGCCAGGATGGGATATTGAACTCAAGCAATGCAAGACGAAAGGCTCTGACAGCCGCAAGGTCTAGTGATATACACATCAGCAGCGTGGCGAAGCAGGTCTTGGGGAAACCTCAAGCTCTAGAAAGACGATCCACAGGTTGGCTGTCCCAAAGGTAGTGTAGCTCACAAGTTGAAGCAGAGAACTAGCTAAAGCAGCCGCATGCTTTAGAGCAAGAGAGAGGGGTGTTGGGGCTTGCCGAGCCATTTATCTCTTTGCCCTCCAATCAAATTTCCACCTTATGAATCCCACCTGTTCCTATTGGCCAGGTTGGCAAAATAAACCTACCTATCACAGGCCTCCTCAGAGCCGATCAGAAACCTTTCTCCAGTAGTATCTGGGTGGGGCAAATGGTCAAGCGGTCAGCTACTAGCGGAAAAGTTAGCAGGCTGAACTTGCCCGGAAGTGCTGGCCTGCATGGCAAGCTGCTTCTGAGAAAGGCAGCACCGAAAACCCTACAGAACGAGCTCTCATGCCCACGGGCTCACCAGGGCTGGGACCTAATGGGATGGTGACTGGTTTGAGGGCAGGCAGTCTGTGATCCCATTACCGGCCCCACAAGGAGACCCACACCATCAGGGGCATCTGAGGCACAGGGGTGATTTTGACTTGGGTTTCGAACGGTGACTTGGGTTACCCTTGAACTTGCTGAGATGGAAAATTCTGGTCACCCGAGTCTTCTGTTTGTTTCTGTGGGTCTCTGGATAAACAGGAATCCACTGTACCGAGCAAAGATAAACTTCTGCCGCTCGTGACCTCAGGACGAGTTAGAGCCAAGAACAAGCACGCACTGAAGCAGGCCCCCTGTGTTTGGATGACAGTGGCCAGAGAGGGACACCCCAGAACCGTTCCCCGCCCCACAGCAGCCGCCACAGCGGGAGACAGCAGCCCACGAGGGCTCGCCCTCCAGAGCCACAAGATGGGCAATGCTCTCTTGGAGGCTGGCTGTCCGATACTTCCCCTTTCTGTAGTCTTAGGAGTCCAGCACAGCCGGTTCTCACCTCCACGGTTGGGGCCACCCTTGCTATCCACTCAGGGCTGCAAGCAGACTGGTCATCTTCCGGCCGTGGCTGTCCACTCTGGGGAGAAGTGAATTGGAAGGGCGTTCTCCCACCGACACAGGAGAACTGGGACTCAGTTTTCCAACTGCCCCCAAGTCAATTCCGACGCACGGTGGCCCCAAGTGTTTCCTGCAAAGGGTTTTCACGGCTGTGACCTTTCGGCCACTGATCACCAGGCCTTTCTTCTCAGGTGCCTGCAAATGGGTTCGAACTGCCAACCTTCCAGCTGCAGCCCAACGTGTAGCTGTGACACCACCTAGGGATTTCCTGCGGTTAGATTTCAAAGGAGAAGAGAAGGAAAAGCTCTCATTGCAGCCAAGTCTTGCCACTCACAGCAGCTCACAGGTCAGGAAGCACACTGGCAGCAGCAGGGTTGGCACCCTGGCGGGGGCAGAAGGGCTGGGCTGAGGAATGGGCAGGAGGAGGAGGACCGGGGCCGGCATCCACCTCCCTTCCTGCTTCCCTGCTTCCATTCCCAGGAGGAATGTCCAGTCCCCTGGATCCACAACTGGCCTGGCAGGCCTGACCCTAGCTGACGGGCCACAAGATCTAGCGCAGCGGTTCTCAACCTGTGGGTCGCGACCCCGTTGGGGGGCTGAACAGCCCTTTCACACCCGATTCATAACAGTAGATAAATGACAGTGATGAAGCAGCAACGAAAATCATTTTATGGTCGAGGGGTCAGCATCACGTGAGGAACTGTATGAAAGGGTTGCGGCATTAGGAAGGTTGAGAACCACTGCTAGTGATAGGTAGGTGGGGGGATACGGGGTAGAGTGACCCCACCGTGAGGGTCTCTGCCTCAGCTACTATTGGACAAATGGGCCACACACTCACTCCCAGCCCTCAAGGGCAGTCTCAAGCTCTCTGAGATGCTCAACCTGCGTGTCCTCAGAGTAAGGTGGCCAGATTTAAAGCGGGACACCAGTGACCGGGGGATGGGGTGGGGGTGAGGTTCTTGATTAAAAATTTGGTCTATATGGACCAAATAGACCATTCCCTAGCTTGTCGTGCATTCTTTCCAAAAATCGGGACCTTTTTAAAACGCCAAAAATCGGGACTGTCCCGCCGAAAGCGGGATGTCTGGTCACCTTACAGAGGTAAGAGACATACGTATGTGGCTTAGGCCCTCTGGCTTGGAGCAGGGGAGGGCAGTGGCAAAACCCCACCATGTTCCCTTGCCCCTCAGAATGCCCAGCAACATCCAATCCTGCCCCACAGCCCCTCGCCCACATCACAGCTGCCTGGATCTCATCTTTTCCCCTAGACCTGTTTTTTTGGTGCCTTAACTTGGTCAATCCGTTGCCATCGGCTGAATGGACACAATGCTAGATGATACAATCTGCGATTTAATTGGGGCCGTCGTCAGTGACCTAAGGCGAGGGAGTGACTAATGGAACTCCAGGCAAGGGGCCAGCCAGCAGTGGGGAGTAAGGACCTTGAAGTACGGTGATGGAGAAAAAGAGCCCCTTATGCACGGACAGGGCCCTAACAATGAATAACCCAAGCTCATCTCATGGGCATTCGCGTAGCTAATTTCCTCCTGGCCCTGTGGGAGGTTCGTCCCGACTTTAGACTCTCTTTTTCCCTCCCCTCTCTCCATCCTTCTCTCCTGCTGGCCTCTTATGTTTTTCTTCTTATTCCATGGTATTTTCTTCGCTTCCCTCTCCATTCCTCCTCCTTTCTCTATTCCATTGACACACAACAACAACAACACCCCTAGAAACACAGGCTCTCTTACGGGAAGGCAGTGTGTTCGCGCACACACTACAACACCACAACTCCCCCAAATGGGAGCGGGGGCAGGAGAACCTGAGACTCAGGGAGTCAGTGTGTGGCCCTGCAAAGCCTCTACCCACCCACGCCTTGTGACTCTTGTGCCAGGGTTCTTGTTTGCATGCCAACATCGTCCAAAGTGGGCTCCACCATCTTTAGCGGCCAGGGACGTGCAGAGGTGGTTAGAGCAAAAAGACGTCACAGCAAACAGTTTCTGAAACAGAGTCACAGGGAGGAGACGAGCCAGTCGGGGTGCAGTGTAGCAACAATGAAATATACAACTTTCCTCTAGTTCTTAAATGCTTCCTCCCCCCACTATCATAATCCCAATTCTACCTTACAAATCGGACAGACCAGAGGATGTACACTGGTACAGATAGGAACTGGAAACACAGGGAATCCAGGACAGCTGACCCCTTCAGGACCAGTGCTGAGAATGGTGATACCAGGAGGGTGAATTGAGGGTGGGGTGGAAAGGGGGAACTGATTACAAGGATCTACATATAACCTCCTCCCTGAGGGACAGACAACAGAAAAATGGGCGAAGGGAGACATCAGACAGTGTAAGACATGACATAATAATAATTTCTAAATTATCAAGTGTTCATGAGGGAGGGGAGAGCAGGGAGGAAGGAGGAAAAATGAGGAGCTGATACCAAAATCCTATGTGATAAGAGTTGTACGAGCCCCCAATAAAATGATTTTTTAAAAAAAGTTTCCAAAAGAACATGAAACAGATGTCCTCCTGGTGGGACTCCTTGGAGTCTTTAGGACCGTCCGGGGTGTGTGTTTGGGGGGCGGGGGTGGGGTGGGGTGCAGAGTGTGCAGCGTGCCCATGGATCCTGGACCCGGCCTGGGCAGCCTGAGCCAACCATCTCTGAATGTCACCCCCCCAAAGGCTGGCCTTGGACTAACCTCTGTCTGAAGACAGTTTCTCAGAGACCAGAAGGAAGGGCTTCAACTAGGCAGAGCTCCTCCTGCCCCGTATCAGCCTCATTCCACGAGTGCCAATCAAGGGACCAGAACTGAACTCGGAGGACACAACCTTGGCATCCTCAGAAGGGGAGTCCCGTAGGTATGCACCCCACCCCCACCCCCACCCCGCCGCCAGCCACTGGACTCATCAGACCAGGCCCAAGATCCTAGTCATGGCAGGGGCCAGCGTAATAATTCTGAACCAGACACTGGGCTGTAGCACTGTGTTGAAAACCTTCCACGGCTCCCCAGCATCCCTAGGATAGAGTCAGAGCTTGATCCGGGAACCCTCACCTCCACCCCAAGCTCATGCCCAACGTTTCTGCTGCCTGTGCCAGTAAACCAGAGTTGCCTGAGGGCCCACCCCCCACTAGGCTCATCCAGCCTCCCTGTCCCTATACCCTAGCCCCTATCCTAGGACCCCCATGCAGTTCTTCCTCTTCCGGAAAATTTTATTGCTCTTTCAAGTTCTCCTGCACTCCAGACTGGCCTCTCTTAGCCACCCCAACCCCCTTCCCTAACACGAACTTATCTCGGATGTGCCTATCTCCCCAGAGTAGGCTGTAGACCCTAGTCCTGTTCACCAGCACAGCCCCGGAGGCCCCAGAGGATCCCACCACGGTCAGCATCCATACTTGTGTTCCAACCACCGAGGGTGTCAGGTCCCCAGGGAGAGAGTAGGCACCAGATCCACGCAGGCTGTATGACCTTGGGCAAGTTCCTCGCCCTCTTCATGCCTTTCTTCCTGGTCTGTAGCCTGGCTGATGGATGTAAAACACAGGACACCACTGAGCCCATGTTAAGTGGCATGCCTGCTGTGCTGTGGTGGCGATGGTGGCATCAGTTCACGGGCCCTGGGCACAGGATCTGCATTCCAGCTCGGGTAAGAGCCCTTGCCTGTCCGTCCAGGGCCTCAGAACCCCCAACTGTAAAATGAGGCTGTTTGATTCCTAGAAAGCACTCCCAGTTCCAACAAGAATGGCCTCAGACGGAGACTCCCACACATATAAAAAATATCCGAAACCTTCCCCCATGAGCAGCACCGGGGACCCCGAAACCAGGACTCTGCCTCTGGAAGGTAAACACGATCCCTCTCTGAGATGCGGCCACCAAAGGAGGGAGTGCTAGACACCCCCCTCCCTCAGCGGCCCTGCAGCTGCTGCGCTGAGAGTCGAGGCGACCTTTGAGGTCTCCCCTCACGCTTCTCCCTGGGCATTGGCTGTGCCCTTTGGAAGAAATGCCCTTTCCGCCTCCTCCGCCTGACACTGAGCTGTCCGCTTGCACACGGGCTCGTGCA
>NW_022103926.1:5114601-5119442 GCF_000313985.2 Echinops telfairi
CGATAAACGAGGGTTCACTGTATTGAGCAGCATCGCTGGCTCCACCCACTCAACGCCAGTCGCACCCCGGGTCCCAGCTGAGATAAGCAGACATTTCTCAATGGTGTCCCTTGGGAGGCACCATCACTCGGGCGATGATCGTGACTGAAGCAGCGGTGTGCACCTCCTCAAGGGGCTAACCAGAACCCCTCACCCCTCAACCCCTCCCAGAGGCCATGAGCTGAGTCCCCTCCCCTGCCTCCCAGGAAACAAAAAAATAAAACCTCACTGTCATGGCATCGATTCTGACTCCTAACGACCCTACAGGACTGGAGCCCATCGGGTAGAGCTGCCCCTGTGGGTTTCTGCGACTGTGGCTGTAGGATGCAAAAGCCCCGTCTTTCTCCCAAGGAGCAGCCGGGGAGTTGGGACTGCTGACCTTGTGGTTAGTCGCACCATGTATCACCTACTCTGCCACCACGCCCTCTCAAGGCCCCAAGCCTGTGGTAAACAGTCTGGGTGTCCAGAATGGGACCGGGCATTCTGGGCAGCCCAGCAGAGCCCTCGGCAGACTACTAACTGGAGGGCCAGAGTCCAAGCTGCGACTGGGTCATGCAGCTCTGGGTTCCGGGGACAACAAATGACCCTGGAAGCCAGACTTTCTCAAACCTGTGTGAGCACCAAGTCCTCCCGTGCCTGGAACCTCTGGTGGCCCTCATCCTCTGGGCCTCTCATCTGGGAACAAAGCAGAGCCTGGAGGGTGGTCTGGGAACCTGTCCTTTGAACGAGCCTCCCACCCACACCCCGACATACTCTTCCAGCCCACGCAGCTTCGTGCCCCCCCAGCAGGTGCTTGGGGCCGGCTCCTGTAGGCCCCTGGGAAGAACGCAGCCAAGGCCAGAGGCCCCGGGCTGCAGCAGTACAGCCCTTCGCCAGGGAGCAGTAATGCCTGACTCCAGCCACGTGGGTGGCGGCCTTCTCTGCGTCAGGCTGGTCTGGTGGAGACAATGACCTCACCTGCGTGGAAGAGCCGTGGCGGCTGCTGGGCTCTGGGGTCAGGGAGGGGTCCAAGAGCCAGACAGAGAGGAGCTTGGGGGCTGAGAATGCCTCCTGCCTGGCCTGGCGGTGGCCCAGCGCTGTGGCCTGTGGTCTGGCCGGGAGCAGGGGACCAGACCTCCCCGTGGCTGGCACGCACACAGCAGCTACATCCCTACCACGGTGGGAAAGGGAGAGGGGCTGACTGACGTGGGCGGCTGACCTCACGCCTCCCCGTCTCTCCTCCCCCAGTGCCTCGCTGCTGTGGGGAGCAAGACCTACAGGGTCGGTGGTCCAGACTGGGGGAGGGGGTTGCAGCACTCCAGCAGGCCCAAGGGAGTGGGGTCCCAGGCTGCAGGGACACAGGTAGACCTCCCTCTGTGAACTGACGTCACTGGCCCAGAGGAGGGTCGCCTGGTGGGGATTTGAGCGGCACGCACAGTCAAATGAATCAAAGGCAGAGCAGAGCACATAGTCAGCTGAGACCTGGCTCACTCACTTGTGGGCCTACTGTGGGCCACATCGCTTCATTGGAGGCTCCCATGATGGATCTGAAACCAAGGCACAGGACTAGAGGCGCTTCCCAAAGCTGCAGGCAGGTAGAAGCCCAGGCTGGAGCCATAGGCGCTGCTCAGATCAAAGGAACAGGAATCCCGAGGTGGGCTGAGCTCCCAGGGCTGCAGCCGTGGCAGCTCTGGGCTCTGCTCACTAACTACAGAGGACAACTGCCCCCAGAGGGTCTCTTTCTCCCACCGAGAGGCTGGTGGGCTCGAACTGCCCTCTTTTCAGTTAGCAACCTGGTGTGTAATCACCCCGCCACCAGGCTTCCTTCTGTGCACACAAGGGGTTTGAGAAACCATAGTGTCCCCCCTGTGGAGCCGGACAAGTCAAGGGCCAGTGTGGGGAGGCCTAGAGCTACCGTAGACCTGGGAAGGTCAAGCCTGAAGGGCTGGAGAAAGACGTCAGCGAAGAAGACACCGGGGCTGGGTCTTGAAGGCCGGGGTGTCTTCCACATGGAAGCCTCTGTGCCAAGACATGGGGAGGTGAGAAAGTGGGGCAATGAACGGACCTGCGAGCCAGTGCCCCAGCCGAAGGAGGGGATCCAAGAAGATGGCGTTGGGCAGCATCTTGCGCTTCTGGAGGCCCCCGTGAGGGACGGCCATCTGTACTTGACCCCTAATCTAAAGGTTGGCAGTTCTGGATAAACCGGGGCACAGACACCCCACACGACAGAATGCCATGCCTCACTGAAAAACAATGCGGGGACCACGGTGGCCCAGGGAACACACTGCCATGTGAAGTGAGTCCATCGCAAAAAGGCACATGCTGCAGGAGAGACAACTAGGCAGATACGAACCAAGGGCAAGACGTGCACACCAAAGGAGCACATCTTGGGGGTTCCCGGGGGGAGGGGGGGTCTTAAGCTGGGGACGGAGGACCAGTCTGTTCAGAAGCCGGGACAGGGGATGGGTTGACAGACAGTGACTTGGGTGAGAGAGAGGATGGAGGTTCGTGAAAGGGAGACCAGGCGTCAAGGCGTCGCGGTGGGATGGACGACAGGGGTGAGGGTGGAGGAGTGGTTTGAACAGTGGAATGCGAACTCCATGTTCTGAAGGCAACCCCCACTGAATTCACAATCAAGAAAAAAAATCATTAAACAAAAGAATCGGAGTCTCCAGTGCTCCCATCAAGGCTGCCGATCAAAGGTCGGTGATCTATTTCTGTCAAGATGACAGTAAAATTTTTTTTTAAAGCCTATGGAGCATTTCGACTGTCACACCTTGGGTTACCATGACCCCAACCAGAACACCACCAACTGGACCGTCACGGGGTTTCAGAGCCTGTAGTCTGTACAGGAACAGACAGCCATCTGTGTCTCCCAGGGATCGGAGCTGCTGATGGATCTGTGTGACCAACCTTGCAGTTAGTGGCCCCGGAGCTGGCCCACCGTGCCACCCGGGCTCCTGCGTCTCCAGGCCCCCATGGAGGTCACCCCCAATCAGAATCAATTCCAAGCAACAGCAACGGGTTGCATCTTGCTTTGGCTTGGGGTGTGAAACGAGTCCTCGGGCTTCACGCCTCCAGCTGCGACGGGAAAGGGTGGCAAGCTGAGTCCCCTCCCTGAGAGACGCCGCCAAAGAAAGAGCGGCCGACCTACTTCTGGAAAAGAAAAGAAAAAAACCCAAACCATTGATCATGCAGCGGAGCACCCGTGGCGTTGCCAGCAGACAGCATTGACTGGTGAAATGGAACTGCAAACCCCTTGCTCAGCATAACGGGAGCCCTGGGGTGTGTGTGTGGGGGGGGGGGGGGGGTTCGTGAGTTTCAAGTTGGGCTGCTAACCGCAAGGTCAGCAGTTCGAAAGCACCACCCCACTGCACAGGAGAAAGACGAGGCTTTCTACTCCCATGAAGAGTGGCCATCTCGGGAACCCACGGGGACAGTTCTCCTCAGTCTATAGAGCCACTAGGAGTCAGAATGCACGCGACGGTTTTGTTCAAAAATGAAGAATTTCAAGATGACGAGAGCAGAAGCCTGGGGCCCTTCTGAGCGGAGGGGTGGGCATGAAGTCAGGCAGGAGGCTGGGCACTTGGACTAGACCATGGTGCACAGCACGGGGAGGGGGGCGGAGGCTCAGCCTCTCAGCAATTTGAGCTGGAATTTTGGAAGCTTCTGGAATGAAGGGTGGTTGGACCAGCCTGGAAGGGGGCCGAGCGTTCAGGCAGGGTGGTGGTCTGCAGGCTGTGGTGATGTAAGAAGGGCAGAGAAGTCGGCAGGAGGGAATGTTTCAGAGGTGATTTGAATCCAAACTGGGCATGGGAGTCAGCTAGTACTGCCCAAGGGCTACCTAAAAAATGTCCATGAAGCTGAGATTTCTCTTATCAGAAGCTCAGGAGGCATGCACTCCCTCTGGCAGCTCCTGGGCGAATCCCTGCCGTGCCTTCCTCCCCCGCCGTGCCTGCCTTTACAAGGCCTTCTCTAGGTCTGCCCACCTCCCTCTGGGCATCTCTTATAAGGACAGTTGTCAGCTGCATTTTTGGCTCAGTGGGTCATCTTGAATGAGCTCATCTTGAGATCCTTCACTTACTATCAGCTCCTCTTTTCCCAACTAGGGACACTTTCACAGGTCCAGGAGGTTAGGGTGCCTTTGAGGACATGCATGTGACAGCCCCTTCCCCAAACAGGACAAGAGCACACTCGCGGAGGACAAGATTCCCACCCACGCCTTCGGCCTCCACGGCTCCTGCCCGGGGGCACTCTCCACTCTCCTATGGGGAACTGGGTGGGGACTGGGGAGCCCGGCCAAGGAGAAAGCCTGCTGACAGGTAGAGTCTGCCCAGCTTTGATTCATTGACCACCGTCTGGACCAGAGCTGGACCAAGGCGCTCGGAATGACAAAAATGCCTCACACATACTTGCTCTTGCTTAGCGGTTTGGTTCGCAGCCTCCAGAGAGGGGCTGTCTGTTCCCTTC
The DNA here is from genome assembly GCF_000313985.2 of Echinops telfairi. Lineage (NCBI taxonomy): Eukaryota > Metazoa > Chordata > Mammalia > Afrosoricida > Tenrecidae > Echinops > Echinops telfairi. Next base: position 5,119,090 of record NW_022103926.1, read on the forward strand.
ACCCCCAGCTTGGCTCTCCATCCCATCGTCACATCTGTGGCTACCCTTCTCATCCCACCCACAGCTCCTTGAGACAGCTTCTCCGCCCTCCCAGCCTCCACCCCTCCAATTACACGCCCCCCCACCAGCTTTGAGACTCAGATGGAGTGGGCGGGCCTTGACCACGTCCTCATAATTGAAATATTTGCCCTTAAGTGAGTCCGGACCAGGGTGGTGCTACCCCTCCGAGGGAGGACATGTCTGGGGAGGGTCCTAGGTGCCCAAGCCAAACACCCAGCCCATTGCCCTCAAGTTAGTTCAAAGCATAGCAACCCCTTCTAGGACAGAGTAGAACCGCGCCCCTCCCCCCCTCC
>NW_022103926.1:5119542-5121229 GCF_000313985.2 Echinops telfairi
AATTCAATAGTACACTTCAATCATATTAAAAAGAGCTGGACAATGGTCACCACAATGAATTTTAGAATATATTTTTTGAGTTCTTGTACTCATTGCTATTAGCTCCCCACCCCTCACCCCCCTGCTATACCCCCAGGAAACCACCAATCCAGTTACTGTCATCACAGATGTACCTGTCCTGGATTTCATCTACTGAAAAAGACCTTCTAAAAACAAACAGAGAGCCCAACAACAATAACAAAGTCAAAGAGAGAAAAACCTCAGTAGAAAAGAAAGCAAAAAATATTCAAAACCAGAACAACCTTAAAATGTGCCAAAAGGAAGATCCAAATGATGTTAGGTTTCAACCTAACTGCACCTGCAATTACTCACCTCCCAAAGCAGCCTGCGTGGCAGCAAGGCGATCCCTGACCCTGCACTAGGGATTCCCTGGCGTTGCTCCATCTCTCTGGAATCTTCCAGACAGGAGGGAGGCGTCTGATGTACCTTGTGTGACTATATGACATGTCAATGAAAAACTTTAAAAACCCCGAGGCAATTTGTCCATCCAGTCATTCAAAGACAGGAAGAGCCTAAGGTCCAGAGGCAAACATCTGGGGACATCCCCCACCCCCCAAACACACACTTGGTGCCACACTCCGCAGGGGAGTCTCATTTCATCATCAACAGGAAGAAGGTTCTGATCAACGCTACACCATCCAGAGCCTTGAACTCATCATGCCAAGGGAAATACGTCAGTTGTCAGGGGACAGATACACTGTGATTACACTGCTATGAACTATCTGGAATTGGCAAGTGTATACAAGCCAGACAGAGCTTATGGTGAACGAGGGAAGGAAAGGGGGCATCCTTGCTTGGGGGACACTGAGCTTCTGTGCTGGCAAATGGAAACATTCACAAACGGAGAGTGGGGTGCTTCTACAACATAAGTCATGTCACAGAATTGTGACAAGGGACAAGTGTTTTCTTAGACATTCTTTTCAGCTACCACTTTGTTTTTTAAAGTCTGGGGTGGGAAGATGCTTCTGAGGCATGGCCCCTGTCCCACCCTAAGACTCAACAGCCCCCCTCTTGGATTGGGCTAAAGCCCCACCTTCTGTTAGGTGTCCCGGTCCCCGGTAGAGTCCCCTGGGTCGAGCTACTTTTGATATTGTGCTCCAGCTTCTGCAAAGACCACCACGGGGCCAGCGGGAACCCCTTCATGAAGGATGCCCCCCTGGGGGAACTCAGCCACTTCTCCCCACTCACGCTTCTCCACCTTCTCAGGGGTCTGGAAAGAAATTCCCTTTAGGACTCAGGGCGAGGGTGGGCTCTGGGGGGGTCAGGAAACCCCCTTCCCTTTCTGATGGTAAAAATAACATTACAGATCACCGTTCCCATTTCCCTACTGTGGCCAGGAGTCTCTGCACCAATTTGCAACTGGGCCAGGGTAATTAGGTGGTCCCTGGTGAGCTGAGGCATTTATTTCCCGTATTTCCATGGTTTGGGCTTTATCATTCAGTTTGTATCCTCTTGGATCCTGATTCTCATTTCTCTACTGGCCACCCTATATTTTCTCAGTCTCTTTGATTGGGTAATTTCTGTTGTGAGGGTCGTAGGTGCTGTTTAGAAGCAAGAGGGTTATTAATAAAGAAACATGAGGGTATTAATACTTATTTCTGAAAATGCGATGCTTTTTGTGGGGGAC
>NW_022103926.1:5122470-5123785 GCF_000313985.2 Echinops telfairi
GGCTCGGGGACAACCTTGCCCACAGCCTTGGAAGTGCCAGTAGAGCGGGGATGATGTTCTGGGCAGTCCCACAGCCGTTGCAGCAGACTTTCCCAGAGGGGCTCTGTGGGATATAAAAAGACTTCCCCAGCTCGTCTCCCCCAAATAGATGTCAGTCCTAGGACGCTGCTTGCAACTAATGGTAAATGATGGTCAGGCTATTCTCCCTAAGGGGTATCAGCCATCTAGAGCAATCAGACTATAGTCTGTGCTACCCTAAGTAGGGCCCATGCCCTTCTGATAAGGATAGTAGATTGTTTCCCCGAAGGAGAGCCCAGGGAGGACAAGCCCACTCAAGGGTTGACCAAGGTTAGGCTGCCATATGGAGTCTAGGGTCCGCCCATCGAATCACATGTCCCTAGTCCCTCCCCTTCCCATTACGTGTACACCCCTAGCTCATCCCCTTCCTATTGTCATGCCTATTGTACAGCCCCTTCCTGTGATGTGAGTGATTACCTGTAATCATTCCCCTAAATATATATGGGCCTTGGCCAGAAATAAAGAGAGACTCTCCTACCCTCTCTGCCTGAGCTGTGCGCGGACCTGGCTGTTGAGATCATGGCCATCCAGGAGGTGAGCATGCTACCATGAACTGTGTCTGACTTCTTCATTTTACTCTCTCTCCTATTCTCTATGATTTTACTATAATCTTTATATATCATAACCACACAATTGCGCCTATCGGACCCGGGATATAGTTGTGAGGGGCTGGTTTCCCCACAGGGCTGTCCACGGTCTTCTGGGTGGCAGTGATGGTGCGGACTGTGGTCAGAGTCCCTCTGATGCCAAAGTTGTCATGGATGACCTTGGCCAGGGGGACAAGCAGTTGGTGGCGCAGGGCCATTGCTGACAATCTTGAGGGAGTTGTCCTACTTCTCGTGGTTCGTGCCCATCACAAACATGGGGGCACGGGCAGAAGGGGCAGAGGTGATCACCCTTTGGGCACCACCCTTCAAGTGAGCCCCCACCTGCTCTATAGTCGTGAACTCTATGACACACTCAGCACCAGCCTCACCCCCCTTGACCTTGGCAGGATCTCCCTCCTGGAAGATGGAGATGGACTTCCCATGGATGATAGGCTTCCCTTGATGGTACCATTGAGCTTGCCATTGGTAGAATCACACTGGAACACATAGACCATGTATTTCAGGTCCACGAAGGGGTCATCGATGACAACAACGGCCACTTTGCCAGAGCTGAAAGCAGCCCTGGTGACCAGGCGCCCAATGCAGCCAAATTCATTTACCCTGCCCTTCACCATCGTGTGCCTGGCATG
>NW_022103926.1:5125069-5126568 GCF_000313985.2 Echinops telfairi
TGAAACACATTTCCTGACTCAGCCTCAGTGCTGTGAACCCCTCTGTCAAGGAGGGCTGGGCTCTTGTCTCCGTTGAGACAGAAGATGTGGAAACGGAGCTTCTGGGAGGCTAGAGAACTGCCCTGTCATCACTCAGCTCCCAAGAGACCCTGCCCGTGTCCCCTCATGTTCATGTCCTTTCTGTCTATTCCTCACTCATCAAGTCTGGGAAAGCCTCCCCAGGGGGCTGGTCTGCGGGGGACTCAGGGTTCTTGGCTGAAGATAAAGACGTTTCCAGACCAGCGCCGCCCTAGAATGACTAGGCAGTGGGGTCTTACGTGGGGGGTGCAGTGGCTCACGTGCTGGGCTGCTAACTGAAAGGTTGGGCTTTTGAGCCAACCTGGAGGTTCTTCTGAAGAAAGGTCTGCTCTCTACAATGGAACAATCAGTCATTGTTCCTGGCCTGTGAGCCCAGATCTGCTCCCACGCCTGGTGTCTCCATGGATAAGAAATGACATAGGCGACCAGAAACAGAAACGAAGGTACGGAGGTTGGGCCATATTTGGGGAAGATAGAAGTAAAGAAGATGGGCTACAGAACCAGAATGAGGTGGAAGGTTGGGAGGATCTCACTCCCTTACCCTCCATGGGGGTCCTACGGGGACCCAAATTGAGAGACGTGGGTCACTCCGGACAGTGCAAGTGAAAGAAGGGTCAAGAAGCTGACCAAGCTGGAGAGATGGGAAGATAGGCCCTGCTGTACCAGGAGGATGAGCTATGATTCCCTTGAGTCAGAGGGACACGAGGTTTTTGACGCATGGAAGTGATGGGTGCGATGCTTAGGGGTGACAAGATCTTGGATGCAAGTGGTGGGAGCACCTGGTGTCCTGCAGGGAGATATAAGCAGATGGAGAGAAGCCGGGATAGCGAGAGATCTTGGCCCTAGAGCTGCCGGTGAAGATCCGGTGTGAGCTGAGTCTGTGTCCCTCCCTACATCCATCATGGTGCCTTGCTGCGGGGTCCCAGGACTCCTGTCACTGCTGCTTGGTCTGCGCTGTGAACTAGGGGCAGGGAACCCCCTTCTCAGCTCTCCTGGCAAGGCGTCCTGCACTTTGGGCGCCCCGTGTCCCAGCAGTGTCATGACCCAGATCAGGACCCAATTGGTGCAACTCCACAGTAGTGCCGACACCCTCTATGTAAGTCATGCCTTTCTGTCTGAGGGGGCTGAGCTAACAGGAGTGACCCAGTGAGCAGAATTCCTGCAGGCAGTACTGCAGGCTGCCCAGACTGGGGCTGGTAGGGTGGACAGCGAAGGACTAACTTGAAGCTGGCCGCAGGTGGTGATATAGAAAGGATGGGAAAGAAGGTGTTCAGCGAGGTGCTGTGGATGGGGACAGTGGGTGGAGAGAGAGGCCCAGGTGGGTGAAAAGAGAGGTGTGTGTGGGTGTGTGTGTATGTGTGTGGGGGTGTGGGGGGGGTGTGGGTGTCACAGCTCTGAAGATGAGGCATCCTGGTGGTCCT
>NW_022103926.1:5128843-5138552 GCF_000313985.2 Echinops telfairi
CCTTGGTGGCTCACCAAGTCAACACCCAGACTCCTATCCGGCCTTCACGTTGACCCTGAGAGGCCTACAGGACAAGGAATTGGGTCCCTATGCCACAGAGCTTGTCCAAGAGCTTGCTGTCTCCAACTGTGGGTGCTGAGCTGGAACTCTGATTCCTGCCTTCTTGTTCACCTGCCCTCTGCCCTTTGCTTCTCAGAACACAGCCCAGGGAGAACCTTTCCACCGTGAAGTGGACAAGCTTTGCAAGAGGGACTTGCCCAACTTCCCACACGTCCGCATCCACAGCACAGAGAAGGGGAGGCTGTTGGACCTGCACCACACCATCACCTTCATGATTAGCTCCCTGGACCACATCCTACAGACCCAGAAGACCCTCAACCCCAACACGAAGGATCTCCACATCCATCTGAGCTCCACTTCAGACATCCTGCGTGGGCTGGCTGCTCAACAATGTGCTCTGTCGCCTGTGCAAAGAGCACCATGTGGGCTGGGTCGGTGGCACCGCCAGCCCCAGTGTCTCAGGCAAGAACCACTTTGAGCAGAAGCATCTCGGCTGCCGGCTCCTGTGGACGCACAGGGAGGTCTTCGTCGAGCTCACCCAGGCTTTCCAACACGCTACAGCGAACAGCACGTGACTGAGGGATCTTGGGAGCCGGATCTAGGGTTGGGGAGAGTCTCCTAAGACGGCAGGGAGGTCAGCACTCAACTCAAGTGAGGCTGTTGGCAGAACCCGAGAGGCTTTGTGCCCATCTACTCACGTGAGGGTGGGTGGGGATATAGCCCAACATGGACAAAGCTTCCGTAGGCAGAGCTTTGAGAAGCAGGGCTTTGATCAAATCGGATTTTAGGAGGAGAGAAAGGACGATCACTTTTCAGTCCTATATTTAAAATGTTAACAAAAATCACCAGTCGTGTCGTCGTTTCTCTTCCTCTTCCACGTCTGCCCTCTCACCTCCCTCGGTCTCTGCTGGTGCAGCTTATGCTCCGACAGGCCATCCGGCTCTGCCTGCTGGCCCTCCACAGCAGAGGTGGGGGAAAGGGTTGGAACTCTGGAATTGAGAGAACTGGTGATATTCCTACAGGCAGACCTTCGTTTTTTTGGATCATCTGTAACAGGAATACCAAAGGGGATGGTTTTAACGAGCAGACATTTAGGTTCTCGCAGTCGTGTGTCCATTTGCGGTACTGTGGTTCCTTGTGAGCGGACGTGCTGAGACAGCTATTCTAATGGCACGTTAAATACTACAGAGTGGCCGAGAGTGAACAGGTGTCAGCAGGGCTTCTGGACTAAGAACACAGACTATGAAGAAGAAATAGACCATCAACTTTAGAGGCATTGGCCACTGCAAACTTATCGATAGCATCTTAACATTATCAGCTACCTCAGGAAGGAAAGCAGAACATTGTCCGAGGTGGTGCCAATCAATGAGCCCCTCAGGTCAGAAGGCACTCAGCATATGGTCGAGGAAGAGCTGCCTTCTCGAAGGAGAGCTGACTGACCGTAATGACATGGATGGATAACCCCTGTGGGAGTAAAGCCTTTAAGACTGTCATTGGCTGATGTGGCACAAATCAAAATGAGAAGAAACCACTGCAAAAGTCTAGTAATAATCAGAGCTTGGGATGTATGATGTAGGAATCCAGGAAAATTGGAAGTCTTCAAAAATGTAACCGAATGCATGAAGATAGATCGTCGAGGGGCTAGTGAGCTGAAATGGATAGGGAGTGGCCCTTTTGAATCAGACAATCACACGGTGTCCTGTACTGGCAATCCACAGTCAAGAAGAGTGGCTTTGGATTCAACGTCAAAAAAGACATCGCAGGATCTCTCTTAATCTCTATCCACATCTAAGGAAATCAAGTCAATATAACCATTCTTCAAATTTCGCACCAACCCCTAAAGCTAAGGCAGAAATTGAGGAATTCTCCCAATATGAAATTGATCAAACACGAAATTAAGATTCATTGATAATTATTGGCAATTAGAATGCAAAAGTTAGAAACTCAGAGGAAAGAACCGTAGTTGAAAATAAGTCTTGTGGACAGAAATGAAGCTGGGATTGCATGGTAGACTTTTGCAAGGCCAATGACTTGTTCATCACAAATACCTTTTTGTAACAAGACAAACGATGACCAGACACATGGCCTTCTCTAGAGGGAATACACAGAAATCACATTGACTACATCTATGAGAAGAGATGATGGAGCAGCTAAAATGATGTCAGAGGCCGACTGTGGAACAGACCACCAACTGCGCAGACGTAGGTTCAAGGTGAAGCTGAAGAAAATAAAAACAAGGCCACATGAGCCAAAATACGAACTTGAGTATTGTGTTAGTCTGGGTAGAATAGAGAAACAAATGCATGGAGACTCATATGTGAATAAGAAAGAGCTTTATATACAAGAACAGTTGAATATTGAGAAAGCATCCCAACCCAGTCCAAATTAAGTCCAACGTCTGTTATTATCCCATGTGTCGGATACCAATCTATAAAGTCCTCTTCCGACTCACGGAACACATGCAATGATGCTGAATGCAGGAAGATCACAGGCCAGTGGGTGCAAAGTCTTGTGGCTCCAGTGGCGGTGTGCTTATACCTCAGCACTGGCAGAGGTCTCCACATGACTCCTCCAACTCCCAATGCATGGGATCTACCAGCACAGTGCCATGTGTCTTGTCAGTAGAGAGTAAGCCGAGAAGAGAATTTGTCTCCTGACTCCAAAGAGGAAATACGGCAGTTCCCAGAATCCTCAGGAGAAGGCCATGCCCACAGAGAGGCCTCATTGACTATGGTCCGATTGACAGGCTAGATTCTACCCCTTCACTCTTAATCCTCTCAAGTCCCAAATTGACACCAGTTACTTATGCAATGACCACAAGTATATTCCAAGTGAATTTCAAGAACATCTCAAAAACAGTTTGAACACATTGAACACTAATGACAGAAAACCTGATGAGCTGTGGTGTGACATGAGAACATCATACATGGAGAAAGCAAAAGGTCATTAAGAAGACAGGCAAGAAGAGAGCAAAGTGGATGTCAGAAGAGACTGAAACTTAATCAGAACGTCGGCAAGGCAAATGCAATAACGATGACATCAAAGACTTGAACAGAACATTTCAAAGGACATCTCAACCAATATTATAAGGAAATGAAAAGCATTATATGTAACGAAAACTCTTAGAGTTAGAAAGGCAAAAAGGAAGAACACACTTCGCGTCTCTTAAACTGAAGGAGCCAAAGGAAAAAAGGTAAGCCTCAAATTGCAATATTAAATGTAAAAGCGATTAACAACTCCTCTCCGCTCATCCCCGTGAGTTACTTACTTAGTTATGAGTAGTGATCACAGGAGGGTTTTAATTCACCACTTTCAATGAAGTTCAACTAGAGAGCAACTCATCAGCCACGGAAGAATTAAGTACCACAATAAATCTCTACTTGACCTCATAGGCATATACAAAGCACTCCACCGCACAGAACAATAGACATTCTTTTCTAGCACGCACTTGGATTTGACTCAATGACAGTGATTATAAAGGAAACAGTAACACTAGGTTGCCTTAGTAAAACTGAGGTGCGCACATCTTATAATAACGAACAGTTTCTGATCAAAATGGCAGCATTTACTCAAGGGTGAAATTAAAAAAGATTAGGAAAGATGGCTGAATGAAAGTACGGACAGCAGGATAGAGGGACAAGTGATGTTACATTGTGGAGACTGCAATCAATGAAATGAAACACATTTGTTTGAATTGTTGAATGGAAAATTGATTTGCCCTCTAACCTTCACCCAACACACAATCAAAAGGTTATTTTTAAAATGACCAATTCAAAAAGGTATTTGATGATTTTTAAAATACTAATTTAACTTTTTATAAGTATACAACTTACTGAAAGAAAGTACAATAATCATCTATGTAACGCTACCTTTAACAGTGTGATTTTTCCATCACTCTAAACTAAAACTCAGTACTCCATATGCAAGAAGCCTTACCACCTCCCTCCCAGCCATGGTAGCCAGTAGTAAACTTCGTTTTCTAATATTTGCCTGTTACATTTTTATACAAATTCTAGTGTTATAATGATATAAGCAAATCCAGCAGTCGCACCAAGGGAGAACGGTGAAAAGATCTCCTCCTGTAAAGATTGACAACTTAAAAAAAAACAGATTGACAAGTCCAGAAACCCTGCGGGGAAGTTTTATACTCTGTCCTATGAGGTCACTATGAGTTGGAATTGTCTCAATGGCAATAGATTGACCTTTATTTGTGACTTGATATCATACCGTTCCTTTTGTGAGTGACTTATTTTGTTCAGCATAATGTCTTCAAGCCCCACCCATATTGTAGTATGTACCAAAATTTCATTTCTTTCTATATATATGCCACTGTGGTAGTCACATAATCTGGTGTCAATTTGAGGATTAAGAGTGGAGGGGTGGAGTCTAGCCTGTCAATCAGGACGTAGACAATGAGGCTTCTGTGTGGACATGGCCTTCTCCTGAGGATTCTGGGAACTCTGGTATTCCTTCTTGGAGGCGGGAGACACTCTCTCTCTGATCACTCCCTGGGAGACATCCCTGTGGAGAAGACTCATGGAGAAAGGCTGATGGAGCCAGAGCTCTGGAGCTGGAGAAACCACGTGGAGACCCCTGCCAGCGTTGAGATGCTTACTCTGCCACTGAATCCCAAGACTTCTCCCCACTGGCCTGTGAGCTTCCTGCATTCGGCATCATTGCATGTGTTTTGTGAGTCTGAAGAGGATTTTATAGATTGGTATCGGATATCTGGGCTAATATCAGATTTATGACTTGATCTAGACTGGACTGGGATGTTTTGTCAATATTCAATTGCTCTTGTATATAAAGCTCTTTCTTATACACATATGAGTGTCCATGCATTTGTTTCTCTAGTCTGCCCAGACTAACACAGTCACATTCCATTGCTTGTAGGGACCACATTTTGCTTATCATTCATGTGCTGATGGACAGCTAGGTTGTTTCTCCCTTCTTGTTATTGTACATAATGTTCAATTAACCTTGGTATACAAGTTTCTGTCTGAGTATCTGCTTTGCAAGCTTGGGGGTACATCAGAAAGACTGCAGGCCTGTCCATTGTCCTTAACAGCAGGGAGTGGGGCCTACAGTAGTCTGGCGACTAACTGCCTTCAGGGAGGATGTCTGTAAGCACCTGACCTCCCCCCACCTCACAGTGGAATCGCTGGGTCATAGGATAGCTCTACTGTCACACTTTGTTCCACAATGGCTTTATCATTTTGCATCCCCACCAACAACAGATGAAGGCTTAAATTTCCCCACACCCTCACCAACATTTGTTATTTTATCATGTTCTTATCTTAGCCATCCTTGTGTGAGTGAAATGGTATTTTGCTGTGGTTTGATCTGCATCTCTCTGATAGCTGGTGACATATAGCATCTTTTCATGTGTTTGGTGGAGTTTTGAATTTCCTCTTTGGTGAAATGTCGACTGAATATTGCCTGTTTTGGCATCAAAGAGCAGTCACATCACTGTGAATGAGGGGGAGTGTGGAGTGGAGACCCAAAGCCCATCTGTAGGCAACTGGACATCCCCTTACAGAAGGGCTGCAGGGAGGAGACGAGCCAGTCAGGGGCGATGTAGCAACGATGAAACATGCCTCTAGTTCCTAAATGCTTCCTCCCCACAACTATCATGATCCCAATTCTACCTTACAAATCCGTCTAGACCAGAGGATGCACACTGGTACAGATAGGAACTGGAAACACAGGGAATCCAGGACAGATGATCCCTTCAGGACCAGTGGTGAGAGTGGCGATACTGGGAGGGTGAAGGGAAGGTGGGGTAGAAAGGGGGAACCTATTACAAAGATCTACATATAACCCCTTCCCTGGGTGATGGACAACAGAAAAGTGGGTGAAGGGAGACATCGGACAGTGTAAGGCATGACAAAATAATAATAATTTATAAATTATCAAGGGTTCATGAGAGTGGGTTGGGGGAGGGAGGTAAAAAATGAGGAGCTGATACCAAGGGCTCAAGTAGAAAGCAAATGTTTTAAGAATGATGAGGAAAACAAATATACAAATGTGCCTGACACAATGGATGTATGCATGAATTGTCATAAGAGTTGTACGAGACCCCCAAAAAATGATTTAAAAATATATATTGCCTGTTTTATGATTAGACTGTTTGCCTTTTGATTGTCAAATTGTCAATGTTTTCGATGTACATGGTTTATTGGATTCCTATTTCCACAGATATTTTCCTGGCCAGTGGCTTGTTGCTCTTTCTGTACAATCTTTTTTTCCCTTTTTTATTTTCTTTTAAAAATTAATTTCAATAAATCATTTTACTGGGGGCCCTTACAGCTCTTATCACAGTCCATACATCCATTGCATCAAGCACATTTGTACATATGTTGCCATCGTCATATCCAAAACATTTTCTTTCCACTTGAGCCCTTGGTATCAGCTCCTCTTTTTCCCCTCCCTCCCCCGCCACCCTTGTTCTATACAATCTTTTGATGAATAAATGTTTTTAATTTTTGTGAGATCCTATTTACTATTTTTCCTGTTGCTATTTGTGCTTTTGTATTATATTAGATCATCTTTTGTTGAAAGCTAGGCCAAATAATATTGCTCCTGAATTTCCTTCAAATAATTTATGGTTTTAATTTTCAAATTAAGTCCTTGATCTGTTTTAAATTTGCTCTGTAAAAGGCATCAGGGACAGATCCTGTTTCACTTTTCCACACTTGGAAATTTCATTTTTCTTCTCTTTCTCTCTCTTTTTTTTTGGGGGGGGGGGGGGGGGGTGTTTATTTACTTTCATACATAATCTTTTCATTGTTGTTAGTGTTGTTCGGGGTCGCACAGGCTGTGTTGATGTTTGGGGTGGGAAGGGGATGCAGGCATGGGCAGTGTGTCCACTCTGCTGCCGTAGGCTGAGGATGTCCTCGGACAGTGCCTTAGCTCGGTATTCACAGCAAAGGGAAGATGAGAGCCCTGCTCCCCATCTCCAGCTAGCAGCCGCATCTCATCCGGTTGGCAGGGTAACGGGGTTGCTGGGAACAGCACAGCTGCAGGTAGTAATTCAAGGCCTTACACGATGGTGTACATTTCTTGCTAGTTGGGCTGGCAGAGTTGGGAGGTGTCTCAGAAGAGTCATGGTCTTGTGTGGAGAGGCGGGAGAGAGAAGAGGGGATGGGGGCCTAACTGGGTGCCATCTCCCCCGAAGTGGGAAATCTCATTTTTCTAACACCAGGAAAGGAATCTTTCAATGATCTCCTCCTGAGGCCTCAGGAGCTTGTTTCTTCTTTGGATTTCCAGGGAGAGGAAGGAGTATGAGATTTGGAGCTGACGGGGTGGCCTTCGCTGTCCCTTAAACAATATGAGAGTGTGACCCTCGACAAGTGCCTTCATCTCCCTGAGCCTCAGCTTCCTCACGCTGTTAAATGAGGTTAGTGACTCACGGGGATACTACGAGAGTTAAGTGAGGGGTAATCAAAAAACTGCGCATAAGAAGTCAGCATTGCTGAATTTTCAGTATGTGTCCCTTTCCTTGGCAGTGTCCCAGTGGCAGTGTCCCAGGATCTGGAACCTCACTGGTTCTGCCTTTGCCCAAGTTTGGCCAGCCCCTAACAATATCCTTGTCCTGCAATATCCTTGTCCTGTGGACCCTTCCCCACCCCCCACACCATCCTGTTTTTCCCATCACAGGCCCACTCAGCCGAGTACAAAAATGGGATCTCAACACGGCAGCCCCGCCTCCCACATTGTGATGGTTAGTTTCTGTGTCAACTCGGCTGGGCCAGGATTCCCAGTGGTTTGGCAGCTACGATCTAGTTATTTCCCCATGATGTGATCTAGCACCTCCATTTAATCACCTCCATACTGGGATCTGTTTTAAGCAGCCCCTCAGTTGTAAGAGGAATGGGATGAATACAACACTGTTACTCAGCTCTCAGCCCAAATGCAATCTGGTGAGCATGCTCCTGGGGGTGTGGCCTGCTTCTAATGAAAGTGGACACTGTGGAAAAGCTTACTTTTTAAAAAAAAATAAAATGCTCATGTGTTTTCAGTGAAAGTTTATGAAGTAGATTAGGTTGATATATTTTTAGTTCTATACAACTTGTTTAATGACATTGGTAACTTTTTTTTTAAATTCAAAAGGAAGCAATTATTTTTTATCCAAAATAATTTTAAAAACAGAACAAATTAAGATTGGATTAAAAAGGACAACTGATGATAAGATACTAAATTTTAATTTAACTATACCTGAAATAATGCACTTTCTGATGTATTATGTCTGTGGTCAATAGTCCAAGATTATTTAGTGGAAGCTTATTCCCCATGGGGTAACTTGCTTGTTTTTCGCTAGGTTTGAATTATGTACCTGACTCATTAGCCTCTGGTGCTTTGGACTTGAGCCAATGGACTGATACATTGCCTACCAATCCTAGAAGTCATCCGTGGCCTGGTATCTGACCTACCGACCTTGGATTAATTTGCCTCTGCAGCCAACAACCTGTGGTCTCTCGGCTGAAGTTGGTCCCATCAACCTCCACAGCTGTGAAAGTCAGGAGACGTCTCCAGCTTTGGAGACATTTGACCCAAAGATACGGAACCTGTCTGGATTTGAGCTTGCTTGATTCTACAATTGCATGAACCATTTTCTTCTCTTCCTCCTCCTTCGTCTTCTGAAGAGCTCGCTATACTTTTGTTTTTTTAAACACTTTTATTAACATAATCCAGATATACAATTCAATAGTTCAAGCACATCAAGAGGAGTTGTACATTCATTACTGCAATGTTAGAGTATTTTCTTCTTCTTTGTACTCACTGATATTAGCTCCCCATTTTGCCCCAACCTTGCCTGCCACACCCCCAAGAAACTATTAATCCAGTTACTGTCTCTATTTTACCTATACTGGACTTCATACACAGAAAGATATACAAGAAAAAACTAACTCACAACAATAACAATGTAAAACATAGAAAAATCTCAATTGTAAAGAAACCAGAAAATATTTAAAAATAGAACACATTTAAAATGGGGCAAAGAGGAGATAAAATTACATGGTGTTATATTTTACCTAACCGCATCTTCAATAATCCACTTTCCAAGGCATTGTGCATGACAGCAAGGTATTCACATCCGTGGTCCGTGGTCCATGGTCCAAGGGAATTCACTGAAGACTTAATTCACATGCTTAGTTCACTTAAAAAAATAGTTTCTTAAATGGAAACAACTTTTGAATGGGTCAAAAGGGAGATCAAATGATTTTAACCTAACTACATCTGCCACAGTGGGCTTTACAACGTGAGCCACGCTCTTGATATTTCTATTTTGCACACAAACCCATATCTCAGCTTCACTCATTTGCTTCTCTATCAAACCCACCCAAGATGCATGTGAATCTGCTCCAGAGAGTGGAGATTCTTTAGATGCTCTGAAGTAGATTCTGTATTAACTTTTCTTTTTCTTAAAACGAAAGGAGATCCTTTCTTCCTTGGACCTCATTTTGTTTTAAGAAGAAGAAAAGTTAATACAGAATCTATTAAAGAGTATACGTGATAAATGAAATTCCGCGAAGTACGATTCCTTATTTGTAAATCAAATATTTTCATAGTTAGAGCATAGAGGACATGAAAAAACACCCTTTAGTCACCATTACACTCGTTTTACCCAATTTATTAAACGAAAAAG
>NW_022103926.1:5140199-5144877 GCF_000313985.2 Echinops telfairi
AGCATCACAAATGCCAGTTTGTTAGAACAAAGTGTTCGTAGGGAGAAGGGGGGCAGGAGGAAGGGGGAACTATTTGCAATGCTTGGCACATAACCACACACACACCCTCCAGGGGGAAGAACAACTGAAAACAGAGGGGAAGAGAGAGAGGAGTTGGTGTGAGATATGAAAATAATAATAATATATAATCTATCAAGGGGCCACGAGGGTGGGGGTGGAGGGAGGGAAGAAAAAAAGAGTTGATATCAAGAGCTCAGTAAAAAGTAAATATCTAGAAAAGAACGATGGCAATGTATGTACAAATGCGTCTGATACAATTGATGTATGCATTGTAACAAGAGTTGTAAGAGCCCCAATAAAATGAGCTTTGAATAATGAAAAAGCCATATGGAGCAGTTCTAACTCTGCACACAAATGGGGTGGCTGGGAGTGGGGTGCACACTGGACAGTGACTTACAACAGCACACTCTAGCTCAGTGACTTCCCAGCCTTGCTTCGCATTATAATGATTTAGACAGTGAATAAATAAAACAAAGAAATATTACCATTGGCTTCATTAAGTGGCACTGTCCATAGACTTACCTACCCCAAGGGGGGTGATTTATAATGTTCTTTATCCCCAAATGATAATGATGTCTCTAAAATGAACCAGAGACATATAGAAACCATAGCTATATGAACAGATTGGGGGCTCACGTTTAATTCTAGCCCCAATCTAACAGTGAGCCATTCTTAGGTCATGACTCGATGTTGCCCCTCAGAAGGAGTTCACTAAAGACGTGGGTGCTTTAGCCAAGTATGGCAAAGACACCAAACGGTGCCAGTCTATCAAAATTTTAAAAAGTGTCTTCAAATAAGCAGCCCTCTAAGTGAAACATGAACTACGAGCACATGGAAGGCACCCTCCCACCTGTGTGATTCAAGGACTGTAAATAATAGAACCCGAATTAGAAGGAAGGAGTAGTGTCAGAGCTTAAATTGGTTTGCAGAAGGCCATGGGTGATCCTGGAAGTCCAAATCCATTTGCCGAGTCCTGATATGGATTAAGTCTCTTAGGAGTCCCCTCTGACCACACTCAAGGGTATCTGCGGGCAAGTCACCCCCACTCTCAATTTCAGGGCACTAACCCCTCATGCCATGTGGACTGTGGAGGGCCAGCAAGCAGGGTTGGATGGACGATAGCCTCTGTTAGAGGAGAGACCGCCCCGGTCAAGACCAAAGCAGATGGCAAGAGGAGGAGGGAAATGAAAGCAGACGAGACAAGCCAACTACAAGTGATTTTTTTGTGTGTGGCTAATTTTTAAAATCTGTGACTGGAGCATGACTGGCCTACTCCATTTTTACCCTCCTTGGAATCCTACTTGGTCCATACACATGAGCTAGGAGTAGGTCAGGGCCAGCAGGCAACAGAATAGGAAAGTGTCAACCTTTTCACACAAAGGATTGCCGATTCAGGATGCTGTGCATGGGGGGCAGGCTGCTCTGTCTGGCGGGGTCTGGGGAAGGTTCTGTGGACTAGGAACAAGGGTCAACATCCGGGCTGGAGTGGAGGGGGCATGGATAAGGTATGAATTGAGGGGCCGAGGGTCAGAACTGGGGCTGTCACAGGAGAGGCATGGGGTCAGGGTCTAATCGCGAAGGATGGTTGCCCGGCTCCATCCAACACAGGTGTGTCCACAAAGTGGTGAGATGACGGCACTGGCCTCTGGAGGCACCAATGCTGGCTTTTCAATTAGGTTGCCTGTGGGGTAATGGGGAAGAGGGAACCCCACAAAACATCACAGGTTCGGTAGGCACAATTGTGCAGCGATAATAAGTAGAGATTATAGTAAAGTCATAGAGAGCATGAGAGTTAAAGGATGGAGTCAAGTAATGGAGTCAGACGCAATTCATGGTAGCATAGCTCACCTCAGCCCCGCTTGATGGTCCGCGTGGAGGGGGCTTAGTCGTCAGAGAAGAAGCCGCTGCTTCTTCCTCCTTAGTCACCTTCTCCAGCCACCCTCCCGAGAACCAGGGAGCCTCCTTATTTATTGCTAACCACGCATCATATCACTTTAGGGGGATCTGATTACAGCGTCATACATCACAGAAAGGGGCAGTACAATTCATTCTAGAACAAGTTTGATCATTCTGGTGTCTCACACAATAAAGCAGGCAATTACTATCCTGGGAGACATGCAAGCCCCCTGATAGCAGATAACAACCTACGTCATAGAGAGGGGTTGTAACATAGGCAATACAAGCAATAGGAGGGGGATGACCTAGGGGTGAATGTGCAATAGTAAGAGGAGGGAATAGGGGGGCATGTGTGGCAAGATAGTAGCCTAAGCTTAGTCATTTTAGAGTGGTCCCGGGCTTGCCTATGGTCACTGCTTCGAGGAAACAATAACAGAAAGGAATGGGCCCTATTTGGGGTGAGTCAGACTATGCAGTCTGGCTGCTCTAGATGGCTGATGTTAAGGAGAATAACCTCCGACCTATTTTTGCTGCCTAATGAACAATTATTCTCAAGCTAAATCTGGCATATATTTTGGGGAGACAACTTAAGAGAAATCCCTCTGTTCCTCACAGTTGCCTTCCTTAGAGCTCAGCCTGGACAAGTTCAGCTGACCTGTCCACTGACAAGAGCAGAGAGATGGGAAGGGCAGCAGGCTGAGATCTGGGACAAGGGTGGGTGTGACCCAGGAACTCAGAGCTGAGTCTCCATGCCAGAGTCTTGCCATGGTATGGGCAACTCCAGGATTCCCGGGCCATCCTCAGTGCTTGCTACCTGGCTGCCAGCCGGTGTGCTTGGATAAAGTGTTCAGCAGTTCAGGTGAAGGTCAAGTGCTTAGAAGTTCAGGTGGGGGTTGAGTCCAGCTCAAACTCTGCTCCCCAGCCTATAACCTAGGTGCTTGACCACCATCTGACGGAGGAATCAACACCCACTTCTAATTGACACACTGTCCAAACCGTGCCTATGGAAGCGTTGGACCTGGAGGACCCCAGCCCAGCCCACTCCACGGCGAGTCGATGGGCACAGATCCCCCTCAAGTTCTGCCAACAGCCTCGCCTGACCTTAGTGCTGATCTCCCTGCCACCCTAAGACAATCCCCTGGCCCCTCTGGATCCAGCTGCCAAGATCCCTCCGTTCACAGCACACTTCAGAGGCCTGGAGCAGCTCAGGGAAGCCCTCCTTGTGCTTCCACAAGAGCTGGCAGTCCGGCTGCTTCTGCTCGAGGTTGCTCTTGTCTGAGATGCTGAGGGCAGCAGTGCCGTCCACCAGGCCCACGGGGTGCCCTTTGCACGGGCGACAGAGCACCCTGCTGAGCAGCCCGTGCAGGGTATCTGAAGTGGAGCTCAGATGGGTGTGGAGGTCCTGTGTGTTGGGCTTGAGGGTGTTCTGGGACCGTAGGATGTGGTCCAGGGAGCTGTCCATGAAGGTGATGCTGTGGTGCAAATCCAGCAACTTGTCCTGTTCTGTGCTGCTGGCGCGGAAGGGCAGTGAGGTGGGGCAAATCGTGCTCACACAACTTGTCCACGTTGCTGAGACAAAGCTCTCCCTGGGCAGCAGAGGGCAGAGGAATAAGAAGACAGGGGTCAGTGTTCCTGTTGTGCCTCCTTGAAGCAAGCAAGCTTGCGGGCCGGTTGCCCAACCTCTGCCATGGGGACTTCATGTCTGGGCCTGTGGCATCGCTTGGTCATCACAAAGACCAGTGGAGATCTCGGTGCCCAGTCAAGGGTTTTACCATTGTTATTATTACCTCTTTGGGTTTTAGGGTTCCCTGAGTGGTGTAAATTGTTATTCCACTTGGCTGCTAATTGTAGTTAGGTAAGAATGTGATAAGTTATCACCTGATTCACCTTTTGCCCATTTTAAAGTTGCTTCAGGTTTTAATGCCTTCTGCTTTCTTTTGGATTGAAGTTTTTCTGTTCTGTCTACTCATGGTTGAGGCTTTTGTTTGTTTGCTTGCTTCCTGTTTGTGTTTTACATGAATTTCTGTGTATGAAATTCAGGATAAGTAAATGTATAGAGATAGTCACTCTATTATTAATTACCTAGGGAGAAAATGAGCTGATACCAAGAGCTCAAGTAGAAAGAAAATGTTTTGAAAATGATGGCAACATATGTACAAATGTGCTTGACACAATGGATGTGTGATAAGAGCTGTAAGAGCCCCCAATAAATTATTTTTTTAATAATAAAAATAATTACCCAGGCGTATGGCAGAGGAGGATAGGGGTAAATTGGAAGCTACCAACAATGAGTACAAGGATAAAATATTCTGAAATTCATTGTGGAGCTGATTGCATAACTCTTCTGAATATGATTGAACAACTAAATTGTCTTAATCGTGAAGTATATGCCAATAAAATATCTTTTTAAAAGAAATGTTGAAGGCTGGAGCCCACCCAAAGGTGCCTTCAAAGAACGTTTCCATGATCTACTTGCCAGAAAGTCAACTATTGCAAACCCTGTGGAGTAGGATTCTACTGTTCCACGCACCCACCTCGTTCAAACCCACCGCCATTGAGTTAGTTCTGACTCACAGTGACCGTTTAGCACACAGTAGAACTGCCCCTGTTGGTTTCGAACACTGTACCTCTTTACAGGAGTAGAAGCCTCAACTTTCCCCTATGCTGAAGCTGGCGGTTTTGAATTGCTAACCTCACAGTCAGTAGTCCAATACATAACCCA
>NW_022103926.1:5145267-5146243 GCF_000313985.2 Echinops telfairi
CCCAAGTCAGTGAGGCCTGTACTGATCTCTGCAGATATCATGCACACTGCTCCCACCCCAGGTCACCCCCTCCTAGCCCAGTCCCCTGGGACAGAGAGGCATAACTTACATAGAGAGAGGAGGGTGCCGGCACTACGGTGGAGCTTTACCAGCTGGCTCCTGACATTGCTGGGACACGGGGCATCCAAAGTGCAGGACGTGCTGTCAGGAATGCCAAGAAGCGGGTTCCCTGCCCCTCGTTCCCAGCGCAGACCAAGCAGCAGTCACAGGAATCCTGGGATCCCGCAGAAAGGCACCATGACGGATGCAGGGATGGACGCAGACTCAGCTCACACCGGATCTTCACTGGCAGCAATATGGCCAAGGTCTCTCTCCCTCTGTCTCTCACTCTCTCTGCTTCTTTCCACCTGCTTCTATCTCCCTGCAGGACACCAGGTGTCACCACCAGCCGCATCCAGGATCTTGTGTCACATCGAGGCAGCTCACCATCTCTCTCCTTAAAGCCTTCCGGCTTTCCCTCAAGGGAGTCATAGCTCATCCTACTGGCCGAGAGGGCCCATCTCCCCACATGGCTCAGATTCTTGACTGTTGTTTCCAGTGCACTGCCCAGAGAGACCCCAATCTCTCCATCTGGGCTCCCCTTTGGACCATGGAAGAAGGTGGGTGAGCCCCTCCAAACCTGGAGCCTCATTCTTGTTTCACAGCAGCATTTCCCCTGTCCCCCAGGGTCACATCCCTCTTATTTCTGTCTTCTCCAAACGTGCCAATCTTCATACCCTGGTTTTTGACAGGAAGCTGCTTTAGGCTCAGGCCACATTCAGAAGAGGGCATGGAACAAGCGGTATCACTGTTGGTGTCAGATGGCTCTCGGCTCAGAGTAGAGAATACCAGAGAGCTGTTTACTTGTGCTTTATTGACGAAGTCGAAGTATTTGGCCATGTGGATCGCAAAAAACTATGGAGAGCAGACTGACTGG
>NW_022103926.1:5148238-5149264 GCF_000313985.2 Echinops telfairi
ATGGGGTTACACAGCCACCCATGCTATCAGCTCCCCCTTCCAGCCCCACCACTTCCTTTACCCCCAGGACCGTAATTCTGATGTTTGGGGTTGGAAGGGGGGCAGTTTGATCACCCTGCTGCCCTTGGCTGGGGGTGTCCTTGGGAACTGGCTCAGCTCTTATCCACAGCCAGAAGGCACGAGCCCTGCCCACAGTCCCGGCCTGCTCAGGGGTCTCCGGCCAGCTCTGGATCTCCAGTCAGCAGCCACATTCTCGTGACTTTCCGATCTTTACTTCTGCCCTGTCTGCCATGCTGCATCTGTCAGCGCAAGCGCACTGGACCTCGTCTCTATCCTTTCTTATTCTGATAGGCAACTGGCCCTGCTTGTTACACAGCACCGGAGGCAGGGATCGTCCAGGTGAACCGGGGTGTGCTGGCGCACCCCTTACCTCTCACTAAAGTCGGATATCTCAACATGCCTCACCACTTACTGAGGTGAAAGAAGCCTGAATGACAGTTGGCTTAATTTCTCACCCTTTGGCACGCGGATGTTTTACCAAGAGTCTAAGGTCATTGATACGTCTTCCTTACCAATCAGCGCCATGTCACCAATGAGATGGACCCATGTGACATTTTGCAGAAGGGAAAGGCAATCAATTCCCTGCAGACTAAATTAGGACATGGTTCCAGAGAGCGGACAGCAACGGAGAGGGGAAGGGGGTTTGTAAAAGTGTGTTCTTGCCCTTGGCAGTTGGTGGTTCTTTGAAACCGAAATTGAGAAAAGGGCATTGGCGAGATCAATATCTGCATGCCACGTCACAGGAGAAATATTAATTGGCTCAAGCAACGAAACCACATCTGGAATAGCAGCTGCAATTGAGGGTACCCTCTGATGACATGTACGTTCATCCGCGCCATTCTCCAGGACCCATCTGAGTCTGGCATAGGCCCTATGGGCGGATTAGGATTAAAGAGGGATATGGTGGGAACACCCCCCCACACCCGCATCCTTCAGGACCATAATGGGGAGACTGACCTCTGAATG
>NW_022103926.1:5171004-5172322 GCF_000313985.2 Echinops telfairi
AGAGAGAAGTGTGCCCTTCAGGAGGACTTGATTCTGAGCAGGCCCAGAACCTGCCTGCACCACAGTCTCTCTCAGTTGTTCTCTTTGCCATCCACGATGATTGTGTCAGTGCAGGTTGACTAGAAGAACGAGTCGAGAGACACCCATAAGTGTATAAGAAAGAGCTTTATATAGAGTAATTGTACATTAAGAAAATATTCCAGGCCAGTCCAGATCACGTCCATAAGTCAGATACTAGCCCACATGTCCAATACCAGTGTGAAAATTCCTCTTCAGACTCACTGAACACACGCGATAACGCCAAATATAGGAAGATCACAGGACTGTGGGTGGAAAGTCTTGTGGATCCAGTGGCACTGGATCCACATCTCAATGCTGCTGTGGGTCTTCACGCGGCTCCTCCAGCTCCAGGAGTCTGGCTCTACCAGCGTAGCTCCATGTGGCTTGTCAACAGGAAGATGAAGCAGAGAGTGAGAGTGTGTCCCGCCTCCAGGGAGGAAGATAGGAGTTCCCAAAATCCTCAGGAGAAGGCCATGCCCACACAGAGGCCTCATTGGCTATGACATGATTGACAGGCTAGACTCCACCCCTTCACAAGCTGACAAGAGATTAGGTAAGTGTCACATGATCTTGGTCCATTCTTGAAGATGGAGGTCTTGGCTGTTGATTTCGTTTCTGGCTCTGAAATTCCATGGAGGGGAAAGCATGACATCTGGACCTAAAAGGTGGCCCTGGCTGACCTTCCATACACTCTGCCATTGTGACCCTGGACCAGTCCCCTTCCTGAGCCTCCCTGTCTTCCTCTGTCAAATGGGGATGATGAGTCATGGGGACACAATAGGAAATGAGCGAATTGCTGAGGGTGACCAAGCTGCCTACATGTAAGACATCAAACACTTGCACACACACACGTTTGTACAGCTGTGCCTTTTCCTAAAAGATCTCCATGATCATGAAGTTCTTTGACAGGTTCCTCGGCGGCTGGCTGCTCTTTGCTCTACTCTGGGAGCCTGGGGCTGGGGACCCCACCCTCATGACTCCTACCAAGGCCAAGTGCAATCCAGGCCCACAAGAAAACATCCCATTCCTGACCGAGATGAAGGCCCAACTGTTGAAGGTCAATGGTAGTGCCAGCAGCCTCCTAATCCTCTATGTAAGTACCTCTCCCCGCTCCGCGCCTGAGAAAGGACAGGGGGAGGCTGGCCTTGCTGGACTGGGCAGAATGACTCCAGAGAGCAGTAGAAGCTGCGCTGGGACGGGCTGGGGACATGGGCCGTGGACCAAAGAGGGCATCTTGTGGGAGCTGGAGGGAAGGGTC
>NW_022103926.1:5174078-5175291 GCF_000313985.2 Echinops telfairi
CGAGGCACCAGGAGGAGGCGGGGCCAGTGCGGTTCCATGGGAAAGATGCACCTGACGTCACGAAGCCAAATGTGTATGAATCCTTTAATGGAAGAGCTCATTTGCAAGCAAACAACAACCCAAAGGAGACCGCGCTTAGAAGGCCTGGGCCAGCGTGGCGATGAGCTCCTGGTACCCCCACAAGCACTGACAGCCCAGCCGCTTCTTCTGGAAAGTCCCCTCTTTGGAGGTTTGCAAGGCAGGGAAGGGTTGCAGTCTGGGCCCCTTGTCCTTGCAGTGCAGGTAAGTCAACACTGCGAGGCGAAGCTCACGCAGGCTGTGCGCTGTGGACCGCAGGTTACTGAGCAGCTTCTTGTTGTTGGGGTTCAGGGCCTTCTGGTCCTGTAGGATGGTGTTCAGGGAGTTCTCAAAGTACAAGACGATGTGGACCACATCCACCAACCTGTCCTCCTCCGTGCCGTTCTGCCTGAAGGGTGGCACGCTCAGCAGCTTGCGATTGCACAGCGCGTCCGCTCTGCTGGGGAATGGCGCTCCCTGGGCCTTGTTCTGGAGAGGAGAAGGGAGAGGGGCGGTGAACAGACAGGCCCCTGAAGCAGGGTTCCCACGGAGCCACCCACCCTTGCAGCAAGTGGTTGGACTTCCTGTCCACCGCCTCTGGCATGGGGTACCAACTCCTTGCCCCGCAGGCAGCTCAGGATCATCAGTGAGTGCCAGATGGAAATCCGAGTGTAAATGCACAGTAAAAAAAATCAATCACTACCATTGTCATTATTGCTCATTTGGGTATGAGGGTTCCCTGAGTGGTGCAAATGACTATAGAGATTTGCGTCCACCCAGCGGTGCCTCAGAAGAAAACGTTGGTGATCTATTTGGGGGTGGGAAAAATCAGCCATCACAAACCCTATGGAGAGCGGATTGACTCAGGTGTGTTAACACCTGAGAATCAGAATCAAGTGGCAGGTTTCGTTTTATCTTGAATTATCATGGTCATATGGAAAAGATAGACTACCAGGATGCCTCACCTTCTCATCTGTGCCACACACATGGGCCCTCTCACCCACTTGGGCATCACTGTGCACCCACCACCCAGCATCTCCGTTTGCCTCTCGGGTGTGCCTCCACCTGCCTCTCAGTGCACATGGTGCCTCCAGCGCCAAGCCCCCGACGTTTTCATCCCAGCTCTGCCCTGACCCTTCCTTCCAGCTCCCACAAG
>NW_022103926.1:5175391-5176446 GCF_000313985.2 Echinops telfairi
GTTCTCTCTTACACACACATGAGTGTCTCCCCGGACTTGTTTCTCTAGTCAACCCTGACTAACACAGCAGCATATGATCAAGAACTGATGGTAGTGAAAGAAGTCCAGCTGCGTTGCAGGGAATGGCCAAAAACAAAGCTTCAGGAACAAACAAAATACCAATCAGAATATTTCAACAAACAGCACTGAAGTACTCACTAGTCAAGAAATTTGGGTGACAGCTACCTGGCCATCTAACTGGAAAAGGTCAATGTTTGTGTCCATCCCAGAGAAAAGTAGCCCAAGAGAACATGGAAATTATCAAGCAATGTCATTAATATTACATTCAAGTAACAGTTTGCTGAAGATCATTCAAAAATGGTTGCAGTGGCACATAGACAAGTTGCTGCCAGAAACTCAAACCAGATTCGGAAGAAGTGGATTGAGGGATATCATGGCTGATTTCAGATGGATGTTGGCTGAATGCAGAAGATACCAGAAAGAAGCTTGCTTCCATTTTATTGACTACACAAAAGAATTTGTGTGGATCACAACAAACTATGGACACCATTGAGAAGAATGGGGATTTCAGAACACTTCTTTGTGCTCATGTAGAACCTGTACGTGGGCATCCTGCATGTTTTGAAATCAGGAAGAGTTATATCAGGGTTATACGAGGGGGTACCCCCACCCCACCCCCCAACACACACACCAAAAACCCACCCAAAAAAAACCCCAGAAAAAAGCTCCACTGGGCAGAGCTTTCCTTGTATGCTTTTTTTCCTGCTAGGTAAAGATCCAGCAACTCACTCTGAGTTAGTGTATCCACTGGTATCACTTGGGAAGCTTCTCTCTGGTCGTAGTGAATTTTTCATAAAAGAAGTTTGCTCAAACCTCGTTGTTTGTGATGCCAATTTAAGAGAACACTGTGCAGCTACGAAATTTTGTTTACTGCTTGGGAAAAATGCTGCAGAAACTGTTGTGGTGTTGAACACAGCCTGCACAGTGGATAGCACTATGGGGAAAATTCAAGTGTATGAGTGGATTTTTCATTTCAAAAAAAGGTGAAATGTCTT
>NW_022103926.1:5176546-5177871 GCF_000313985.2 Echinops telfairi
TTGCTCCATGCGACTTCTTTTTGTTTCCACGAATGAAGAGGGACATGAAAGGACAGTGATTTGGAGATGTAGAACGTGAAGACAAAAATGAGGGAGGTGCTGTCAGCCTCCAAACAGATGAGATGAAAAATGTTTTCAAGAAAGGAATTGTAGGTTTGACAAATGCATTAGTGTAATGGGAAGTACTTTGAAAGTGGGGAAAGTTTTTTTATAAAAAAATTTAGCTACATGGCTTTGGAAAAAAAATCCATTTTGGGCGGGGTGTACCCCCTCATATCCTCTCACCATACTCATTCAATTTGTGTGTTGAACAAATAATCCGAGAAGCTGGGCTATGTGCAGAAAAACAAAATATCAGAATTGGAGGGAGTTTCAGTAACAACCTGTCATACAACCTTGTTTGTTGAAAACAAAGACGATTTAAAGGGATGACTGTTGAAAATCAAAAGCTTAAGTACGAATTAACAAGTCAATGTAAAGAAAACAAAAACGGTCCCAACTGGATAAGTAGACAACAGTATGGGCACTGGAGTAAATGTTGAAATTGTCACATACAGTGATACTTCGGTTGTAGAAGAGCCCCAAGCCCAAACTTTCTGCTACTTGAACAGCAAGGCTCAGAAACAAATCTGCTCGGTTTCGGTAACTTTGCTTGATAGTCCAACCCCAAACCTGACTTAAAACCTGTAACGGTCAAGAGTGAGTCACAGATACAAGGGTCAAGTCTGACCACGGACACAGAGGGGGACGCTTAGGTCTAAACTCTGCTCTTGCTCAGAAAACATATTGTGCGTGTGTTACCTCCTGAAAGCATTGTCATTGTGCTTTCTCTCGCGTTTTATTTGCTAAAATATCATAGTCTTGGCTCCACAGAAAGTTAGTGATACCAACAGTAAAACAGAGGAAAACTCAGGAAGACGTCATCGGGAAATTTGAATCAGGTCACCGCTTGTCTGATTTGGCGGCTGAATCCAACATGACTAAGTCGGCATTATCAACATTTTGGGGAAAAAAGGTGATTAAAGTGATTAATGTGTCAAAATGCATAAAGTCATTAACTATGAGTAAGGTGACCACACGTCCCGATTTTGGCGGGACAATCCCGACTTTTAACATTTTGTCCCGCGTCCGGCGGCATTAAAAAGTCCCGATTTTTGGAAAGCATGCACGACAAGCTAGGGAACGGCGAGAGAACGTGAAGGGACTATACGGTTTTCAGCTGCCATGTGGCTATTTCACTATTTGATAAGGAAAAGGTTAAATCTTGGGCATCAGCAAAAATCACAATAGAGAACAAATGGTTAGAAATATTTCATCATTTTGAA
>NW_022103926.1:5179148-5180162 GCF_000313985.2 Echinops telfairi
GCAGGAAGCTGCTTTTCCCTGCTCCCTTCCCCCACCAGCCAGTGCTGTCAGCAACCTGCAGGCAGAGCCACAGTGGGCCTCCCCTGCCAGAGGGTGCAGGTGTCTGAGTGTCACTGGCTTTGTCCATGTCCCTCGGGTGAGCAGACCTGTTCTCTTCCAGGGAGCGTGTCCCTCTTCCCAGGGCCTGTCCAGCGCCTTGGGAAGGACAGGCCAGAATTCATGTGATTACTTTCAAAACTGCACAGATGAGAGGGCTGTGTGCCCCCAGGAGGTCAGCTATTCATGGTCCCAGGGTGGGATGGGGTAGAGTCAAGGTGCGTTAATGCCCCCTCCTCCCAATGGGTGAGTATTCTCCCTCCCTGTTTGAAGGGGGCCCAGGCAATGGCTCCCAGCCCTTTGTTCTCTCTGCCCAAAGGAGGACAGAGAACAGCTCTCCTGCCCTCTCATCACGGAGTAGCCCAGGCGGGGTGAAGGCAAGACCCCAGGGACAGAGTGCTGACTGGCAGGAGGGGGCCTTCATCCTTTCAGCTTGGTGTGTGTTTTCTTTTCTCCAGTTCCCAGTCATGGTTCTTTCGCACAGCCCCCAGCCTGTCTCGGGAACAGGGGGCCATGGAGGGTGGCACGGTGTGGCAAGCTGTGCACACAACAGGAAGACAGCTGAACTTGGAGACGAGGAGTCAGAAAGAGTTGGCTCAGGCTCCTCGCTCTGCCCAGCAAGGCCCCTGTCCCAAGCAGCTGCCTGCTCCAGCCTTGGTGACTTGCGTGTGGGGAAAGTCACAGGCAGTGAGGAGGGGTGCGGAGGGGCTGCCGGTCAGAGGTTCTCTGATGGCACTGTGCACAAAAATCCCAGGAGACTTACTAGCAGGCTGGGCCCTTCAAGCAGGTCTGGGGGTGGGTGACATCCTGGGTGCTTGTGAGTGCTACACAATGTTTTGCTAACTTGATAAAAGAATGAAGGGGTGGAGTCTACCCTGTCAAGCAGGTCACAGCCTGATTGATTCCCTCTTTGTGGGT
>NW_022103926.1:5180262-5181368 GCF_000313985.2 Echinops telfairi
CACCCCCTCCATCAGCATATGCTGGAGAGCGTGCTGAGAGCAGATTCTTTATTCTCGTTTTTTTCTTAAAAAAAATCCAAAAGTCCTCCTTCAGTATAAAAAATAAATATTTTAAATATAGCATTGAATAAATAAAAATCATCTGTCAGTATGAAACATTCCCCAGGTACATTCATCACCCCGGCATTGGTCATCCAAGGGACAAGGCCACACAGTGGGTCCCACTGAGCTAGCCGAGCGCATGGGAATGGGGTGCGGTGGGGGGCTTGGAGATGACTGTTAGGTGAGAACATCGGTACCACTGAAGGGGGGCACAAGTGGTTGGCAATGGGCTCCTAACCCAAGGGCGGGTGGAGGTGGCCCCCACCCTCAGAGCTGCGACAGGAAAGCAGAGTCCGGAATCTACTTTCTCACAGCCAAGAACATCGTATGGTTTTTCTACGCTATAGCAATGGAGACAGCAGGTGTTGGTGGGCCAGCTGGGTGGCAGCTAACAACACCCCCGGACATCAAGCACTCTGAGATCTTGCTTCCCATCGGAACAAGCCGGAGATTGGTAAAGCAAGAAAAACACGCCTTGGTGAGTTCTACCCAGGATGCGGTTGGCTTCCTTGTAGCTCAGCCCGGAGCTATCCAGGGGCAGAGCAGAGACATCGTTGGGAAGGGCAGCTGAGCTCTGGGACCCTGGAACTCAGAGTCCACACCCTAGTCTTGCCATGGAATGAAGAATACTGGCCTCTCGGGGCTGGCTTGCTGCCTGCCAGCGGCCAGCTGGCGTGCTGGCAGAGAGTGCTCAGAGGAGGGCAGAATAGGGACAGTGTGAGGACGAAGCATGGAAACCTAGTTGACTGAACTGATAGGACCCCCACCCCCACCCCCCACCCCTACTGAGGGTTTTCCAAGAAGCCCGCAAACTCCGCCCAGCTCCCAGACCCAGGCATTTCTAGACTTGCCTGACCCAGCTCAAAGGAAGGGATCAGGTTCCTGCCTCAGAGCCCAGTGCAGAACTGGGGGGAGGCATATGGGAGCTGGGGCTGGGGGTGGGGGCACAGCTTCCTGGTCTGAGTCTGGGGGTGGACGGTGCTCCTGCCCCCTCCCCCTCCCCC
>NW_022103926.1:5181468-5182655 GCF_000313985.2 Echinops telfairi
TTCTGACCTCTCCTCTGGTTCCTTACTCCTTGCCGGCATGTTGCATTCACATCTTGGAGCAATGGGTTGAAGTCTGGTCCCTCTTTCCCTGTGAAGATATAAACAATACTCTCCCCTTGAGCACTTAGTTTCTTTCAGCATGAAAAAAGTGTGTGTTTTTCCCTTTTGATTTTATAAAGCCAGACCTTTGCACATTTCATCATAATACTTTATCTTCTCAAGCTGCACTTTGAAATGATCTTTTCAGGTTTGTTTGTTTTTTACCTCATCATTTGTTCCATTCACTTTAGCTGCTCTATATTTAAGAGTAAGTCTCAGAATCTCTCTTCTGACATCCATATTTGGTCTTTTCTTTCTTCCCTGTCTTTATAATAATGACCTTTTGCTTTTCAGGTTTGAGGTTGAGGTTGATGTTATACAACCACTTATCTTTGATCACTAATGTTTAAGGTATCAAGTCTGTTTTTCTTATGAGCTCTAAAATGATGACCTGTTCATCTCTGTCCAGCTTGTGCAGGGTTACAAAGAACTTTTAGGTGGTCATTAAATGGCCAAAGGTCATGTTACTCTGCCATAAGCCTTAGTCTGAAGGGACTCGGTTCTAACTCCCTTGGTGAAGCAAGCCTACCTCCCCCAGTGAAGTTCCTGGAAGTAAGACACCTTCCACAAATCTGTACCAGCTCTGTGCGCTGGGAACCCACTACTCCATCTCTTTGTTCTACTGATATTTCCCCTCAACCACTCCTCTGTAGCTCTTCTGGTATGCAGCTGTCTCTTGCATCAAGGGGGATCAACCCACAGCTCAAAAGATGAGCTCCACTCCTGGCTGTTCTCTCTTGCTAGTGGTGAGATCCCCCTTCCTGCTTCTGAGATCACTTGTCTTATACCCAGAATGATGGCGATCACAATTAATCTTGTTAACAGTCACTCATAACTTAGTCCCATCAGTGTCTCTCGCCAGATCTATCAGGAAAAAGTTATTTGGTGGGAGTAACAAAGACCATGACTAAAGGACCCATATCAAATAATTCCTTGCCCTGCAAGCCACCTTTGGCTCTTTAGGCCATTGTTCTTCATAATCCATGAGGTATCAACTTTCCCCTTTTCAAACCATCTTACTGTAAGCCCACCCATGAAAGCTTGTAAGCCAGTCACTGCATATCGCTCTCTCCCCCATGTGCACTGTC
>NW_022103926.1:5182917-5184035 GCF_000313985.2 Echinops telfairi
GAAAACATCCCAGCGTAGTCCAACTCATGTCCTTAAGTCCAATACTAGGTCCTTAAGTCCCTCCTCACACTCACGCAGCCACATGCAATGATGAAAAATGCAGGGAGATCACAGGCCAGTGGGTGAAAAGTCTGTGGATCCCGTGGAGGTGAAGGCATCGGCAGTAAGTAAGGTAAGAGCCTAGACCCTCCTTATGAGAAGGCCACACCCATAAGGAGGTACCGTCAGGTTTGACCTGATTGACAGGCTAGACTCTACCCCTACACCTTTATATATCAGTTGAGATGACATTATATAACTACCACAGGTAGTGTAAAGGGCAAGGTGATGCAAGGGACATATTATCAGTCCATAGGCCCCTACTAGGAAGACATGGGGAGAAGGTGTGTTTCTGGTCCTCAGGACCCCAGCACAGGTGATTGGTGGAAACAGGAGGTGCCGCTTGTCTAGGACCTCAGTTTACAGGCTCCCAGTGTCAATGACTGAGCGGAACATGGATCCTCTGTGAGGGCAATTGGACTTCGGGGTGGTGTGTTAGGCAGGGTTTTCTAGAGAAACAAAACCAGGACACTTATGATCATACACACACACACATATATATATATATATAGGTTTATACAGGAAAAAAGAATATAACAGTGAATTAGTCCACACGGCAGTACAGTGGGTTCAGTTCAACTCACTTCTGTGGGACAGTTAATATACCGGAAGTCCTTCAGCTCACATGAGCTGCCAGGTCCAAGGTCAGGAAGCAGACAGCAGAGTCCTCCCCGGGGCAAGGCAAGCAGAGTCTGCCCACAGGGAACAAGCAGCAGGGTGGGTCCCCAACAGTCAGCAA
The DNA here is from genome assembly GCF_000313985.2 of Echinops telfairi. Taxonomy (NCBI): domain Eukaryota; kingdom Metazoa; phylum Chordata; class Mammalia; order Afrosoricida; family Tenrecidae; genus Echinops; species Echinops telfairi. Next base: position 5,183,756 of record NW_022103926.1, read on the forward strand.
CTCGGGAGCTTAGCAAAGCAGGCTGGGATGGAATGTTGAACATAAGCAATGCAAGGTGACGGAATCCACCAGCTTCAAGCTCAAGCAATGTGCAATGTAGGCACCAGCAGCATGGCGAAACAGGCCTCAGAGGAGCCTCAAGCTCTATCGACACAATCCTCGAGCTGGCCTGGGCCACGGGTGATGTAACTCACAGGTTGAGGTAGAGAACTTAGCAACAGCAGCAGCACAAAAGCTCCAGCATGCTCCAATCACCAGAGAGCAAGTGGGTGGAGGGGGG
>NW_022103926.1:5185551-5201115 GCF_000313985.2 Echinops telfairi
GCCCATGCATAACCTCCATCCCTGCCACCATGTCCACTTTGTTCATGTGCCCATTGTAAGGTGATCAGAGAGGGACAGTCCCAATTTTTTGGAGATCCCGGAAAGGGGCTGTAGTGCTGCTGCTGTCCACTTACGAGTGGCACCTGCATACCATGCAGAGCCATCAGTAAACCAAGCATGACTTTTCTGTTCTTCAGTTAAGTTATCATAAGGAACTCCCCAGGAGGCCATAGGTGCAGACTGGGAGAAGGAAGGTACTGTGACAGGAGTGGAGACTGTGGGCATTTGGGCCACTTCTTCATGCAGCTTACTTGTCCCTTCAGGTCCTGCTCTAGCCCGATCTCTTATATACCACTTCCATTTAACAATGGTGTTGCTGCGCACGTCCAACTTTATGACTCTGTGGGTCAGACAATACCCAGTTCATGATGGGCAGCTCAGGCCTCATAGTGACTTGGTGGCCCATGGTGGGGTGATCAAACTCCACTAAGGCCCAGGAACAGCCAACAGCTGTTTTTCAAAGGGGGAGTAGTTGCCTGCAGAGGATGGCAGCACTACAGCCCCTTTCTGGGATCTCCCTAAAGGACAGTAGTGAAGGGACATCTTCCCCCTGGCTGAGACTCTGGGTGTCCACCTCCACAGTCGGCCGCCTGTCGGTGCCCTGCCATGTTTCCCCTGATCTTGGATCCCCCAACTCTACACCCACGCGCCTATGATCTCCCTGCCTCCTGACTTATCTTTCCAAATATTGACCTGCAGTTGCATGAGCCTAAGGAGGACCCTGGCTATCATGGGACCTATGGGCTTGAGTTGCACTGGGCTGGGATGCTATCTTGAAATTACATTTTGACGTAACGTTCTTCCTTATACATATATGAATGTCACTGTTTTGTTTCTCTAGACCACCCAGCCCAACACAGGCACAGAGGGGTTTTATTGGGGGGTGGGGAGGGTTTCTGTAAAAGAGGTGGTCGGCCAAAGAAGTTGGGGAATCTATGTCTAGGGGAAGGGAAGACCCAACGTTCAGATATATTTTATTGAGACCTATTTATTAAGTCTTAAAGAGGACAAAGACCACTCTCTCATATGAGGGAGACCATCAACATGAGGCCATGGTGGTATCCAAGGCTTCACAGCCATAGCGTTACTTCAACAGGACGTGGGAAACAAAGGAAACTGTCATAAAATCATGATCCGTGGCAGATCGAGTCGCTACAGTGGCAGGCACAGGGACGATCATTGGCACATGTACACTATGGCAGATTAGAAATCTTACATAATTGGTTCGGGGCCCTCTGGTCATCTTCAGCTGGATACAATTCACAACCACACGGCCTTATTATCCCTAAGGGCGAAACTGCCCCTTTCTGGGCTAGTTAGGACAGTGGTATTATCCACTTTCAAACACGCTCCACCTGTGGACAACGTTTTTTTACAACACCTGCCAATGGTGAGAAAGAAGTCAATAAAAGTAACCGTGAACGCAATAAGGATTTGACCAAAGTCCCATTCAGCCCACTAAGAGCATTCCCATTTCCATTCCAAAGGAGTGTTTTAATTCTTTTAATCTGCAACAAATGTGTTTCGAAAGACACGTTGGTTTATTTTAGTGGGGCTCTTGCTGAGTTTTCTGATACCTCTGTTAGCTAATTATATGTAGGTATATGTGTGTGTATAATTATTTTCAGGTGTAATCAAGCAAGCCTAGAGACCAAGCCTCTCTTACCTATGAAAGATGCTATGATACTTTGCAAAGATAAATCTCAACTCCAAGTAGCCTAAGGCTTCATGCCTCAACCACCAAAGGCAGAAGAAAAAGAAATTCTGTTAAAAATATATGTTTAGCAAAATAATACAAAAATATAAAGTATGCTAAACTGTCCTGTGGCAGTTAGGTTTATTGTGCCAACTAGGCTTCCGTAGGAACATGTGGGTGGAGTTTAATCAGGTCGCAACTTGATTGGAGGTCGATGAGATAAATGGCTTTCCAAGGCTGACCCCCCTCCTTCCCTCTTTCTCCCTGGTGATCAGACCAGCGCTCTGCTGCCTGAGCTAGTCCTTGGCCTCAACCATGTGCTGCATTGTTGTGGGCCAAGCCAACCTGTGAATTGGATCACGTAGTCTTGCTGTGCATGCATCACTTGTGGCTCCGTTGAGACCTGCTTCAGTCTGCTTCTTGAGGATCCATCAGAACTCTTCCCTATGCTCCCTCACTACTGGCTTCTGCTACTTGCTGCTGCTCCACTCTAGTTATCTTGCCCGCGGGCAGACTCCAACGTCTGATTCCTTGACCTTGGACCAGCAGCCCCAGTAAGTTGAAGGACTTCAGTATATTAACTGTTCCATGAAAGTGAGCGGAACTGAGCCGTCTGTACTGCTGTGTGAACTAATTCGTTACTATATTCCTTCTTGCTAGATAAACCTATCTATTTATCTATCTAAAATCATAAGAGTCCTGGTATTGTTTCTCTAGAGAACCCTGCCTAACACGTGCCCTTCCTAGTTCATGCTCCAAAAGTTGAGGTACTTTCTTGAGTCAGACAAAATGGTGGGGTGCCCCCACATATTGACCCCTCCTCTGATCTTGAAGTTCTGTAGAAATTCTTCGATCACCATTGTAGTGTCCTCTACATGCTGCTTCTGTGACATTAAATTATGGTAACTGAAGGGCAAGGCCATATTGGAAGAACCATTTCGTTTCAACAACAGCAACACACATACACACACACACACACACACACACAAAACTAACTCAAACTGAGGACAAATTCCCTCTGATGACCTACTGTTAAGATGTATAATAAGGAATGGTGGCAATTTGATTATAAGCCAGACAGATCATAACATTATCTTGGAGACCAAATAAAATTATTACTGACCTGCCCTAAACCTCAACACCCAGTACGATTTTCTTTATTGGAGTTTGTTTTTCTAAACAGCGTGAATTCTTCAAAAAAGGCACAGTACCGGGAGAAAACTGGTCTCACTAGTTTCTCTGGGCCAATTTTCAATAAAAATGGCTGTTAGGCAAAAGGCTTTTACTGTTGCTTTTTCTTCGAGACTGAAGGTTTAAAAGGGCATATGCAGAAGTGATCCGTCATGGTGCTGTGGGGATCTGTCTTGTTTGGAGTTTGTTCAGCTTCTTAAAGGCATATCTTCTCATCTTTCATGGTGTGATGGACATTTTCCTCCAACAATTCTTCAAGAGGTGGAAGCACAAACTCAAAGAACCAAGATTGACAAGGACAAATGCAGGACACAAAACGTGGTGGGGACAGATCTGTCGGTTTCTCATGCCATGAGGGCTTCTTTGTAGCTGTGATGCTGGAAGCAAGGTCACTGATATTTCAGATGCTGCAGGGTCATCCAGAGTGAACAGTCTCAGCAGAACTTCCAGACTCAGAAGAGACTATGAAGAAGGAGTAGGCTGTGCCCTTCAGAGAAGTTAGCCACTGCAAACCTTACGGAGAACGTCGAACCATCAGATAGCGTCAGATACGAAAAACATCATTAACAGAAGCAGACCATTGTCAGAGATCATGCCAGGAGATGAGCCTCCCATCCGGAAGACACTCAGAATATGAATGAGGACGAGCTGCCTTCTCAAAGCAGAGTCGACCACGATGACTTGAATGGAGTAAAGCCTTTGGGAATCAACCCTTCAGGACCTGCGTGTGCTGGTGGAGCAAGACTCAACATGAGAAGAAACCGCTGCAAACATCAAGTAATAATTGGAACTTGAAATATATGAAGCATGAAGTTAGGACCATTGGAAGTTGTCAAAAACGGGATGGGATGCACAAAGATCCGTATTCTAGGCATTTGTTGATGTTGTTAGGCATCGCTGAATCGTAAGGACAAAAGGCACAAGCATTTGTTTGCCGTTTCTCCAAGATTCCAGGTTGAAAATGGCATATGTAGGAAATAACGTCGTGGTGATTTGCTCTAGAAATCTCTCTTGTTTGGAGTTTTTCCGCTTCCTGAATGAATAGCTTCTCATCTTTAGAGCCCAGAGGGCAGTAGGGGGCAAGGCAGTTGTTTATGGAAGGAATTCTTGCCAACCCAGGCTTGCTGGCAGCAGGCACTGCTGGCACTGTGCTCTCCACTCAGCTGATAAGGCAGGCCTCACGCACTTCCAAAGCTAGGTGTGGTGCCCTGGAAGCCAATTCACAAGGACTCGGCTCTGACCTCAGACTCAGCAGAGCTATCCAAGAGGCATGTAACTGACTCCTGGGTGAGGACCAGTCATCACTGGCCACCAGGAAGGTGTGTGTAACAAGGGAAGAGCCCATATTTCTGCCCAAAGAACAGAAAGGACCATAGGGCTGGCACCACAAGACACAGCACCCCCTCACTGACCCACAGTGCTGCTGGGGGCAGCACTGGAGATACATTGTGGGAATTGTGCCCAGTTTGACACTGCCCACCAGGGTGAAACACACAGGGAGGGCAACAGAGCAGCAGGGGGAGCAAAGAACAAAGTTCCCAAGAAATTTTGAAAATAGACTTCAGACTCGGAGGGCAGGGCTTACTACCACTCTACTGAGGATCCTGATCCAGCGAAGCTGACGTGAAATCTAATGATCACGGTCTATTTCTCAGGGTTCACGTGGGTCTCTTTCGGGCTTATATTCCCACTAATGGGATGGAGAGCTGTTCTTGGCGCAAATAAGGCAATGCTATATTATGTACCAGTAGTCTGCTGCGTTTTGATTCCTCTTGAGAACCTTTACCACCAAGTATGCAGAGCATTTCTCCCACAATGCGTGCTCTGATAGGCTGTCTTTATGAGAGGCTGCCTAAGCCGTTCTAGAACAAATTCTAGACCCGCAGGGATTCATATTCAACTCTGGTTTCTATTTTCTATATCAAGCCCCCTTTCTTTTGCATGGCTCATCTCCTGGCTGGAATACACTGGCTAGAGTTCCAGCAGATGGACATCAGGGATCTGAGCTAGGCGTGTCACAGGGGTCTGGGTCTTGGCCCCTGCTTGGCTGCTAGATAAGCAAGGTGGTGTCCTTTTATTGTGAGTCTCTCCCTTTTGGTAGCCAGGGCAGTGCAGGATTGTGACCTCCACTGGTTGCCTTTGGCTGTTTGCTATCTTTAAACCTGTGTTAACACTTTCCAGCAATATTGGATCTTAGCCCCAGTCTAGGGATCATTCCACTAAAAGGTAAAAACCTTTCATGATCCTCTGTCCAGGGAGGCACAATAAAAAACAGCTTTTAGAGCCCCAAATAAGATGATTACTTTAAAAAAAAAAAAAGCAGCTTTTAAACCAGCGCCGCCTGGGAGGACAGTTACCAGAGTGTAAGGATGAGGAACTGCTGGGAAATACTTTCAGCACTTTGATTTATAGCCCTTAGGTCCTGCACAAATTTATCATTTTTCAGTCCTAGACTTTTCAGCTGGTGTAATGAGGGTGTTGTAGCTGTAACAAAGTTGAACCGGTCCATGGGCTAAGACATTATTAATCGTAGCCAGTAGACCTAGTGTAGCCTCTACTGTTAACAGGTCCTCTCTTAGATTACACATTGGGCTGCAATTTAGCACCACCAGCAACCTCCACAGGAGAAAGATTGGGCTTTCTACGCCTATAAACAATTACAGTCTCAGAAACCCACAGGGGTCCCTATGAGTACCATCAACTCAACAGCATTGAGTTTGGTGCTCTGGGTTTGACCTGAGATTGGAAACTCGGTGCTTTCCCTGGGCTAGTCTCCCATGGTTAGCCTTCCCCGGGACCCCAGGGCCCATACTTCTAAGGTGACACTGCAGTCAATGGTCTCTAGCAGAAAGGAGGTCTCCTCCGTAGTCGGGAGTTGCAGTAGGGTTGCCTCGTTTTGTCCGTCAGACTACCTGCCCCAAACCCACTTAGCCCTGAATGACAGCTTGTCCAGAGAACCCACCCTGAATATATAAGAGATGTTGTCACAAGATGTCAGTATATCAACCTCATATGTAAAACTAAGAAAAATGTAAAAGCCTCGCTGTTTTCTAGTGGACTCCAACTGACCTGATAGGACAGGGTCAAACTGCCCCTGGGGGGGTTCTGGGACGGTGACTGTTTGTGGGAGTGGAAAGCCTCATCTTTCTCCTCAGGAGCGACTCGTGGTTTCCAACTTCTGCCCTGTGGTTCGCAGCCCAGCGCATAACCACTACACCACCAGAGCTCCTGTATCATCTGCTCTTTCCCTCCTAAAAACCTGTTTCTTTTGAGCCCTTTATTCCTGTGAGCATTGGTAGTCACCAGACCTGACCCACCAAGTGTGCAGAGAAAGGACAGTCACAGCTTGTACTTGACCCTGGAACAAAATAATTTTGGTCCAGGAAACCAAAGTCTCCAGGAAGACATCACCAGACTCATTCAGAGAATATTTAGAAGCAAAGACTCCACTTCTTGGCCAAGAATCTTCCCCCCACCCCAAGGCATGTTCATTACCATTCCTTGGAAATCTGCTACATATGCATAAGCTTTCGGTTGACTTCATGCATGCAACTGAACACCCCCCCTTTTTACAGGGACTTGCCTTGTCCACTCTCGTGCTGCCTTGCTATTTGCTCGATCAATCCAAGTTCAGCTTCCCCCTTTCACGTTCATCCATTCTCTGGCTCTGTTTCCTAAGCCTGTGCCCAGTGAGACTTGGCTTGGTCACATCCGGGTTCACCTCAGCCTGGCGTCTTCTGGCTGAAGAAGTCACATGAGCATTTAGTTTGATTAGCAAGTGCCATCCAGAGAATAGTATGGGGTACTCAAGCCCATGTAAAAAGCTGTGTCCTCATTTGGTATTTCTAATCTGGTAATCCAGAGTCCAGCAATCCAAGGGCTTGTGGGTAGGCCCTTCCCGATACTCTGATTATAACCATGTTCCTTTTGAGGGGATTTCAAACCGAGTAGGTTATTCCATGGTTCTAAACGGCATGGTTTAAAATCAGGAAAAAGTGTACTCCACGGTTGTATCCTCTCACCATAGCTGTTCAATCTCGAGGCTGAGAAAATCATCAGAGAAAGCTGAATCACCTGAAGAAAAAGGTGGCATCAGGATTAGAACCAGGCTTATTAACACTGCGGTATGCAGATGACACAACCTGGCTTGCTGAAAGTGGAGGGCAATGGAAACACTTGCCAATAAAGGTCAAGTATTGTAGCCTTTAGTATGGGTGACAATTCAATGTAAGGGAGACCAAATTCCTCACTACTGGACCAATGGATGACATCATGATCAATGGAGAAAAGATTGAAGTGGTCGAGGGTTTTGTCCTGCTTGGATCCACAATCAATGCTCATGAAAGCAACAATCAAGAGCTTAAACGATGCATTGCATTGGGTATATTTAAATGTGAAGGGGATCGTACATTTTGGGGGGTAACCCCCCCAAAAAAACTGAAGAAAGCTCCTCTGAGCGAAGTTTTCGTAATACACATTTTCCCCTGCCAGGTGAACATCCAGCAACTCGCTCTGAGTTAGTGCACCCAGTGGTGTTGCCTGGGAAGGTTGCCTCTGTTCACAATGAATTTTTTCCATAAAAGCAGTTTCTCTTGAACCTCATTTTTTTGTGATGACTGATTTAAGAGAACAATGTGCATCTGTGAAATTTTGTTTCCTGATCAGGAAAAATGCCACAGAAGCTGTTGTGATGTTGAACACCGCTTACAAGGACAGCACTATGGGAAAAAGTCAAGTGTACGAGTGGTTTTCTTGTTCCAAAAAAGATGAAACGTCGATTGATGCCAAACCTCATTCCGGATGTCTGTCAACTTCCTGAATGGACAAAAATATTGACAAAATTCATGCACGTGTGCTCGAAGACCAACAATGGACTGTTGAAGAGATGGAGAAGTTATCTGGACTACCTTCGAGCCTGGTTCAGCGAATTTTAACAGAAGATTTGGGAATGAGAAGGATACTGTGAAATTTGTGCCTCAAGTTCTGACTGACCAGGAAAAAGAGCGTCAACTGGAAACAAGCTGTGCTTTGAAAGAATAGCTCCGAAACAACCCAGATTTTTCCCCCAAGGTCATTACTGTAGAGGAGACATGCTGCTATTCTTAAGATTCTGAAAGCAAATATCAATCAAGAGAGTAGAAGACACCATCGTCAGTCACCTCATCCAACAAAAGCTCATCAAGAGAAATAAAAAATCAAGACAATGCTCATTTCTTTTTTAGATGTGAGGGGGATAGTGCATTTGGAGTTTGTCCCACCAGATCAGACTGTTAATCAAGTTTTCTATTTAGAGGTTCTCAAAAGATTGTGTAACAGTGTGAAGCCAAAAAAGGCCTGCTTTGTGGCAGACAGGGGACTGCTTTTGCCACCACAACAGTGCACCCACTCACAAAGCCATCTCATGCGCCAGGTTTTGGCAAAAAAACAGCATGCCTCTCTTGCCCCACACACCTGACTCACCTGACCTCACTCCATGCAACTTCTTTTTGTTTCTGAGAATGAATAGGGGCATCAAAGGACAGCCATTAGATGACGTAGAAGAGGTGAAGAAAAAAAAACGAGGGAGTTGCTGACAGCCATCCAAGCAGATGAATTTGAAAAATGTTTCCAAGAACAGAATCACAGATTTGACAACTGTATTAAGTGTCATGGAGAGTATTTTGAAAGTGATAAAGTTGTTTTGTAAAAAAAAATTCTAAATACATAGCTTTGGGAAGTAAATTCCATTTTGGGGGGTTGGGAAGAGGGGTACTCCCTGACAGCCATCCAAGCAGATGAATTTGAAAAATGTTTCCAAGAACAGAATCACAGATTTGACAACTGTATTAAGTGTCATGGAGAGTATTTTGGAAGTGATAAAGTTGTTTTGTAAAAAAAAATTCAAATACATAGCTCAGAAAAAAATTTAAAAACAAACAAAACAAAATCTGGCTTTTATTCAAACAATTAGCCATCTAAGCAAGAAGTCAACTAAGTCCACATGGAAGAAACACACCAGCTTGTGTGATCCAAAGAGGACAATAAAAAAATTCAAATATGACACAGAGAAAAGTATCAGAGCTAAAATTGTCAACACCCAGTTTGTGGGAGGCTGTGGAGGGCAGTGGAAGCCCAAACCCCTCTGCAGAGTATCTAGCCGTCTAGTCACAGGCAAAGATCAGGAACAGCCTTACTATCAAACACAGGTCATTGTCATCCTAATTATGCTGGATCAAACTTGATACTAGGCCAGTGGACCTCCATCTAGACCCAACCTGAACTTGTTCTAGGTGCAAGGATCTCTTGCTTGATCCTTGACAAAAATTTCTTCCCTGGCTTTTTAAATATTGATGGTGGTCTTTTCTTTTTTATTTATTGTTTATATTCTTACATTACTATTATTTTATCCTTACCAATTTCTTTCTTTTTTTTTTTTATTGTTTTGGTTGGGTTTACCAGTTTGTGATGCTCAGGAGGGGATGCATAGAGATAGTGACTGATACAAGGGTTTGTAGAGGCTGGGGGCGGGGGCGGTTCAGAGTAAACAATGAAGGCGGAGGGGGAGGGAGCACTAGAAGTGAATGGGATTACACCATTCATTTTAAAGGTGATTTAATCATGGGGGAAAAGAAGAAAAAAATGTTCTAAAATCGATTGTGGTAATGATTGTACCATTCTTCTTGATATGACTGAATTGTGGATTATGTGCCAATAAAACTGAAAAGAAGAAAAAAAGAACAACAGATTTGACCCTTTGAATGACAGAATGACTAATGACAGAAGATCTGATAAAGGGGGGGGGGCACATCAAGGACATCATTCATGAAAAAAGCAAAAGGTCTGCTGAGGGAAACAAATGTACAAAAATGCTTGACACAATGGATGGATGGATGGATTGTGATAAGATTGTACAAACCCCCAATACAATGCTTTTTTTAAAAGCAAAAGGTCATCAGAAACACAGACAAAAACACATACATACATATATACATATATAATCTTGCTTTGCTTCTCTAGAGAACCCAGCCTAAAACAATATTGAAAGAGCTACGTTGAGAAAAAGTAGGGCTCCAAAATAGAATCGCTCTTGACATCCTCGCAGCAGCCCAGGGGGAAAGGCTTGTGTCCTAATAAAATCTGATTGTTGTGTCTATACTCCTGACGATAGTGCCAACTCTGCACTCTATATGCAACAACCATATGCAATAGGTAGTAGCTCATCTTAAGGATCCTGTTCCCTCCTTAAACAAATTATGAGCAATTTGTTTTCCTATTAGAATGGATGATGGGAAAGAAAACTTACCTCTGAAAGACCATGCATTCTGAAGAAATGGAAATTCCTGAGTAAATAGCATGGTTCTCCACTTTGGCCAGTGCCTTTTCTCCCAAGGATTCCTATTCACTTGGCCATGTTCCCACACACCTCTTCTTGGAAAAAGATCACAGAACTCAAAGCCCAAGCTATAGCATTGAGAAGATGGTGGTGGTGCCTGGCTAGCTACATAATAGTAATTGAAATCTTCAAGGCTTATCAAGTTGAACAGTCACCAGTGAACAAATGATACCTGACACATCCTTTCATAAGGAGGGTCTGGGGCCTTTAAAGCCTGTTTAGGACAGGCAGCCCTCTGATACAGATGAAAAGAGCCCTTGCAGAAGATGAGCCACTCCTTTCTGAGCGATAGAAGACCTGCTCACCCTGAAGACGAGAGTCCACATGTAGCACGATGAGAAGTTGATGTAGAGGAAGTCTATGTAGAAGAAGACACTCTTAAAATAATTATCACCCAAAAAATAAAATAGTAATTATCACTGAATTTCTATAGAAATTTTTATCCGAAGTGGGGATTGTGAAGTTTAAATGGTCACTTCTGGGCGCTGTTATCCGATGCTTGTGCTAATTCATTGTTATAGGTAATTTCCCTTTTCATTGTCTTTCAGATACCAGCAGTCACACTCAGAAGATAATCAGCCAAAACCAGATCAAACTAGTTTGGGCTACCACATATGGGCAAAGCCTTTCAGCCTATGGAACTGAGTCATTAAATCCCTCAGCAAAACTGCCTGGTTTCCCAGAGCACAAAACCTGGAACATATCCTGCACACCTGCCCAGTGATTTTTAAATTGCATGGCCCTTTAAATCAAAGTGTACATGAGTTCAACGGATTCCTACTCCTACTCCATCCCTTTGAATGAGTATGTATTACTTACCTGTTCCTTTACCTCTAAGTCACATATTCAGGGTGTCAGCCTGAGGAACTAGCCTCCTGATTCCTTGATCAGAGCTTTGCAATAAAGCTACTTTCTCTTTCTGTGCGTGCACTGGGCACATTTGGGTAAGGATCCTTTGGGGTTCATTTACAAAGGTATTCAACAGAACCAGGTGCTTTACATCCGGAGAAAACCAAAAAGATGAACCCACTGCCATCAAGTCGATATAGACTCATAGCAACCCTATAGGACAGGGTAGAACAACCCATGCAAGTTTCCGAGACTCTAACTCTTTATGGGAGTAGAAAGCTCTGTCCCAAGGAGCAACTAACGTGGTTTCAAACTGCTGACTTTGCAGTTAGCAGCCCAACACGTAACCACTACCTACGCCAGCCACCAGGGGACCTTGACGTAATAAGAGGCTTCTGCCAAATATAGAGGGCAGACATAGTTCTGTCATTGTGAATGAGTGTTATTGAACATGGTGCCCTATGTCTAATCCTTATTGTTTTCTTGAACAAGATTCAGTCACTTGAGTTTTTTAGTAGTATAAGTGAACATCCCATGTATTTTTATCTAAAACTCTTTCCCATGTATAAATATTTCCCTTTTCTCAATAGTATTTTAATTCTATGCCAGTTGCTACTTTAATAATATGATTATCAGAAGTACCAAAGGCCACATGGAGGTTACTTACATTATCTCTCAAAAAGCTGATAATGCTGCCACCAAAGTGGAACAGGGATATATATAAACCTTGGATATATGAATGGATTTTGAGTATGCACTTACCTGTAATGGCTCAAACTTAAGAACAGCCAGTTTTTACGGTCCAGCCTTGCCTTGATACTTACCCTCACACAGGGATCACTGAAGATATGGGGGTAGTGAAGATGGGACCAGTGATCAGAAAGAATAGCATTTGGGGTCTTAAAGCCTGTGAAGTGTCAACTTATCCCACACAGAAGAAGTACACCAGCCTGTGTGATCCAAGGATTGTAAATCATAAAATCCAAGCTCAGAGGAGGGACTTGTGTTATTAGAGCTTAAATTCTGAGCACCTGGTTTTCAGAAGGCTGCAGATGGACAATGAAAGCCCAAAATCGATTTGAAGAGTCTCTGTGAGGATTAAGCCTTCATTGAATTCCTTTGGACGATGACCAGGGATGCGAATAGCTTTGTTTTACCTTCTGACACATTTCTAACGTGTTCTAGTTTCTATTATTGTCTGCTTTGTTTTCTATTGAAGTCTTTCTGTTTTATTTTGTTTTTGTTTTTGAGGAGGAGTGGGGTATTCTATATGATTTTCTTCATACGAAATCCAGGGTAGGTAAATCTATAGAAACAGTAACTAGATTAATAATTTTTTAGCGTTATGGCTGGGGAGGTTGGGGGTGAATGGGGAGCTAGTAACAATGAGCACAAAAATGAAGAAAATATTCTAAGAGTGACTGTGGTGAAAATTCCACCTCTTTTTAATATATTCAAACCATTGAATTGTAGGGTGTGTGAATTATGTCAGTAAAACCGCTTGATTTTTTTTTTTGAAATAAAGGAAACAGCAATCATATATACGGCAGACTTTTTTAATTGTTTATTCTGAGCAGGCCTTCCAAAGTCAGCGACCATCAAGTCTCAGGTTGTCTCCAGGCTCCCACCTCCTTCTTCCTCCTAGACAGAGCATTTGCTGGAGTGGCCCTTGAACTATCCATAGATACCCATAGATTCAGCTGTTAAAGGACTCCACTTTTACAACTGGCCAAGGATTGTTGAAGGAGTCTCCCTATTTCCTGATATTTGAAAGTATGATTTTGTAAATGTCAACCAATCAGAGTTGGCTTTATGTTATTGGTCAGTGTGCTTTGGAAGGAGACAGGACAACAGTCCTACTGCTTCCAACCCCAGAAGAAGCGCTGTACACAGGACAGGCAGTGCCCATGGGCCCAGGGGCATGGGACTGCTTTGTCCACTTCTGACTCGCAGGTCCAGTCATAGACACAAGACTTGTCGTGCACCATTTCCTCCAGCTTAAACCACAGGCTGATTTCTTTCTCGGCTCTCTTGGCCATGTATGATGTTCCTGCCAGCTTGAATGCAGAGAAGTCCCCTCGGAGGGTGCCTGGCTTAGAATCTGCTGGGTTGGTCTCCCCCAGCATCGCCCGGCCCGTCTTCACCACATTCAGCCCCTGCCAGACCATGGCCACCATGGGTCCCCAGTTCGTGTACTTCACCAGCCCTGGGAAGAAGGGGCGGTCTTTCAGGTCAATGAAGTGCCGCTTCAGGTGTTCCTCAGGCCTTAACTACGGTCACCTCATGGCCACCAGGTGGATTCCCTTCAGCTCAAAGCGCTTGATGATGTCACCCGCCAGGCTGCGCTGCACACCTTCCGCTTGATGGGGATGAAGGTGCTCTCTTTGTTGGCCATGGATCGAGTCAGGCGGCGGGGAGCAGCGGCCGGATCGGTGGAGCGGGAGCAGAGCTGTTTCTTTGTTTTCTTATACGTTCCTGGATCTTCTGTCTTTAGGCTCTGTGAAAAATTCCCTTCACTCTCGTACTTTGGTGAGTCCTGATTCTGGATTGATTTTATTCCTTCAATGAACTACTTAATTTTAATAAAAGCTTCAGTTTGCTCTCTACCCTTGGTAAGGAAGCACAAGTAAGTATGTGCTTACATTGCATATTAGGTAATCCAACACTGGCAATTGCTTTGCTCTGCAGTTTAGTATGGATTTGCTAAATAGTTCCTCCGTTGAAAATTGCTCAGAGAGTTGTTACATGACAAAAATTCTTTCCTTTCTTGCTCATCGTTTGTATTTTTATCTTTGTATTACTATTGTTTCATCCTTACCACTTTACTTCAGTTTTGTTCTTGATTGTTTCTGTCGGGTTTACCAGTTTGTGAAGCACAGGAGTGGATGCGCAGAGATGCTAACTGATGCCAGGGTTTGTAGGAGGTGGGGGTGTAGGGTGTCTGGAGATGGGAGGGTGAGCGGGTTTGGGGAGTAAACAATGAAGGTGAGAGGGAGGGAGCACTACAACTGAATGTGATTACACAACTCATTTTAAAGGCGATTTAATCATGGGTGGAAAAAAGAAAAACTGTTCTAAAATCGATTGTGGTAATGATTGTACAATTCTTCTTGCTATGAGTGCACAAATGAATTGTATGGATTATGTGCCAAAAAACTGTGGAAAATTGCTCAGAGGAAAGTGAAACAGCAATAGACATCTTTTTAAGAACTGTCATGTTTTATAGTAACATGCAAATTGAAATGAAAAGTTTTCACTCTGCCTGTTGAAAATAAGGAAAAAGCTCCCTCCTCCCCTGTTTATTTGTTTTTTTTGAGTTCAATCACTTGTACAGTGAGACCTGCAAAAGCCAGCATCTGTGTATGCTGGGAACCTTTCAGAGATAGAAAATGCAAAGATTTCTCACTAAGTAGAAAGTAACAGAAAAGCCATGATGGGACCCTGTCAGATGCAGAAAATGTACAGAGACCTGGGGGGGAAATGCAAGGTGATACTATGGAATTCTGACTCCTCTGGTTTTCACTGTAATTCTAAGTGTTGCCTTTCTGAAAGTGGTGTAAAGCCAGGACATTTCCTCAGAGACCTGGCAACTGTTTCTTTTGAAATGAAATAATCACGAAAGCTCACACCCCGACCTCGATGTTCCCTGCATTAAGGTACAGAAAAATGAGCAACGCTATCTTAAGCACAGACGGAGGCCAGGAGTTGCACGCACTCCACTATATAAAGAATAAGATTGCGTTCTGTCTTTGCATTCTCTTTAGCAGATTCTCTGGGATGCATCATATTCTGGTTCAATGCATATTCCATAATACAACTTTCCCTTCTCTCTCTTTTTTTTTTTTTTGTGGACAAGTTTTCTGGGTTGGAATTAGATGTTTGGTCTTAGTAACAAGTTCCCCAACATTTGCCATACCCCTGATGGCACGATGATTTTGCACTGGGCTGCACATCCACCAGCTGCCCCAAAGGAGAAAGACAAGGCTTTCTCTGCCCACAAAGAAGGACAGCCTCAGAACCCTACAGGGGAAGTTCTATCTTGTCCCACAAGGTCACCGTGAGTCAGAATCCATTTAATGACAGTGAGGTTGGATCCCCCACCTTCCAAACCCAGGATCCGTGCAAAGGTAAGTCGATGTGGGGAAAGGTCACTGCAAGGGAGTGGGGAGTGGGGACCGAGAGGAAAGGGGAAGGGGAGAGGAGAGGAGAGCCAGGTGCTGGTCTGGCCTAGGTTCTCCCAGTGCCCAAGTTCAGCCTACTCCCACCCCAGCCCCTATCAGCACCCTTGGCCTGTGGAAAGACCCTCTTCCCACCCCACCCCCTGGCCCTTTCCCAGTACAGCGCCACTCAGCTGGGCACTCAGGCAGCGACAATTCCCTACCCCACCCCCGCCCCC
>NW_022103926.1:5202295-5213179 GCF_000313985.2 Echinops telfairi
GCAGGGGGCAGGGTCTCTCCCTCACTGCTCAGGCTTCCTGAGATCTCCTGGGCTAGACCCTGAGTGGGGTTTGGGATGCCCAAGGAGCTTAGCTCTGTGAAGGAGTTTCTCTCCAGGGGAGGTTCTGGGTCAGGACCCAGGCGGGTCCCCTCAGCTAATGGCTGAGACTTTTGCACTACTCCAAGAGGCATCAGAGGACCCCGTGTGAATGAGGTCCCCCAGTGGAAAGCACCTGGCTACTCCATCATCTGGCCAGAGCCTGCAGCTTGACCCTGGCTCCCCAAAGTGGGTCTCAGTCGGGGTCCATAGAAGATAGCCAGTTGCCCCACTCTTACCCCAACAACCCTTCTCTGAGCTTCGACTTGTAACATCATCAGTGTCCAGGCTCAGGCCTGGCCCTGGCTCCTGGGTAAAGAGCCACTGTACTATTATTGCTGGCTAGGGAGCAGGAAGGGGAAACTATCTTTGCCACTTAAAGCACCAATAAGTTAATATAAATAGGTTATTATAATAAATAGACACTCATTCTGAGCCAAACACACAGCACTCTCAAATCCCAGACTCTCCTGAGACCCTGACCTCAAGTTCTGCTGCCCCCTTGTCTCGGGACCAGAGACCACCTCAGGTACCCTTGACTACTTTCCTGTGACCTCACCAAGTTTCCATCGCCTTGGCTGTCAGCTGCCACTTTGAAGTACTCCATCCCCACATCCTTATAGGTCCTTGCGCAGAAGAAGGGCTCGGGGTCCATCTCAGCCCCCTCACTTGACTTTGCAGCCTATCCCTGCTCCTGCCACGTCCACTGACCCTCTGCCAGCCCGGCAGCAAACCCCTGCCGTCTCAGGCTTCGGGGAAGCCTGGCGGGAAGAGGAAGTATCACTTCAGGCCGTGGAAAAGTCTGAACAGGTTTCCTTTCCAGGCCCAAGGTGGCTCTCCATGTCCCCCAAGAACCCTTGCAGCCTGAATGCCAGTGGCCTCTTTCTGAAACCTTCAGCTCAGCAGGTCTGGGTTCTCCAACCATCCCCATGAGAAGGCAGCATCCCATCCCAGAGCTGCCTTCTCTGCCTGCCACATGCCACGCACACACCTCTAGGAGCCAGGAGGTCCCTGGGATTCCAGCCTCCAAAGTCTCCCTCAAAGGAAGCTGATGATAGGAGGTCTGCAAGGCAGGCAATGCCCTTACCCCGGCGGCTCTCCTGCTCTGGTGCCAGGGCCTGCAAAGACAGCTTGTCTGCTCACTATAAAAACCTACCCACCCACCCCTGCTGCCTCCCCCAAGGGTCAGGTCTGGGCAGAAATCCAGCTCCTGCTCTCCTCACCAGCCTGACCCCTTGGGGCTCGGTCACCGGTTTCCAAAGGGGCAGTCTTGAGGCCCTACCTGCGGATGTTTGGACCCTGTCCGGCTTCATCCCAGCCCACCCTGGTGTGCAGAGGACTGGCAGAGAGCCCCTCAAGGTCTGCCAGCAAGTTCCCCTTGAGTCCAGCCACAACCCCCTGCCACCCCGGGGGAGCCCCCCTCCCCGACATCTGGAGCCCGTTGTCCAGATCCCTCGGTCCACAGCACACGTCGCAAGCCGGGGCTAGAAAGCCTGGGCCAACTCGGCGATGACCTGCTTGTACTTCCCCAGCATCTGGCAGCCCAGCTTCTTCTTCTGGAAGGACTCCTTGCCTGAGGTGTCGGGGCCGTAGGACACGTCCACGTGGCCCACGTGGTACTTGTTACACAGGTGGCAGAACACGTTGCTGAGGAGCCCCCGCAGGGTGTCCGCCGTGGCGTTGAGCTTGCTGTGGAGGTCCTGGGCGTTGGGGTTGAGAGCCTTCTGGTCCCTGGTGATGTTGCCCAAAGAGGCACCCAGGTAGGCGACGATGCGGTAGAGTTCCACCAGCTTGTCCTTCTCCATGCCGTCAGCGTGGAAGGGCGGAAAGTCTGTCACGTTGGGGCCACACAGCCTGTCCAAGCGGCGGGGGAACGGCTCGCCCTGGGCCTTGTACTGAGGAGCAGAAGGGAGAAGGCAGGTGAGCCAGGAGGCAGGGATCCGGGTTCCAGCCCTGCCAGCTATCCTCGGGCAAAGCTCTTCTTGGGCGTTCACTTCTCCACCTCTCAAATGGGGTCCCCTCTGGACCCCATTGGCATCTCAGGGTCCTTGTGAGACATCTGTCGGGCAAGGACTACGCGTGCTATGCCCTATGAGGTGCCCCTGGATAGTTAAACAGTTCATGTGTGTGGCTGCTAACGGATAGTTTGGGAATTTGCGTCTACCCAAAACTAAAAACAAACAAACAACAAACTCATTGCCATTGAGTCGACGCCCACCCAAAGTGACCCTAGGGGACAGGGAGGGACTCCCTTGTGAGGTGCTGAGACTATTATGTAACTCTTCATGAAAGTAGAAAGCCCGTCTTTCTCCCACGGAGCCACTGGTAGTTTCAAACTGCTGACCGCTACACTACAGGGGCTCCTCCGAGCCCACCCAAAGGTGCTTCGAGAGAAAGACCTGGTGATCAGGGTAACAAGAACATCAGCATCGCAAGCCCTATGGGAGACCGATGACCCTGACAGACCTGGGGCCCAAAAGAGTCGGAAGCAGCTTTTTAAAGGATCCTGGCCCTATAGAGAAAGGAAGACAGCCCGGGGCCTCCCCTTCCGAGCTGCACCACACACCCTTGGCCTTGCACCCACCTGGGCATCTCTCTGCACCCTGACACCCATTGCCCACTCTTGGACCAAAGGCATCTCTCTGAACACCTTCCCACCTTGTCCCTCCTTTGGGTATCTGTGTCTGCCTCTCAGTCCACGTGGTGGAGGAATCCCAAGACCTGAAGCGCCAAGCCCCATACTTTCTCACCCCGTTCTCACCCCGGCTCTGCCCGGACCTACCCCTGGGCTGCAGGTAGGTGTGGGGAAATCTGGGTGGGGCTTAGCCAGCCCCCTTTCTCTCCTCCCAGATACAAAACTGCTCCCTCCCTCCCCAGTTCCCAGCCCATGCCAGGACAGCCTCTTCCTGATATCAGTAGGAATTCTGCCCACTGTGCCTGCCCCCTCTTCCCTCGGCCTCTGGGAGTGGGAAGGGCACTTACATAGAGGGTGAAGAGGGCGTTGGCACTACTGTTGAGCTGCATCAGTTGGCTCCTGATCTGGGTCATGAGGTTGCTGGGACATGGGTGTCGTGTGATGCAGGTGGCCTTGTTGGGAGTGATGAGAAGGGGGTTCCCTGCCCCAGGTCTCCAGTGCAGAACAAGCAGCAGTGACAGGAATCCTGGGGGCCGGCAGAAAGCCACCATGAGCCGGAAGGCAGGGACAGCAGTTTGAGGCCCAGGTCACACTGTGTCCCCACAGACAGCTCGATCTATATCTCCCTCTTGCGCTGTCACCCTGTTCTCCTGGCCCTCTGACCCTACTGGAAGAGGAGGTGTCTGCTGTCCATCTCCTGCGGGGCTCCCATGGGAACCACTGTGGGGCAGATCCTTCTCCCTCTGGAATCTGACACCTGATTCTGGCTCTCCAGGAAAATTGTCCCCCCAGTTTCCCATCTCCTGCATCTCTGCCCTTCCCCAGATGAGGCCAACTTCCCTGCTTTGGAGGGTGCTCTTAGCTACCCTCCAGCCAAATCCCACTCGTGCCACCCACGATGCCTCTGCTTGGGTTCGAACCTCAAACCCTTGGGCTAGTGACTTGCCCGGTTGCCACCACCCTGTCCCCTCCCCCAGGGGGGCCCATACTGTCCTACCTAAGACCCTCAGTTCAATCCGGATTCTGTAACTCTGTCCCCAATTCCTTCCCGAATCATCATGAAAACTCCCTGTCCTTCAATTCTGCTCTGCCCCAGGGGGCAGTCAAGGGGTTCCACCACCCTCCAGGGCTGGGGCAGTGCAGGGAGGAGGTTAGGGAGGGAGAGGAAACGGTGGAACCAGGAAGCAGAAAGGGTGGGCAGAGAGGAGGGAGAATGCAAAGTGACAGGAGAGCTGGGAGCCTTCCCGGTCCGCCCCTCCCCTGTCGTCCTCCCCGAGCCCGCCCCCCTCACTCTTTCCATCTGGGGAGCACCCATACAGTTGGGGCTGGGGGGGTGGGGGCAGCAGGCCAGCGAGGCAGGAGCCTCCCGCCGGATCCCCCTGCTGGAACCGGAGTGCCAGTGGCAAGGCCAAGTACACACATTTTTCCACGGGGTCCCCCCCGGTATGTCCCGGCATCCACAGGCGGTGCTGAGGCCCCACGGGGGCCAGGGAGGGGTCCCCGCGCCCCATCTCACCTAGCACAGAGCTCAGGCTTTCCAGGTACTAGCGATGGAGGCGACACCTGCTCCCGTCCGGGGCCCGGAGTTTGCAAGCCGCTCGGGAGGCCTGCGCCCCTCCCAGGGAGCAGCCCGGCAGCGGTTGGAAAAGAGAAAGCGGAAAAGGACGAGAAAGAGAGAGAGAGAAAGAGGGAGGGTGACTCGGACCGAAAGCCGGGAGAGGAGCTCCGGGAGCGGAGCGGGAGCGGGCGCGGGCAGGCTGCTCCGGCGCCTTCCTCCCTCCGTGGGCAACCTGCTGGCCGGCCGGCACGCCGTGCCCGGACCATGTGCCGCGCCCGCTCGGGCCGCCACCCAGCGCCTCGCCTGGCCGCGGCCGCCCGAGCAGCGGCTTCCCCGGCGCAGGGCAGGGTGGCGGGGGCGCGGCGAGTGGGTGCCCCGGCGAGGGCGCGCGTCCAGCCGGCGGAAGCCCGAGCCGGGCGGTCGGGCGGCCGGGGCGGGCGCGGGGGTTTACCTGCCGCCAAGGCCTTCATTCTGAGCCGGGCTGCAGAGGTACTGGGAGCCCTGGGACGCCGTCACTTTTCAGAGGTTCATGCTCAAACGGGGAATTTGTCTGATTTATATACCGGAGCCTGTGTTGTAAGACAGAAACAGCTATATTTAGCCGGGATCCCCTTCCAGGAAGTTGTTTGAGGTGCATCATAGGAAATTATGAATGAAAGTGAGAGTGAAGGGGGGGGGCCGAGGGAGGGGAAGGGGGAGGGCAGACTTTTCCCCTCTTCTAAGAATTTGATTGATAAAATTATAAAGAGGTCTTCGACCGAATGTCCTGTGGTTTCCCTCAGTGGCTTGCCCTTGGGGTTGTTTGAAGATGTGGGGGAGGGTGGGGGGACGACCGGCTGAGTCAGCAGGGTCCCATGTGGACAGGCCTCCGGTGCCCTAGATGTGGCCCTGACTCACCTGGGCAAGTAGAGGAGCTGGCACCTGTAGCCCCTGGGCAGAGGCTTTAGGGGGCAGTGGGGAGGAGGCCGGCTGAAGCCAGCTGAGAAGCAGGCTCCCAGGAAAGAGGGGCTGGGGCTAGGCGTGGACTTTAGACAGTAATAAAGCAAACTGAATGTGGGTGCTAGAAGCCACCCGGGAGGTGGCCTCTTCTAACCTGCCCGTTTCCACAGGGCAGAGTCAGGCCCTGAAGAAACGGGCTGCCCAGGGCCCCTGCAGGCTCAGGCCCCTAAGCCCCCATCAGTACACCTGCTCTGTGACTCCCTGTGATGCTGAGGACAGAGGATCGGGCAGAGCCGCTAGGCCTCAGTCCTTTGGGGACAGCCTGGGGAGGACTTCAGGGAAGTCTTTTGGTGGGGTGGGGTGGGGGGGACTCTTGGCTCTTTGCAGCTCCATCTTCCATTTTGGTGGAAGGTGGTGGGTGGAGCAGGTCCATTCTGAAAGGGACACCTGAGCGTGGGGCCTAGTCTCACTCTCCAAGTCAGTCCCAAGTCCCCTCCGTGGGGCGCAGAGGGACTGTCGCCCGAGGAATGCTGGGGACTAGCACCAGCCCTCCCTAGGTGGGGCTCAGTCTCAGAGAGGGATGGTGGTCCCCAGACCCAGGTGCTTCCAGAGGCTCTGGCACCAACCGACTGACTGACTGACTGACTGACCGACCGAATCATAAAGGCAGGTGCTTTTCGGGGGCCGGCAAAATCAGCGCAGACTCCTCCCTAATCTCTACACACCAAAAAATACCCCAGACCCATGGATTGCAGTCAAGTTGCAGCTGACTCGCGGTGACAACCTGTGTTACGGAGGACCTGGGCTCCTGGGGGGTTCTCCTGGCTGGAGTCTGGTGGAAGCAGGCTGCCAGGCCTTTCTTCCACCGGACCAAGTGGCCAGCCTTTAGGTTAGTGGCCAAGCGCACATCCTGGACGTTGTCCAGGGATCTCCTCCCCAGGTAGATGCCAGAACAATCATAGAAGGGGTAGGGCCTTGCTGAGCAGGGCAGCACATGTCTGAGAGCCCCCTGCCTCTCCGTCCCCTTTGTTTTCCCAGGTGCTGATGGGGGCACCTCCTCCACCCCCCACCCCCCACCCTGGAAGTGCCTCACTTCCCAGGGGCCCTGCCCTACTCCTGATTTCTGCGGGAGAGGAAGACCTTTCCCTAGGGGTTATCCCCCATCACCCCCCACCCCCCACTCCCATGCCCACTCCCGCCTTCCATGCCCCCAGTTCCCACCTCTCACTGCATCCCAGACCTGCCCAGTCCTTCCCTTATCATGCCAGAAAGAGCCATGTGCTCCTGCTGTCCTGCCCCCCCCCAGACACATGCCACACAGCCCTGCCAGCCCACCGCCCACGCCCACTGCCCCACAGCAAAGCCTCTCCATAGGGTGATAAAACTGCCCATCCCAGCTAGCACCGCCCAGCCGGGAGGAAGTGGGCCAAGCCCACAGGAGTCTTCCCTCCTCTTCCTCCTCCTCCCTGCCTCACACCTTGTCCTTCCTTTGGGGGCTGTGAGGGCCCGGCTGGCCCCTCCCCATCCCACAGACCTGTAATGAGATGGGGGTGCACCCCCTAGAAACACAGTGAGCATCTGCCTTCCTCCCACCAACCCCATCGTGTCTCTGCAACCCTACTCCCCAGGCGCTCCCCACTTCCCTCCCACTTCCCAGACGCGCCCCCCACCCCACCCCTCACCCCCCAGCCTCTCTGCACGAGGACCTGACCATTCGGAGCATAACGTGTAAGATCAGCCTCCAACCACCCCCCAGCTGCTAACAGGAACCCAAAGCCCACTAGACCAGAGTCCTACTGAAGCCCCATCTGGTAAGGTCTCCAGCCCTGGGGAAGGCCCTACCACATCCCATCCCCTTCTTGTGAGTGGACGACAGGGCTGGCTCTGCCCCCTGCTCCAGAAAACCCACATCAGCTCCCTGGTCCACCGCTTCATCGAAGCCCCACCCCACAGTAAAACAGGAAGTGGGGGGGCAGGGTCTTGAAGACGCTGAGCTTGGGCCACTTCACAGCTCTGACTGGCCCCACCGAGGGCCTTGGCCTCCCCTTCACGGTACCTGACGTGGTCCGTGCTCCCCTCGGTGCCCCGGACCCAGCCTCCCCTTCCTGTCATGTCCAGGAGCCCTGTGCTGGGCCTCTGGAGGCAGGCTGGTCAGGGTCTCGGAGCCGTGGGTCCGTGAGCTGCCTGCGACGTGGCTTCGGCCCCTGGGAACAGCCGCCCAGGCCTAGCTCCAAGCCTGCTTTGGTCTCCTGGCGTTTGTTTGCGTCCCTCCCTCCCTCCCTCCACGCTGCAGCGTTCCCCCTGACTCCCCCCTGAGAGGTACCCTCCCTTCTTGGCTGCCTGCTCCTGGGTGGTGACCCCAGGCCCCACCCTGGAGTGGCAGCCCCAGCCCGGCCCCTTCCAGCCATGACTTCATCCTTAGCCTGTCCAGCTCCTGTTGATTGTGTGGGGATGAGACCTGCCTAGGGGTGAGAGGGAGCGCCCCCATTCCCCTTAGCCTGGAGTTGGGGGGCTACCAGTCGGAGGCCCGAGGTTAACGCTCCTGGGTGACTATGCCCCCCAGCACACTGGTCTCCCCGCTGCTCCAGGAAGTGATCACACAAGCTGGCCTGGGCACGCCCCCTAAGAACGTGCTTCACCCACCTGGGTGTGGGGCCGCCCATCTTCCTCCTCTGCCGAGTCTCCCTCGCCATCCACAACTCTCTCCTCAAAGCTGATTTGTTTTCCAGGAAGGGAAACTGAGGCTCGGAGAAGTGAAGGGACTTGTCCGGGGCCACTCAGGGTGCAGAGCAGGGGTAGGTCTGAAAGCCAGGCCTCTGGCCTGCAGGCTGTGGCTTCCAGGAGGAGAGAGGACCCTCCACTTTTCGGGGGTCCCAGCGCCGCCACACAGCGGCCTCATCATGCCCGCTGCTCTTGGCCCAGTGGGGACAAGCCTTATGCCACAACCCTCCAGACCAGCGATTCTCAACCTGTGGGTCTCGACCTCTTTGGGGGGTCAGATGACCCTTTCACAGGGGTCGTCCGATTCATCACAGTAGCAAAATGACAGTGATGGAGTAGCAGCGAAAATAATGTTATGGCTGGTGGGTGGGGTCACCACCACACGAGGACCGGTGTGAAAGGGTGGTGGCGTGAGGAAGGTGGAGAACCGCTGCTCCGGGCCCCTGCAGAGGTCGGATGCTTCTTACTCCTCACACCGTTGGCTCAGGGCAACACCTCAGTAGATGCTGCTTTTAAAGCCGTTTACGACACCCCAAAGCTGCCTGTGCCCAGTCTCTCGTGGCTAGAAGGCAGAGCCGATAGTTTGAGGAGTCATGGTTGAGGTTTGGATCTGCCAAAAAGAACAGGTAACTCTTTGGCCTCGGTTTCCGCATCTATAAAATGGGAATGACAGTCCTAGGTTCTGGGTGTGCTATAAGAGCTCAGCCATGACCGGGACCCCCGGCCGCCCCTCTCCGCGGTAGCACTGGTCCTTGTGACCTCTCTCAGGGGCCTTGTCCCCATTCCTGTCCCCATTTTACAGCTTTATCCCGTGGATCACTCCCACGGCTGGGGGGGTAAGCTGGCCAGGAGAAGAACTTTCCATTCTGTTCTGATGGAGAATGGGGACCCAGAAAGGTCAGACGGGTGTGTGTGGGAGGTGGGCTCTCTCCCCGTGCCCCTGCTGGCCACCCACCCCCAAGCCAGAGCTGAGGCCAGCAGCTGACCCGGCCTGCCGCCCCCAGGAGCTGATTCACCCCCAGGCTCCATCCGAGAAGGAAGGAGACACAGCTCAGTTCAGGGGGCTTTGAATCACCAGCCACCCCCTGTAGAGACCCAGAGGGTGTGGGGGTGGGAGCTGGCCCCCTGCCTGTTTGTCTGTCTCTTTCTGGCCCCAGGGCCAGGCAGGGGAGAATGGACAGGGGGGGGTGGCAGGCGGCACCCTCCCTGCTGGCATCCTGTGTAGACAGCTGGCAGTTACTCACCAGGTAAGCAGCTCTCTGGACAGTGGGGAATTCCCCAAGACTAGTGACCCAGAAACTGAGCTGGTCTCGGGCACCCTCCACTGCCCAGGCTGGCTTTCCCACTCACCCCCACCCCAAGATCCTAATGCTCTGGAACCCCAGCCAGAAGCCCCTCTCGGCCATCCGCTTGTGCCCAGCCCCAACCTTGATATCCCCCGTGGAGAGGAGCTCAAGGCGGGCTGGGAGGCCCTGAGGAGGAAGGTTGAGCCAGGCTGAGTGCCCGTGGCCCAGGACAAGGCTGGTGACGGATGGCCAGAGGAGACCGGGGAGGCAGGGCACTGAGTTCAGAAGTTCCCAGCCCGGCCCGGCAGTAGAGTTTCTGCCCTGAGAGACAAAGCCAACCCAAACCCACTGCTCTCAGTTGATCCTGACTCATAGCACCCAAAGGAGTGGTGGTCCATCTCTCCAAGAGCAGGCTACCTCCCCTTGCTCCTGAGGCACGATGGGTGGAGGGCCCTGTGCCTGACTGTGATCTGAGAGTCTAGACACACTCCCTGGAACTCCTTGGGGCCGGGCTGTGGGTGAATGCCTGCTTCTTCCCCCATCCTCAACCCATCAAATGTCTGCAGGTACCGTGACACCCATCTGGGCCAAGAAGGAGCCAGATGCCACCCTGGCCCCCTGCCAATTGCCCCCAGCATCCCCCTGGCACTTCCCAGCAGGCTCTGTGCCAGGAGTCTGACGTGGAAGTGTATCAGAGACTTTATAACCGCCACAGCACCCTGCCCATCAGCAGGGACAGAGGCCTGGCTCGTAGGCCCTGTAGCGTTGCTTGGGGCTTCACTCGGACTCCTGCACTATGGGCACTGCCCTGTTTCTCCATCTCTAGCCTGGGCTGCCATCTGCCCCTCTACACTTAGGCCATGTGACCTCTGCCTCTTCCAGCTCTCGGGAGAGCACCAGCTGAGTCAACCGCAGGCAGGTGGACAGCCCCATTTTCCAGCTGCGATCTCTTACTCTTCCTGGGCCGTGAATTTGGTGTGGAGCGACGGCACAGGCACTGTTTTAAGGAAGTGGAACAAGAGCCCCATTTTTCAGCGGTGCAGCTAGCTGCAGGTTGGACTGCTCGGCGCAAAGTCGGTGGTTCGGCCCCACCAGCTGCTCCCAGGAAGAAAGATGCGACCGACTGCCCCCTGTAAAGGTTTTGCTATGAGTCAGAACTGACTTCAAGGGCAAGGGGTTAGGTCCTCGGTTAGGCCGCAGGTGAGTGCTTGGTGTTTCTCACTGTGGGTCGTGGTTAGAGGCGGGGTTTCAATGACGAAAGGCCCTGGAGGGACCGAGGGAGGGACTTACCCAAGGTCACTCAGCAGCGTGGGACTCCAGGCTCCCACCCCAGCATACACCCTTCTGCCCTGGGGAGGTGCCCAGGGTGCTACAGGGCGGGCCTGGGTGAGACAAAGCCAGCCTCTTGTTATCCACTCCCTTTGGAAGCCTCAGACCCCCAGGTCCCCCCACCCTGGTCCACCCTGCAGGTGTGGCCCCCAGGTAGTCACTGTGGCACAAGCCCTTCATCCTCACGCAGGAAGTGGGAGCTGGAAGGGCCCACAGAACCCCGCCCCCACCCTGAGGCACCCAGAGACCCAGATCTGTGTCAAGGCTCCTGCTGGACTTTGGTGTGTGTGTGTGTGTGTGTGTGTGTGTGTGTGTGTGTG
>NW_022103926.1:5213279-5218803 GCF_000313985.2 Echinops telfairi
TGTCGGCCTGGCTATACCTCTGAGATAGGGAGAGAGCTAGACTCCAGGCGGTGTGTGTGTGTGTGTGTGTGTGTGTGTGTGTGTGTGTGTCTCGGCCTGGCTATACCTCTGAGATAGGGAGAGAGCTAGACTCCAGGCCTGTCGTTGTATGCGTGTGACCATACTTGTATGTCTGTGAATGGCACAAGGGGGTGAACAGAGACGTGTGTGAGAGTGTGTGCATGCGTGCCTACCTGTGTGTCCGCCAGCCCCGCCCCCGGGGAACCTCCAGGCAACCTGGCTCCTGTCACCGCCACTAGCAGCTGGTTTCCTCCCCACCCCCTCCTCCAGCCTGGCCACCCTGAATTTTGGCACGGGGACAAAGCTGATGTCAGAGCCCAGTTGACAGCTTCCTTCTCTCTCTGGATTTTCCAAAAGAGAGAGACCACAGCTCGGCTCCTGCTAAACCAGCCCTGGGCAGGGGACGGGCGGGAGGATGTTTCACTCAATGATTTCCTCAGCTCAGGCAATTAACAGAGCAGGAAGCCGCCAGGGCCCACTCAGCCTGAACCCGGCTGCCTCCCGCCCTCCTCCCCCAGCGGCACTGCCAAGGACATACCCAGAGCCCGCTCCACACTCCCTGCGTGCCCAGAGGAGACAGAGGCTGGTGGGGCAAGCGGGATCCATGCCCCGCGGTGGGGAGGATGGGGCCGGACTCCCCTGGTCCCTGGGAAGAGAAGAGAGATGGGGGCATTGGGGGAGCCTGGAAGAGGAGTCGAGCTCCTGCATCTTCCAGGCAGGATGGCTATCTCACTGGGCCTGCACCTTGGCCCCTGAGACTCCCAGGGGCCTGCCAGACTGAAGAGCTTCCTGAGCCTCTACAAATTGCTTCTAGGGATCACCCTTTAGTACCCACCCCAGCCCCAGTCCCGGGAGGCAATCTACCCTCCTTTTAACAAACAGGCTCAGAAGTTTCATAGAGGGTGACGGAGCCATGGTCCCCCTAAAACAGAAGGTCATGAGGCCCAGGCCTACTCCAGTTACCAGGGAGGGTTCACCAGCAGCGAGGAGTCCCCTGGGGTCCCCATGGACAAGTCTTTGCAAGGGGACCCCCTGCTTCCGCCTGAGCCAGGCCACCCCGATGCTTATCAGCTCTGGGACTCCATGACCCAATCCCACTCTGATCTCCTGCCCGGCCAGCCCCCACCCATGCCCCACCCCTAGACCCGGTTTCCACTTCCTCCCTTTCTGGGTGGGACCATGCCTGCCGCTGGCAGCACAGTGGGCTCTTCAGAGAGCCAGGGTCTCTGTAAGCTCCTGACGTGCTGAGATCCACCCCACCCCCATGCCCACTCAGACTGGCATCAAAGGCAGGGGGCGGTCCACTGGCCATCCCTGGCAAGCCCAGCCCTGCTGGCCTCTGTCCCCACTCCCAAAGCCAAAAGGTCCCGTGAGGGTTTGGGATGGGCAGTCAGCAAGACCTAGGGTCCTCGCCGAACTCTGCCACTTAAGAGCTGTGGGACCTCATTGCTCAGTGTCAACTTCTGTTGTTAGCGAGTTTAGTACCTTAAGTCTTCAAAAGGCATGGCGGGGGCCCAGAGAGGGGAAGTCATTTTCCTAAGAGCACACAGCAGACTAGAGACTCTCGGACTCCCCCTCATCAGGGCTGCAGCCCTGGGTGTCCGTCCTTAAGCTTTTCTGAGGACCCATCGCCCCATCTGCCCAGGCAGCCAAATAAAACCACCAGGCTCCGGGAGGCGGGCCCTTGGGAGGGAAAGGCCGGCTCCCCAGAGCCTAGCAGGTGAGGCCTGTGCTCACAGCTGGCTGCTGGCCTCGCCCACACCCAGACTGGCTCCAAACCATGGGCAGCAGCGCCCCCCACTGCCCAGTGGATGCCAGGCACCACGGCCCCAGTCAGTCCAGTCCCAAATCTAGTGCGAGCCCAGTGCCTCCCACAAGGTCAGAAAGCGTGGGATTTAGGATTTGAGGAAGTCTATAGCCATCACCACAAGGTCAGCTGTTCAAACCCACCCGTCACTTTGCAGGAGAAAAATGAGACCTTCTGCTCCCATAAAGATTTGCAGGTTCAACAAAGTTCACATGGAAGAACATATCAGCCTGTGTGATCACGAGGTGTCGAACGGATCACTGAAGCCAGATGGGTGCATAAGCAAATGTGGCGAAGAAAGCTGATGGTGCCCAGCTATCAAAAAGTATGCCGTCTGGGTCATAAAGGCTTGAAGGTAAACAAGCAACCATCAAGCTCAGAAGCAACAAAGCCCACATGGAAGAAGCACACCAGCCTATGCAATCATGAGGTGTCGACGGGATCAGGTATAAGGCATCATCAGAACAAAAAAATCTTACCATAGTGAATGAGGGGGGCAGTGCGGAGTGGAGGCACAAAGCCCATTAGCAGGCCACTGGAGATCCCCTTGCAGAGGAGACGATCCAGTCAGGGGGCGACGTAGCAACGATGAAAAATAAAACTTTCCTCTAGTTCCTAAATGTTTCCTCCCCGCTCCCACTATCATGATATGAATTCTACCTTACAAGTCTGGCTAGACCAGAGGATGTACACTGGTACAGATAGGAACTGGAAATACAGGGAATCCAGGGAGGATGATCCCTACAGGACCAGTGGTGTGAGTGGTGATACTGGGAGGGTAGAGGGAGAATGGGTTGGAAAGAGTGAACCGATTACAAGGAACTATATGTGACCTCCTCCCTGGGGGACAGACAACAGAAAAGTGGGTGAAGGGAGACGTCGGACAGGGCAAGATATGACAAAATAATAATTTATAAACTATCAAGGGCTCATGAGGGAGGGGGCAGGGGGGAGGGAGAGGAAAAATGAGGACCTAATGCCGGCGGCTTAAGTGGAGAGGAAATGTTTTGAGAAGGATGAGGGCAATGAATATACAAATGCGCTTTACACAATTGGCGTGTGTATGTATGGATTGTGATAAGAGTTGTATGAGCTCCTAATAAAATGATTTAAAAAAAAAAAGATTTGCAGGCTCGGAAAGCCAAAGGGGAAGTTATACTCTGCCCTATAGGTGCTCAATGAGTCGGATTCGATTCTGTCTGAGGGTGTCTGAGGCTCAGAATGGGGCTGAGCAAAGGCATTGGCCAAAGTCGGGGAGCAGGCTGACTGAATGGGCCTTGAAGGGACCCCTGCCCTGAGGACTGGCCACCAGAGGGCGCCCAGGCCACATGGGGCTAGTGGGAGGCAGCCTATCTCTGTTCCCCACTGCCCCTTCCCACCCACCTCAGACCCCGAAGAACCCCTCCTGCTCCAGAATCCTTCCAGAGGAAGATTATGATCCGCACTTTACAGATGGGCAAACTTGAGGCCCAGAGAGGTGCAGCACACTGCCTGAGGTCACGCAGTAATAAGGACCTGGAGGGGCAGCTACTCCAGTAAGCTCAGGGACACCAGCTCCCAGGGAGCTACAAAAGCCCCTGCCCCCCAAACCCCTCCCAAGTCATCAGGAACTGCTAACAGCAACATGGGGTTGAGCCCCTCCTCCAGCTATTTGTGCTAAACCCCCCACGCCACATGCCCCCCACCCCCAGCTGCTACTTCCACAATCCATCCTGCTGAAGCAGAGGGCAGTAAACAGAGTGGTCCAATCCTGCACCACCCAAGGTCAAATGCTTAGGAACCATGACCTTGACCAACCATATACCCCAAAGCCTCCCACCAGGGAGGAGAGAGGTCAGCCAAGCCTCTTTCCCTTCTCCTAAAAGCATAGAGCCACCCTTCCCCGCCTTAGGGACAAGGACCCTGGGCATGCTTTGAGTGTCCCTGGGGATCCAGGAGAGGAGGCCTCCAGAGGGGGGTGGCCTCTCCTGGAATCCACAAGGCTCCGGGTCTCCGGCCTCCCAGTCTTCTCTCTACCCTTTCACACTTGGGTAACCTTTAGCCCTGCATAGGTCCGGCTACCTGGTCACAGCCAGCCTGCCTCTCTGGGTCAGATCCTGGGTGAGAGGTGCCCGGGACTAGGTAAGATGGGAAACTGAGGCCTGGAGAGCTGTGTGGAGAGGACAGGCCTGGTGTCTGCCATGCTGAGGACAAGCTACCCTGCCCCCACCCACCCCTACCCCACCCCACCCAGCACAGAGCCTACCTGTGGATTCCAGCCTTGGGGTCTCTCGGGGTGTCAGAGCAGCAGCATCGTCTCGGGGGGCCAGGCCCTCTCTGCTTCCCTCTCCTGCCACTTCTTCTCTGGAGACAGCTCCTCACCCCGCCCCCCACCTGACTTCCCCTCCAGTGGCCCGGAGGGCCCCCACTTCCACCCTGGCCCCTTGCTAAAGAGCTGGAGGCAGCAGGTCCAGGAACCCGGGCATAGGCGAAATGTGCTCCCGACCCAGATGGGGCAGGGTCTCTGGGGTGCGGAGGGAGTCTCAGGGCCAGGGTGAGGAGGGGGCGTCCCTGTGCTGGGGCCGCCTTCCTGTGGCAGTGTTACTGGGGCCTGAGTCACCTCCGATGGCCGCGCCCAGCCTGGCTGACCCAGGCCAGCATAAGGCAATGACTGGGCAACCCTGCACATGACCTGCTGGGCCGTAGGTATTTTGACTCAGACCTGCCACAGACCATGCGCACCAGAGCCAGGCCCCCTTTGTCCCCATCCCCGGGCAGCTGCAGCTGCCTTTCTGGGCATGGTGACCTCCACAGCCCCCCAACCCACACCCCCTGCCCCAGCACCCACCTCAGAGTTCCAGGAGCCATCCCAGCCCCTTCTGATCTGCCCTTCCCCTCACAGGCTCAGGCCCCACCTGTCCAGCCCTCACCCCACCCCAGCCCCGAGATCCTGGCCCCGCCCTGAGCGAGGGCCCAGCCCTGGGGGAGCCCCGGAAGTAGAGTGGGCTGACCTCACCCAGGACTCCCTGCATGGGACCTGTGACCCCTCCTTCCCTAGCTGGGGAAGGCATCCGTGGGCACCCTGGGGTGCAGTGTGGCCAGCGGGGGTGAGCAGGACAAAGAGAAAGGACGAAGAAACAAGAGGGAGACAGGAAGAGGACATTGACCCCTGCGCCTGCTCAGAGCAGGGGCTGACGTAGCCGTGTTTACGGGGTTTCCCAGGAAATCTCTCTGTGGGCCACTACCTGTCCCGCTCTCCAGCACTGCCCCAACAGGAAGCCCGCAGTGGGTGGCTTAGCAAACAGCTATCTATTCCCTCACAGTTTAGGAGGCTCCAAGTCCAAGCTCACGGTGCCTGATCTGGGGAGACCAGCTCTCTCTGTCTCTCTGGGGAGACCAGCTCCCTCTGTCTCTCTGGGGAGACCAGCTCCCTCTGTCTCTCTGGGGAGACCAGCTCTCTCTGTCTCTCTGAGGAGACCAGCTCTCTCTGTCTCTCTGGGGAAACCAGTCTCTCTGTCTCTCTGGGGAGGGCCTGCTCTCTCTGTCTCTCTGGGGAGACCAGCTCTCTCTGTCTCTCTGGGGAAACCAGTCTCTCTGTCTCTCTGGGGAGACCAGCTCCCTCTGTCTCTCTGGGGAGACCAGCTCCCTCTGTCTCTCTGGGGAGACCAGCTCCCTCTG
>NW_022103926.1:5219262-5232259 GCF_000313985.2 Echinops telfairi
GCCAGCTCTCTCTGTCTCTCTGGGGAGGGCCAGCTCTCTCTGTCTGTCTGGGGAGGGCCAGCGGCGGATCCTGGGGAGGGCCAGCTCTGTCTCTCTGGGGAAGGCCAGCTCTCTCTGTCTCTCTGGGGAGACCAGCTCTCTCTGTCTCTCTGGGGAGGGCCAGCTCTGTCTCTCTGGGAAGGGCCAGCTCTCTCTGGGGAGACCAGCTCTCTCTGTCTCTCTAGGGAGGGCCAGCTCTGTCTCTCTGGGGAGGGCCAGCTCTCTCTGTCTGTCTGGGGAGGGCCGGCTCTCTCTGTCTGTCTGGGGAGGGCCAGCTCTCTCTGTCTCTCTGGGGAGACCTTCAGATGCCTTGGCACCTGTCCCCCCATCACTGCTTTCCCACTTGCCTCATCTCATTAGAGCTCAAAGGAGACTAATTCAAGACACCGCCTCCACTAACGCTGCCTTCAACAGGGGTACAACCGCGGGGTACACACTGGGATTGCAACACCTGTTTGTGGCAGGCCCACCTGGATCCTCCGAATGCATGGGGCTCCTTGGCAGCCTCGCCCTCTCTCTCTCGGGGATGCTGTCAGATGGAACACCTCTCACCTGGCCCAAAGACGAAGCAAGGCAGAGAGGAGAGGCCCCTGGATAGCCCTGCGGATCACCCCACGCGGGCAGCAGCGGTGCGTGCCCCTGTGCCCCTGTGCCCCTGTGTCACCATGCATCAGGGCGGGCTGGACGAGCACTAGCACAGAGGCCAGCTTTGGGACCAGGTGGACGTGCTCCACTCGTGGGGGATACGGACCCCAGAATGGACCCCCGCTGCAGCCCACATCATCAGGGAACCCCATAGGCAGGTGTGAATGCTGGGGCGGGGGCTCAACCCTGCCCCTATGGAGGGATCGGAGGAGCGAGCAACATCGCAAACCTTGGGGTCGGGGTTCCCAGCGACGAGTGGGTGCTAGAGAACCCACTGGAGGCAGAAAAGAGTGCAGAAAGGGTCTGGCAGTCAGTCCAGCGAGAGAGCCGGAGTCTCGCACGTGACCACGACCACGAGGCTTTGGACTTGCGGCTGCGCGTCGTGGGGTAGAAGGGGGTCAGTGAGGGCGAGAGTTTGGGACTGAGTTTTCCGGCATGGGAGAAGAGGGGGTGTGTGTGCAAGGGACGAGGTGAGGGGAGCAGAGAGCAGAGGAGGGCAGGCGGTGGGGGGGAGGGGGGGGTCAGTGAGTTTGGCTTTGAGTTGCCCACACGCCCCAGCAAAGATGGCCCTGTGCTGAGGAGAAAGGGCTGCAGCTCTGGGCTGGTGAGGGGACAGAGCAGAGGTGACAGTGCAGCCCCCCTCTTGTCTGGAGTGCCATGCTCGGCCTCCGTGGGATGGATGCCATCCCAGCTCTTAGAGAGTTGGCTTTAAAGAGGTCTTATGCAGCAGATTTCCTGATGCAATGTGCCATGTGATCTCTTGACTGCTGCTTCCATGAGCAATGATTGTGGATCCAAGCAAGATTATACCCTTGACGCCTTGCATCTGTTTTCCATTTATCACGATGTTACCTATGGGTCCAGCTGTGAGGATGTGGGGCTTATTTACCATCCTGAAGGCTACAATCCTTAATCTTCATCAGGAAAGGCTTCAAGTCCTCCCAAGCAAGGTCCTGTCATCTGCATATCACAAATACATCATAAACTTTCCTCCAATCCAATGCCACATCCTACTTCATAAAATCCAGCTTCTCTGATGATTTTTTCAGCATAGAGATGGAATAAATACAGTGAGAGGATACAACCTTGATGCATACCTTTTCTGATTTTAAATCTCCATTATGCAATGCGAATGCAATTTCCCCTTGGTAGCCAGGATCAATCCCACCACTCAGTTCAGTAGCACCCTTCTTTGCATGCTCACTCATGAGCCAGGAGGAGCCCAAACGGGTCCAGAGGCATTCGCAACTTCCAGTTCAGCGGAATCAGTATCGTTTCTCCCAAGGGGATATGCCTCACTTTGGAACTAAGATCTTCAGACCTGAAGAGCAGAGGGTTTCAGGGACAGGAAGCAAAACTGTGGTGGGTGGGTCATTAGGAGCAATAGTGATTGGTGCCACTTCCATTTCTGTCCCTTGGTACCTGGACCTGTGAATCCTAGCAACTGGAGAAACAATACCATATATTGGATGCTGGGTTGTCGCCTATACAGCCTCCTGGAGAACATTGCCACCACCCCACCCCACTCCTACCCCCACCCCCCCGCAGGGCCCCGCTGCCTGCAAGGTGTGGCCACCAAGCAAGTACCCTGTGTCTTTAGAAGTCCATCCCATCGTTCTATCAAGGTGGTTGCTTCAGGATGATGGGGAACATGTTAAGGCCAGCGGGATCAATGAGCACGGGCCCACTGCCACACTTCGTTGGTTGGGAGGTGAGTCACTTGATCTGAAGCGATGTTGTACAGGAGACCAGCCGGTGGATGAGACACATTGTAAGTCCATCGATAGTAGCTTTGGCAGAAGCATTATGTGCCGGGAAAGCAAATCCATATCCAGAGTAAATGCCTATTCCAGGAAAAACGTGGTCCTATGTCATCAACCTGCCACCAAGTTACTGGTTGATCTCTGTGAGGAATGGTCCCAAATCTTGAACTCAGTGTTGGTCTCTGCTGCTGGCAGATGCGGCACTCAGCAGTGGCAGTGGCCAAGGCAGCCTTGCTGAGCCCACACATAACCTTCCTCCCTGACACCGTGTCCACTTTGTTCGTGTGCCCATTGGGCAAGGACAGAAAGGGCTGGGAACGAGGAGGACTGGCTCCCACAGAATGTGTCATTGTGTTCCCTTGGATTGTTGAAATCCTCCTCTGCAGATACAACCCTTCAGTAAGCAAGTGTATGAGACACAAGTAGCTTCACGTTTTAGGCCCATTCCGAAAAGTCTATTCGATACCTCTTCTCTACACTTCTTTGTCACTCATTTTCCAATCATTCTTCTTCCAAGTCCTTGACCCTCCAGCCACGCCATTGGCCACAGCCCATGAATCAGTGTACAGTCGCACATTTGGCCATTTCTACTTCTAAGCAAACGGAAGCACTCAAAGTTCTGCCCACTGGGAGGATTTCCCTTGACCGCTGTCCTTCAGAGCGGTCCCAGAAAGGAGCTATATTACTGCTCCTTTGCACTTGCAAGTGGCACCTGCATACCATGCCAAACTACCAGTAAGTCAAGCACGTGTTTTCACTTCTCCACTCAGTTGATCATGAGAAACTCCCCATGAGGCCCTAAGTGCACACCGGGAGAAAGAAGGCACTGTGGTAAAAGTGGGGACCATAAGCAGCTTGCTTAATAGTAAGTAGACAGAATTGTAGAAAGATATCAAACACTGCAGCACCCAGAGCCTCACTTCAGGTCCTGTTCTAGCCTGGTCTTACATACAACACTTCCATTAATGATGCAGTGTGGTAGTTACATAACCTGGTGTCAACTTGCAAAGGGGTGGAGTCTAGCCTGCCAGTCAGGTCGCAGCTTGATGACCTCATCTGGAGGCGCGATGGAGATAAATAGCTCACTGGAGGCCAGATAAACACAGACTCTCTGCTTGACATTAATGTTGACAAGGAGGGACCATGTGGAAACCCATGCCAGCGCTGAGATGCTTCCACTGCCACTGTACCCACAAGACTTGCCACCCACTGGCCTGTGATCTTCCTGCACTCGGCGTCATTGCATGTGTTGCATGAATCAGAAGAGGAATTTATAAACTGGTATCAGACATACGGGCTAATATCGGACTTATGGATTTGATCTGGACTGGGCTGGGGTGTTTTCTTAATATACAATTACTCTGTTATATAAAGCTCTTTCTTATACACATATGAGAGTCTACGATTTTGTGTCTCTAGTCTACCCGGACTAACACATGCAGTGCTGCAGTGCTGATGTGCACTTCTGACTTTATGACTCTGAGGGTCAGACAACACTCTGCTCATGATGGGAAGCTCAGGCCACATGATGACTTGGTGCCAGCCCATGGGGAGGCATTCAGTCTCCACTAAGGCCCAGTAACAGGCCCCAAACTGTTTTTCCAAAGAGTAGTTGTCTGCAGAGGATGGAAGAGCCACGCTCCCAAATTCTAAGAGTCTGCACTGTGGTTTGCCAATAGGGGCCTGCCAAAGACTCCAAACGGCCTCCCTCTCTGCCACTGCTGCCTCAAGCACCATTGGATCATCTTCCTATGGACTAAGTGGCAGGGCAACTTGCATGGCAGCCTGAGCCTGTTGAAGAGCCTTCTCGTGTTCTAGGCCCCACTGAGGCTGGCAACTTTTTGAGTCACTGAAATAAAGGCCAGAGTAGCACACCTAAATGAGGGATCTGTTGTGCACCCCCCTGCCCAAATCCAAAAAAACGCCCACCAGCCATTGCTTCTCCTTTGGAGTTGTGAGAAGGGCCAGATGCAATAACAGCTTTAGCCAGACTTCCAGAGACTGGTGGAGTGCTCAGTGCTGTTGGACATAATCAGACTTGAGAACCAATTTAGGAAGCTCATCTTTGCCATTTTGCTTCCCTAGCACCGCTACCAGTGCAAATGTATGAGAGAAGCAGAAGTAATGGTGCTTTTACGTACATGTAGACAAAAAAAGAGATTTTATCAAGAAATGGCTCGGTCTACTCTGGTTCAAGTCCGTAGGTCAGATCTAAGCTGGAGGCTTCTCCTGACTCAGGTAGCTGTGGAAGCTGGCAAACAGGAAGCTGGAAGATGAAGCGGGAGGCCCACAGGCTGGTGGATGCAGAGCTGAATGAATCCAAGCTCAGCCAAATGAACCCAAGGTCGGTGGTCCACCCGCGGCTCCTGAGATCAGCAGGTGACACCGCAAGAGCTCGATGAACCAGATCCAGCAGAAGACAAAGAGGCCAGAGAGAGCTGGCCTCTGCTCAGTCTCTCTTATATACAAGGCCACACCCCCAAGGAGGTGTCACCAGGCTGTGACCTGTTTGAAAGGTTGGGCTCCACCAACCACCTTCACCCAGCTCTGTCTAATGGACAGAAACTCTAACCATCACAGCTGGTCCTCGGCCAGGAGTTCTGTGCCTGCAGGAACTCAGCAAGGTGGCTGGCAAGTCCCAGGGGCTTTGAGGTGAGTACACAGACTCCCATCCTGGAGCCCTGAAGTCCAAGGAATCCCAACTCCCACGGTCCACCTTGCCCCGCAAGTGGACTAGTCATTCAAATACGTCAAGCCTCAGTCTTCTCACCTGGATCCTATCTATCCTGGTGGGCTACCTGGCAGGCACCCAGCAGGCTTGGTGGGTGCCTCCGCCCAGCCCTCTCTGCACAGTCACTGCACGGTCTTTCCCCACCTGTGTCTTCTCCCTGCCACTTCCCGTTTCATGGTGGCTTCCCTCCGTGGCGGGAAGAGGGGTTAAAAACACACACCTGGTAAATGCATTCCCACCAAATCCTCATTTATAGGGAATTAGAGGGCCCTGGTGGCATACACACCAGGCTGCTAACTACAAGGCTGGCAGTTCGAAACTACTCTCTGCTTCATGGAAGAGAGAAGAGGCTTTCTATTCCCATAAAGAGTACGTCTCTGGACTCCACAGGGGCAGTTCTGCCCCGTCCTATAGGGTTGCTGTGAGTTGGCATCCACTTGATGACTGTGAGTTTAGTTTGGGGCTTTTGTTTGTTTGTTTGTACATTTGCACCTCATAGGAGACACCTGAAGGGGGCAATGTTTACCCCTTTGGGAGAGATTGGGGTCACTGGGGCCTCTCAGCCCTAGGGCAGCTCTGACTTCACCTGTCTCTGTATACCCTCTCACCCCATGCCCTGGCCCCAGGTCAGACACACACACACACACACACACACACACACACACACACACACAACTGCATTCCAGGGAAGAACTGGGAGGGGCCACGGAGGGGCAGGGAACCTCACCACCCTCCAAGAGACAGAGATGGGGACCAGCAGAGAGAGCAAAGTGCTGCCTACAGGCACTCAGGGCTAGACCTGGACAGGGGCTCTGGGCCCCCAAGACGCAGCCAAGCCCGTCCACGCTCCTTCCATGGACCACGTAGGTGCCTTCTCCCCTCAGCCCCCTCAGGAAGCAGTTCTGAGCACATACTAAGTGCCAGGCACTGTCATAAGCCTGTCTGAGGTGTGCTCTGCTCTGATCTTGCCCATTTCACAGATTAGGAAGCTGAGGCTCATGTTCCCAGTGTAGACAGACAGATGGGATGGGGCTAAGCTGTCGATTTGAATACAGCCTGTTGTGTCTGAGTCGGAATGCTGAGTTTCCTCCTCCCGGTGCCCCTACCTGCTTGTGCACACAGCAAGCTTTGTATCCCAATGTCCCAGGGACATTTGCAAGCAGCTGGTGGCCAGGGTGTGACTCTGAGTGCACAACATCGGATCATTCCACAAATGTACCCATTCTCCTTCAGAGTAACGCATGAGCGTAAATGGCTGTGAGTACACTACAGCACACAAGCACACGGCTACATTTGCACACACAAGTATGCATGCCTATAGAAACGTGCACACACACACCAGCTCACATGTTCTCACAGACACCCATACCCAGGCTGCAGGAGAGCTCTGCACACGCACACACATACACACACACAAACTCCAAAGATGTGGGGAGCCCTAAGAGCCCTCGTTGTACTTAAAATGCGTCTGCAGACAGAGCCTGCAATGACTGGGGGACACCTGCAACCTTGTCACCCAGGGACCCCACCCCCCAAGTCCCCTCCCACCTGGCAACAGATACACAGAAGCATTATTTTAAAATATATAAACTTTTAAATACCTGTTGGCACAATATTAGCATTAAATACACATCATAAATAAGCTTTATAAATATAAACTGATTTTTAAACTGGTAGAAATCAATAAATTAGCCATGCCCTCCCGGGAATTGCCCCAGGAGCTGGGGTGGGGGGGGTGCTCCAGAAGGGCCTTGGTTTCTGAATGAGGAACTTCCAGAACTCGCCACCAGGGGGAGCTGCTGGCAGACAGGACCCAAGACCTTAAGGGTGCTGAGAGGTCTCCTACTGAGGGCTCAGACTGCCATGGGCACCTGTCTGCTGATTTACTGAGATAGTCACCCCGGTCTGTCACAGAGACCCAGCGCCTTGAGCCCCTGCATTCACGAAAAGAAAACTGAGGTCCTGAGAGGTAAAGTGGCTTCCTGAAGTGGCCCAGGGAGTTAGTTAGGGGCTGAGCTTTGGACCCCTAGAGTAGAGCCGCTTCTAAGATACCCCACCTGCTACAGCTTGCCAAAGTGGGGTCCCCCAGTTGTCCAGGTGTCCAGCCTCAGCCTGGCATTGAGGCATAGAAGGCCAGTTCAGGCCCTGACAGCTCCCCAACCCACACCCTGCCCCCTCCTTGGAGCCAAGACACACCAGGGAAAGGAGGAAGTCTGGGAGCCACAGCCCTGCCAGTCATGGAGGGAAGGGCCACAGGCCTCCAGCGATTGGGCAGGGGGGCAGTCAGCTCAGCCATGAGTCAGCCTGTGTCATCAGACACCTGAATCGATGGAAAGTCTTCCCCAAGTGGCCTGACCCAGCCACCCCACCCACTGGGAGCTCAGGGCCGGGGGGAGGGGAGGGCCTCATGGCCTGGCCGTCCTGCCCCCCATCCTGACGAAGCCGAGGCACAGGCCTTCTCAGCGGCCGCCCCTTAAAGTGCACTTGTGAGGGGCAGGTAGTCAATGGGTGCTGGTTTGGAGACCCTAGTGGCAACCTTC
Source organism: Echinops telfairi (assembly GCF_000313985.2). Classification (NCBI taxonomy): domain Eukaryota; kingdom Metazoa; phylum Chordata; class Mammalia; order Afrosoricida; family Tenrecidae; genus Echinops; species Echinops telfairi. The sequence goes on from NW_022103926.1 coordinate 5,226,981, forward strand.
CCTATATGGGCTCCTCTTCTCCACAGAACATCCTCCACCTTCCAGGGACACTGCAAGGGCTACTGGGGAAACAGCCTCCTGAGGAGAGGCCTCCTGGTCCTCCAGGAGGGTCTCGCCCTGTAGGCCTGTGCCCGAAGGGCCCGGCGGAGGCGGGGGCTGTGTCTGCGTCTCCGGCCCCGGCCCTCCTTCCACCTGTCCAAGACCTGCCCCACCGAGTGCATGAAGTGATGGTAACCTTGCAGGAGCTGGCAGTCCTTCAACCTGAGCTCGAAGTGGTCTAAGGGGGGCGTGGAGCGCCTCTCGCTGGCCTGCGTGGGCATGGCCGTCTCTGCGGAATCACGGAGGAGCTGAGCCAGGCAGAAGATGTTGTTCCGGAACCCTCGGAGAAATCTCTCGGCTTGGGCCAGGTTCTTCCAGGCCTGCTCCACTTTCGGCTGCGTCCAGGTCCTATCCATGTTGACATGGTACGTCTGCAGGTAGGCAGCCAGTTTGTCCAGGATGAGGCCCAGGGAGGCATTGAGGGTCTGCAGGAAGGCCTGTCTGCTGAGCCCCATCAGGGAGCGCTCGCTGAGGAAGTCTTTGGGTTGCTCCTTACATTCCTTTTTCAGTTTTGAGTCGTACCAACCTTGGATGTGGAGCTGGGGGAAGGGAGGGGTAGGTTGGGGTGAGAACCAGGCAGTGAGGGCTGAGGCCCCCCCACTCCACACACCCATGTTCTAGACCTCGCTCCAGAACCCCATAGTCACTCAGACAGGTCAGAGGGAGGCAGGCACCTTGCGGGAGGGTGTGTAGGGCAGCGACTGCAAGCTTGCAGGGCAGGCCCCTCTGGTTCACTCTCCACTCCGCACCCCCTCCCCGCTCTCGTGGGGAGCACCAAGCCGCCCAGATGTGGGCTGGGGAGTCACACTGTGGTGAGCCAAGATGGCCTGGGAAAACCACGGGGCTCCATTTCCTCCCTGGCCCCAGACGGACTGTGCTGGACCAGTGAAGGATGAGCCTGCCCCTGGGAGCTCACTCCGGCCCGCCCCTAACCCTGGCCCCGCCCAGGCCACGCCCCCCAATGCCCGATGCCACCCGGGTCAGGTGCTTACATAGGGGTCCAGAAGCATGCCTGTGCTCTGCATGATGTTCGCCTGGTGCTGCAGCTGGCCGAGGAGAAGCTGGTAGTCTCTGGAGCAGCCGCCCATGGCCGTGGTGCCCAGTAGCAGGAGCCCGAGGACAAGACCTGGGCCAGGGAGGGGAGCGTCACATGTCGTGGCAAGAAAGCCACAGCTTTCCGAGGACACCTCCCCCCCCCACACACACACACACACTGCGGGGAACGGTGTGCAGGTGTGCACATGAGCACCTTTGGGGACTGCCACCAAGGACACCAGGATGGTGGCTGTGACTTGCCAAGTGGTCCCCAGGAACAGGGCAGGGGGAAGCTTCAAGCAAGCAGCCCCCTGGGAACAGGTGGGCCCCTAACCCGAGGCTGTGGGTCACCTGGACCATGTTCGAGGCCATCCAGGGGCTGCCCTGCTGCTTCCCCACCCTCCCACCTCTCTTTCCTCTGTCAGACCCATCAGCAATGCTGGGAAACGCTCAGAACACCCCTAAGGAGAGGCAGTTACGGCTCCGTGGGAGCCCCGCCCCCAAACAGGCACCGGCAACCACGTGGTCTGAAGGGCCCTGGGGCACAAGGGCCCCAGAAGGTAGTGACACCACTGTCCCTTCCTGAGAACTGATCCATTCCCCTGGCTGGGCTCCCCGGCTTGGTCATGACAGGGACCCCTGACTGCCTGCTGCCAGCTCGGCTGTAGGGTCCGTGTGAGCCCACTGTGCACCGTGCACATGGGGCGTCTTCACACACGGCGGTGGGAGGCTATGGACAGGCCACCTGGCAGGGTCCCTGGTTGGTGAGCTTGGGGCTCTCGGTGACATCATATGGCTCCAGTGTGCATGCCACCTGGTGGGCGGGGCTACAAGGACTGTGCGGCTGGTGGGAGTGGGGGGTCAGACTACCAAGTCACCCAGACTCCCTGGGGAGAAGATGCCCTGCACCTGCTCGCAGGAAGCCCTGGAGCCCCTCCAGGCAGGCTTGCACCATGTTCCTTCCTGACTGCCCTAGCTTCCTCCTCGGCCGCTCACCTCCTGCCCCCACCCTGCTGCAGCCCCTCCGCCACATAGCTCCCCAGCCCCCCTGCTCCCAGTTGTCCTTTGCAGCCCTGCCCCCTGGAAGCCCCCAGGGTGCTCAGCCCTGTGGGGACTAGGGTCTCAGGGTCCCACTCTTGGCCTGACCGGGCTTTCGCCCTTCTCAGCATCCTTGGGTCTGGCCGCCCCGCTCAGCCCAGCTCTCAGAGGACAGAGGGTGTTGCCTGCTCCGGCCGGCCGGCCAGCCAGCCGGTGCCAGTGGGCACAGAGTGGTGCTGGTGAAGAGGAAGGAAACACTCACCGGGCAGCGTCCTCTGGGTAAGCAAGACCCGCATGCTGGGTGCCGGTGCCCCGGCCGTGCCTGCTTGGGGTGACAGCTCCCGCTTGGGTGCTCCACGGGCTGGCTGTCACTTTATGCCCGCTGGGGTGATTGGCCAACACCTCGTGAGGTGGGTGGGGAGGGGGAGGGCAGGCCTTCTGGGAACATGACCCCAAAAACCAAAGTCCCCACGGGTGGCCAATGGGCGCTAGGCGCAGTCCACGCCTGCTCCTCCTCCTGTTTTCTTCGAATTTGTTCTTCGAGGTCAGCCCCACGCCCAGGGATGATGCAAACCGCAGCCTCAGCCTTCCTGGGCAAGTGGGGAGCATGGGGTGCCATACCACATGCCAGGGTGCCGGGCCATGGACAGGGCCAAGGCTGCGGGCAGACCACCCCCCTTCCCTTGGGGCCCAGGGGCCGGCACCTCCGGGGGTCACCGTGCAGTCTGAGACTGCTGCGGGACGAGACATCTTCCTTCTTGGGTGCCCTCCCGCCCGGGCTGTTGGGACATCTGTGAGCGGAAACCACCAGGCTCTGGGCACGGAGCCAGACTCCGGCTGGCAGCCCCGAGATTGTGGTGTGACCCCCTCCCCACCCCCCACTCCCACCCTCATCAGCTCAGCGACAATGCATAGCCCACCCAGACGGTCTTCCTTTCCCCCCGGGAGAAGGGGGAACCATGTTGGCATGCTGTGTGACCCGGGGCAAGTCACTTGCCCTCTCTGGGCCTCTGAGGCCCCACCTGTGATACGGGGCAGGGAAAGCATTTCCCGGCCCACCTCACCTCACAGGGCCTCCCCGGTCATGGACATAAAAGGCAAAGACCTTTGACGTGAAAGGAAAAGATGAGCGTCTAATTCCAAGTATCGGCTGTCGAGGGGGGCAGGGTCAGCAGTGGGGGGATGGGGAAGCAGTGAGCTCAGAGGGGAACTCGGGAGGGAAGCTGAATCGCTGCAGTGACAGTTGGGGACCAGGTTTCACTTTCTCTGAAAGATAACGATCATGGGGCGGCCCTGGCTTCTCTCAGACCTCAGAACGTCAGCGGGAAGGGGCCCCAAAGACTGGGGCTGGCCTGTCAAACTGCTGCTTCACCGGCCATCAGCTGGGCCACCGTGAACTCTCTCAGCAAGGTCTTGTTGGGCCCAAGGTGCTGGCCACGCCCAGCTGCCGAGGGCCCGGTCATGTCCAAGTAGATGCGCCCCAACACCTATGAGGCTGCCTCCCCCTGCCACCCTGTGACCCCAATATGAGGTTCCCACTCCAGGCCTGTCCCCACTGCTCCACTGCCACCGCATGGGCTGCTCCAGGACTCCGGAATGTTATTCTTGCTGGATTCCTCATTCATCGCACCCCGTCCCAGGGGCTTTTCCTGGGGCCTTGTGCCTAGATGACTCCTTCTCCAGTTTACACCCCTGGTCTCCTCTCTGGAGGGGCTGCCTGGGACTTGAGCTTGGTGTAACTCTCTCTGGTGGTGCCAAGCCAGAAACAGGCCTGGGGGGTGGGGGGGAGACAGAGGCCACCCCCAGGTCAGTCTGCTCTGTGTGGCTGTGATGATGCCAAGCAGCTCCCGAAGAGTCCCTGACAAGCACCAACACCTGGGGAACTGTTTTCAAAGGCAGTCAGTCAGTGGAGACCCTCTGAACCCCAAGTGACCACCCCACAACCAAGCCCGGGGATGGGGCCAGGCCATCCCATTGTGCTGGGGCTGCTATGACGTGTGGGCCACCTGGACCAGGGCTGACAGCAGTCTGGACCTTTCCAGTAGGGAGAGGGGACAGGAAAGCAGGTCATCTAGCCTGGACAGGCCAGGGCCAGGTGTGGGCCTCAGGTCAGCACAGCCCCTCATGAGTGGGCTAGGACATCACCCACACCTCTCCCACCGGATACAGCACCTGAGCCAAGGTGAGACCCTGAAAGCAGCCTGCTTTATGAAGGGCGGGGCACCGAGGGTCTCACCCCATCAAGGCAGCTGATGCTCCACCTCCACACTCACTCCATGTCCCACTGACTCCTGCTGCCCACCTGGCATGGGGTCCCCTCCATTTCATAGTTCCCTACACCCCAGAGAGGTGCACCGGGCCGGCCTACGGCCAGCCTGCCATGCAGAGGTGTGAGAGCTTCCAGCTGCCTAGTGTGAGCGCTCTGAGCACCCTGACGGAGCCCTGGTGGCAGGGAGGGTCAGGTACTGGGCTTCTAACTGCCGGGTCAGGGGTTTGAACCTCTAGCTGCTCCTTGGGAGAAAGAGGAGGCTGGCTGTTCCCTGTAACAACTGACAGTCTTAGAAGCCCTATACAGGTCACAGAGTCAACTCGATGGTAGTGGATCTGAGGTTTGGGGTTGGGGCACTTGGTTATTGGGGTGCCGTGGGCAGCCCTGGACACCAGCTCACCAAAGACAAGGGAGGACTTGCCGGAGGAAGGTGTGGTTCCAGGTGGCAGGCTGCTGGGATTCTCAAGCATAGGCCCAGAGTTAGGTGGGAGCTCCCAGGCAGAGCACAGGGGGCTGCCCATCCGAGCAAAGCGTGAGGGGAAGATGCGTCAGCGTTTTCTGGTGAGGTCAGCACCCAGTGACGTCCCTCTCGCCACCAGGAAAAGCTTGCGACACGGCTCCGTCAGTATAAATAGGCTCTGACCACAGGGCCGGGCTGCCTCCTCTCCTCGGGCCACGTCAGCGAGGACCGCGTGATTCTGGAGAGGAAGATTCGGGTTCCTCAGAACTACGCTCTCCCTGCCTTTCGGGCTCTCTCTCCAGCGGGGGTGGGTGGGGGTAGGGAGCTTTAGAAGCACAAGCAGGACTTGGGATGGACCTGGGAGGCAGAACCAATGGG
>NW_022103926.1:5232359-5236560 GCF_000313985.2 Echinops telfairi
GCGCAGAGCTGCACGGGGCTGCCCCATGCGCCGGTTCCAGGCTCTAGCCCAGCATTCGTGACCCAGTCATATCCCCTTCCGGAGCCTCGGTTTCCTCTCCGTCACATGCCGAAACCCAACTGGAAAATGAGCGGAGGCCCTGAACGGATATTTCTCCAGAGACGACAGACTCAAGTGGCCAGCAAACCCAAGAGAGATGCTCATCATTAGTCTAAAGAGAAATTCATGTCGGAACCACAGTGAGCCGTCACATCACACCCACTAGGTGGGTTGTGCTTAGAGAGAGAGATTGCAACAAGTGTTGGTGAGGATGTGGGAACACGGGCACTTTGGAACGTTGCTGGTAGGAATAGCTGATGGTGCCGCTGCTGCGGAAAGGGCTTGCTGGTTCTTCGAGAAGTCGAGCGCAGAACCACCGTGTGATTGCTGTGAGTGACTCAGAGCTGGCTCCAACTCAGGGTGACGTTAGGTGCGGCGCGTCACCCTCTTCTCCAGGTCTTCGGTGTTTTTGATCCATTGGCGTGGCTCTTGGGTCAATCCATTGCGTTGAGGGTTGCTCTCATTCTTGCTGACCACCCGCTTTACCCTGTCGCCACAGCGGTTGCACATTGACCTGCCTGCGATCCACATGGCCAGCAGTTCGAAACCACCAGCAGCTCGGCAGGGCTGTCCACTCCCGTAAGTATTTACAGTCTGGGAAACTCACAGGGCAAGTCCACCCTCCTATAGGGTCGCTCCCAGTCGGCAGTGAGTTTGGGTGAGATCAGCTTTACCAAGAGTCCTGGCTGGTACAAGCTGTCATGTGCTCCAGGGAGAATGGGACGGTTGGAGGTCCAGCACTCCCAGAGGTGCTGCTGCTGAAAGACGCGGTGCTGTCCCCAGCCGCCGACCTCCCTCGAGCGCCTCCCTGGTCTCACGCTCTGGGGTTTTCATAAGGCAAGAGCAGGACAGCCGGGGCCAATTGGTTTGCTACGTTACCCCAAGAGGATTTCCACAGTGACCTGACCAGAATTACCAGACGACTTACATTGCTCTTCTAGGCCCATACCCCAGAGAGTGAAAACTGAGTTGTGTCAAAACTTGGACCTGATGGTGCATTGCATCACGGTGGAAGCAAGGCAGATGCCCGTCGATGGATGAATGGATAAACACAACGTCCTGCCCACGGCCATCTCAGAGTCCATTCTGACTCACACAGGGGTTTGGGAAACAGCAGTCTCATCTCTCTCCTGCCTGGAGCACTGCTCTGTGCTCCAGCATCAGCCTGGCAAAACATCCTGCTCAGCAAAGAACCAGCCGCTCACTGTCTGACTCCAGCGACATGAACTCGCTGACCCCGCTGCCGAGGAGTCCAGTCTGACTCAGACTGACCCCATCAGACAGAGGGGCTCTGCCCCCCCTCCCTCTCAAAGGGCAGCGGGTGAGTTTAGACTGCCCCACCCCCATCCCCAAGCTTACCAGCTGTAGCTCTAAGGCAGCACCACACCAGGGCTCTGCCATGAAGTGTCCCCAGAGGCAAATCCATGGAGCAATAATCCCAAGAAGGACGTTGAGTAGGAAGGGGAGTGGCTGTGAATGGAGACAGGGTTTCCTTTGGGGGGGGGCGCTGTTCTGGAGCTACATCCAAGTGGTGGTTAGACGATGCTGTGCATGTACTGAAAAGTGCAGAATTAAACCCTTGACAGTGGTGCCCTCGTTGGGGGAGAATCACATCTCCATTAAAAACAAAAGGCAATGGGCGAAGGAGGAAGAGCTTTTGCTAAGGGGCACTGGATTTATGTTTATGGTGGTGGGATCATTTGAAAAGCATGTCAATAATGGTTGCACAACAGATTATAATCAATGTAGAGCGGTGGTTCTCAACCCTTCCTAATGCTGCAACCCTTTCATACGGTTCCTCGTGTTGTGGTGACCCCCCAACCATAAAATTATTTTCGTTGTTACGTCATCACTGTAATTTTGTTACTGTTATGAATCGGGCGACCCCTGTGAAAGGGTCATTTGACCTTCCCAAAGGGGTCATGACCCACAGGTTAAACTGCTGATGTAGAAGGTTTTGAACCAGGGAATGCTTTGTGGTGTATATTTTTGCCACAACTAAAAAAATAATTACACTAATAAATAATGAGTACAAGGAAGAAGAAATGTTCTATAATTGATGGTGGTCATTATTATATGATTCTCTTTGATATGATTGAACTGCTGAATTGTATGATATATGATATATGTTTTTAAAAAAAGAAAAAATAAGGCAGACTGAAGCGCATTCTGCTCTTGTGAAAACACAAATAACTCCATGGGGGGGGGTGGGATTGGCACTAGCAACTGGAAAGGCTCTATGGGCGATGGGGCGGGTGAGGTCCACGGGGAGGGGCGAGTGGTCGCACAGTGTGAAGGTTGCAATCACAATGTGAATGGTACAGGCAGAAATTGTTGAATTGGCAATGGTCTGCTGTTCTTTTTCAACAACAACAATTTTTTAAAGTAGAGTTAAAAAAATAATAATAAATGTTGTGGCAAGAGCTCCCAGCAGACCCGCCAGGGCTCTGCGCCATTGCCTGTCTCTGACCGTCGCTGGCGTCCAATGACCACGGGGGCAGACGAAGCTCACACTTGCTTAGGTCACAGCTTGGGTTTGAGGGCAATTGGGAAAGGCGAAGTTACGTAAGCTCAAGAGGTCAAGGCAAGGCTACCCTCTTTAGGGGATCCCTCAACCCATGTGGACACGGCCCCAACAGACTTCTCCTGGGACCTGGAGTGTAAGACCCTCCTGCCCCCCACCCCCAGCCCAGTGCCTCTGCCCCATGCCCCCACCCTCACCCAGGGACCTAAAACCCCTTCAGGAAGCATCTGTCCATTCTGCCTCATTGTGAGACCAAGCCACCTCTCCAACCGAGGGGAAGGCAGGTGGGGGTCCACACGTCTGTTCTGAGATGGGTGATCCCAGCACACCAGCGCAGGTGGCCAAAGCAAGGTACCCACCTGGCCTGCTGGCTAATGGCTGACCTCCAAGGAACCCCGGCCCGCTCTCTGAGCCCCGGAACCTCGTCTGTAAGGGGAAGGGCCAGGCACGGTGGCCACAGCAACCTGGGCCCCACAGAGCTGGGCGGGGGCCCCCACCTCCAATCTCTGCAACACCACTAGAAATGACAGCCACACCAAACAAGAGGAGGAAAAGGAAGTCCCATCAAGTCATCCTCCTGATGACAGCACCCAGTGCCTATTTTGAAACAGTAAACACTTGCCAAAAAACCATTTTTGGTGTCTCAGCACACCAGAGCCTCTGGCAGGCCACACCCTGGGCTTCCTTCACACCAATGTATGTCGATGGATCCCCACAGGCACCCGCCGAGGCGGAAGTAGTTAGCTCTGTCGGGCACATGGGGAAACTGAGGCAGTCATCTGCGGAAGGGCATGCAGTGAGGAGGACATAGAGCCACATGGGACCCAGACAGGCCTCCAGGCAGCATCCATGAAATCGACCAACACACAGACACCCAGGGTGCGTCTGGAAGAAGCCATCCCTTAGCTCAACAGAGTCGGAAACAAGCAGCTGTCTCCAGGCAGGGGACAGCGCCGTGGGACCCTGGCTGTGGAGAGGTCCCCACCACCGAGGGTTTGACTGTGACCCCCACACCCCCAAAACATTGTCCTAACCCTCAAGACCTGTGAGCAGGTGCTTGTTTCGAAGCAGGGTCTTCGAAGATGCTATCCGTTCCCTCGAGGTCCTACAGGAGTAGGGGCGGCAGTCCTCCGTGTAGGACACCTTTCCTGGTCAAAAAAACACACAGAGGCAGAGAGAGGCAGGAGGAACCGGGGTTTCGCAGCAGCTGCAAACCACGGATGGTGTCCTGGCAGCCAGGAGCCGGGGATTGCTGGGAGGGAACTAGGAGACAGGAATGCCTGCTTTTAAGACTGGGGACGGGTGTTCGCTGGGGTGTCATGGAAAGTAGTCACCCGGAAGAGGGAGAGGGAAATCTAGGGGTGGGTGAACGATAAGCCCCTGGGGACTTGGTTGAGTAATTTAAACTGTTGACGATGATGTTGATGATCCAAAATATTAACTGCCCCCCCCCAACCTAGTCACAATTTTTGAAAATTGAAGAAAAATCCCTATACAGTAAAATTGATTCGTGGGTGAATTCATTGCTGCCCTTAGTAGACGGCCAGGCGGTGGTGTCTATTCCTGTAGCTCTAGAAG
>NW_022103926.1:5237278-5238217 GCF_000313985.2 Echinops telfairi
ATTAACCCCACATGTGTTTATCAGCCAGGTTGGCACAATAAACTAACTAACTCACATCACCAGAAACACCTGGGTCTGGCTACCTCTCCAGCCTCACACGCCACCTTCTCTGACCCTCCTCGGTCCCTCACACAAGCCAAAGCTCATCACAAGACCTTTGCACATGCTATTCCCACAGCCCAGAACCCTGCACCTCCAAACTGCCACCTGGCACCAAAGTCCAGTCCAGTGCCATGTCTCTGGGGAAGACCACCCTCCAGGTGGTCTTGGTCATGGGTGTCCCATGGGTCCCCAGAGCCCCAGATGTCTCTCTTCAGCATTCTTCAGATTTGGATGTTTTTTACAAATGGGGGCTGGCTCCTCCCAGTGGGCGTGGTCCTCCATTGCCTGTCCAGAGTGAGGGGACCTGGATCCAGCAGGTGCTCAAGAAATCCTTGCTGAGTGGGTGAGCCAAGGGCCAGCCACAAGCAGCCATTTCCTGAAGGCCAGGGAAGGTCTCACGCACAGACTGGAAGCCCCCACACCTGATTCCCTGAGTCACTGCTGGGTGGGGCAGCTCCTCACTCGCCTTTGGGTGCTGTCCTGGCCCCTTTCTGCAGAAACTCAGAACTGTAAGGCGCACTGCACGGAAACATCTGAGCCTGCTTCTGGGAAGTGTCTGCATTAAAGATGCTGACTTTTCCTTTAGGGTATTTTTACATGAATTCAAACTGCTCTTTTACTCTCTGCAGACAGATTTCAACATTTTACTGGAAAACACACTCCCCCAAAAGAATAGAGCAAAGGCACACCTACACACCCAATGCATATCTCAACCCATGTTCCAACACCCCCTAATAAATACATACACATCCAACACATACACCCCCAACATATACTCCAACACACATCCAAAACATACACAGCCAACACATACCCCAACATACACACCCAACACAT
>NW_022103926.1:5238716-5241018 GCF_000313985.2 Echinops telfairi
CACACACTCAGTACACATACAACCAACACGTACCCCAACATATACACACCTAATGCATATACTGCCAACATATACCTCCCCCCATATACAGCCAATACATACTCCAACCCATACACATCTTTTTTTTCTTTGCATGAAATTCATGTAAGTGTCACCTGAGCTGCCCCCGAGAGTCTCATAGATGAGGCATGTTCTTGCTAGAGAGTAAAGCCTATCGGTTGCGAAAGCAAACACTTTCGGGTGGTTTTTCATTTCTTCTTTCGGCCTCCACCTAAGTATCCACTTTGGAAGCTGAAAGAAAGTGACAAGAAAGGCAGAGCCTTCAGAAGGAGGGTCACTATGAGCACCCCTTTCATGCCTGGGTGTGAAAAAGTGAATAGACACCCCATGATACACACCCACTCACATACACACCCCCCCACACACAGCACATTCTATTCAATACACATACACCTCACACCCCCATGCCCCACACACATATACTCCAACACATGCAACATACATACCCCAACACATGCCACACCTACTCATAGTACAAAGCACACACCCAAGGGAGGGAGAAGCAGGGAGGGAGGGGGGGGAATGAGAAAGGAGCTAATACCAAGAGATTAAGTGGAGAACAAATGTTTTGAGAATGATGAGGGCAATGAATGTGCAAATGTGCTTGACACAATTGATGTATGTATGGATTATGATAAGAGTTGTATGAGCCCCCCCAAAAATGATTTAAAAAACCACACACCCATGACTCTACCCCACATACACATACACCAAATTCATACACACTCCAGCACATATAACAACACACATCCCAAACACACATGTACACCAACATACACACCATTTATACCAAACACATAATCACATACCCTCCACACCACTCACACACTCCAACACATAACACCCATACACCCAACACACACCTTACATGCACACACTCCAACACACACATACAGCACATTACAGCCCAACACACTTATCACGTTCCACACACAAACTCCAACACACACACACACACACACACACCTATGGTGGTCACATGATTCCATGTCAACTAGCCACTCCTGGCTAGGGGTGGAGTCACACATGTCAATTAAGCCACAGCCCGATGCTGTGCCTTTGGTGAGTGCGGCCTTCTTGTAAGCGAGGACCTGGGGCCCACCGTCTCTGTCCCCCCCCTTCACCTTCCTGCCTGCTAACTGGTCACCCTGAGAGCTGCTGGAGCCCACTCACGTGTGCCACCAGCCTCACAGCCACACAGCTGCACCGGTCAGCCTGCCAGCTTCCTGCATGCGTCTGAAGAGGGCCTTCTGGACTAATGCTGGACTTAGGGACTTTCTAGGTTTGTTCCTCTAGTCAACCTGGCCTAACACAACACCTCAACACACACACACACACCAACACACAGCACATGGACGTACCTGGAAGATCCTTGGTCAGGTTATCCAGCTCTCACCAGAGGTCACAAGAGCATGTGTCCATGTCCAACCGGGCCTTGCCTTCCAGGTAGCCTGGGCTCCAGTGGTGTCCCTGCACTCTGCGCAGGACCCATCAGGAGCCTTCCCTGGGACTGTGTGTTAGTCCCGGTAGACTAGAGGAACAAATTCACAGACACTCATATGTGCATAAGAAAGACCCTTACTAACTCATTCAGGGGGAGGGTATTGTTTATATCTCCACAGGAGAGGGAGAGAGAGACCAGGCTTCCACCCGAAGCACCAATGTGAATACAACATACCGGCATGTACCAGATAACCAATAGAGCAGTCTGTGGGGCGGCCCCATTCCTGACTATGTTGAGATCCCGCCCCCCTCAGAAGAATGCACTTCAGAGGACAGCACTGGGGCAAAAGCTTGGGGACAGGGGTGCGTCGGATTAGAGCACACGGGAGAAATGCAAAGCGATGGAGAGGGAGGAGAGGACATCCTGGCCCAGGCCCTGAGGATGATGTTCCTGCTCAGAGCAGACACTGCGCAGAGAGGACTGTAGGGCCGCCACCAGACACGACGTCCCTCACTGAACCATAGTGCTGCAGGGGACAACACTGGAGACACAGTGCGGGAATTGTGCACAATCTGACCCCGTCACACGGGGGCAAAACACTAAGGACACACAACAGAGCAGTAAGGGGAGCAAAGTGAGGAAATCCCCAGGGAGGATCAAAAATAGACTTTGGAGGCAGAGTGTGGCACCCATCAGACTCCACTGGAATACACTTGTAAGGCCAACAAACAGATCTTGAACTATTTATAGGCTTTTCCATTTTTGTCAGTGGCTTTCTTTTTGTTATTATTTTGTTTT
>NW_022103926.1:5244230-5295029 GCF_000313985.2 Echinops telfairi
AAGGCATCTCAGCGCTGGCAGAGGTCTCCATGGGGCTTCTTCAGCTCCCGGGCTCTGTGGTAGCTCCATGTGTCTTGTCGGCAAGCATGCCTGGCAGGGAATGAGTCTGTGTCCTGCCTCCAGCGAGCTATTTATCTCCTTAGCGCCTAAATGAGGTCATCAAGCTGTGACCTGGCAGGCTTATGAGACTTCACTCGTAAGTCTCAAATTGACAACAGATTATGTAACCACCACAGACTGACATCAGGCCCAAAAGGCATGCCTTCCTCTGATGGCTGGGGTTCCCGAGCTGGGATGACATCAGCCAAGAGCTGTGGAAGGGCATCATCCCAATCCCACGGGACAGGGGTAGGGGTCTGTAGAGTAGGTGAGTGTGTTAGGCCAGGTTGACTAGTGAAACAAATCCAGTGACGATCATATATGTGTGAAGCTCCAGAGAGCTTTACTTGGAGAATTATCTATCAAAAAAACATCCCAGCTGTGTTAGGCAGGGTTCTCCAGAGAAACAAAAACAGGACCCTTATTATTACGTAGATAGATAGATTAGATAGATAGATAGATAGGTAGATGATAGATAGATAGATAGATAGATAGATAGATAGATAGATAGATAGATAGATAGATAGATAGATATAGATTTATACAGTGAGAAGGACTATAACAGCTAATTAGTCCACACAAGGCTAATTAGTCCACACAAGCCCACACAAGAGGGCTCAGTTCAACTCACTTTCATGGAACAGTTAATATACTGGAAGTTCTTCAACTCATGTGGGCTGTCAGACGAAGGTCAAGGAGACAGACAGTAGCGTTTTCCCTCAGTCATGACAGAGTCTGCCTGCAGGCAGCAGACAGCAGGTCAGGTCAGCAACAGGAGCTTAGCGAAGCAGGACCTGAAGGGATCTTGAACTCAAGCAAAGCATGTTGACAGGATCCACCAGCCTCAAGCTCTAGCAATGTCCATGCCAGCAGCATGGTGAAGCAGGTCTCAAAGGAGCCTCAAGCTCTAGCGGCACATCCACAGGTTGGCTTGGCCCACAGGTGGTGCAGCACGATTGAGGCAAAGAACTAGCTCAAGCATCAGCACACCAGGCCAATCAGCAGGCAGGAAGAGAGAAGGGGGCGGGCCTTGGAAAGCATTTATCTCATTGCCCTCCAATCAAGCTGCGACCTGATTGAACTCTGCCCACATGTTTCTATTGGCCTAGTTGGCACCATAAGCTTAACTATCACACCAGCCCAGTCCAACTCAAGTCCATAAGCCGGAGACGACTCCATAAGCACCTCTTCAGACTCACACAGTCTCAAGCAATGATGCAGGATGCAGGAAGATCACAGGCTGGTGGGCGTAAAGTCTTGTGGATCCAAGGTTGGTGGATACATGGCAGGGCTCTAGCACTTTTCCTGGTGGCCAGCACGCAGGATGGTGAAGGCAGAGAGAGAGAGAGAGAGAGAGAACAGCCTCCTGTTCACACTCCAAGTGGGATCATCAGGCTACACCTGACTGATAGGCTAAACTCCACCCCTACACTTTCATATATCTTCAAGTGAACATGGAATTGGGTCACTACTACAATGAGAATGGGGTTAAGCGATCTCCAGGCCCTTGACCTTGCTGGAACTAGTACCGATCCCCGGTATATGTTCCTTCTTTCCAGCTGAAGTGGTTTTCTGGCAGCTGGGAGTCCCTGAGTCCTGCACAGAGCTTTGAGGGCGTGGAGGGAAAGGCGATGGTGCGGTTGTTGGAACCTTCAGGGTGAATGCCAAGGGCAGTGCCTTGGAGCCTTCAGCAAAGAGTCCACGCCTCTTTGGACGAAGGGAATCACTGGCAAAAAAGGTAGGGCTAGACCCGGCCCCAGAGGATGTCTAGAAGGCCCTGACCCGCAGGGGCATCTACACGAAATTGCCAGGACAGAGGCCATGGAAGTGCTTACTCTTGGGGAGGCCCAGAGAGAACTCTGAATATTTCCCTTAATTGAGAAAAAGTAGAAACCCTGCCATTCCCAGGGGAGAAAGGCCATCCAAATCGGCTCTCTCCAAGGGTCATTGCAATGGGCGCTGGGGCAGGGCCAGCTGGGACAAGGTCACTTCACCCACAGATGGATCTCGAAGGGTCAATTCTTGCTGGAAGGAAGAGGTGGGACAATATGGCATTGAAAGCACATTCTGGGTACTTCACAATCAAGAAGGCAGAGTTTAGTAGCCCCAAGTGGAAAACAGCCCAAATGTTCCTGGAAGACTGGATAAGCCAAAGGGGTCCACCTATAAAAAGGGGAGGCCCGTGCTTGTTACAATGTGGATGAAACTCCAATACAGCACGCTCGGTGACAGGAGCCAGGCATAAAGTGTCACGTGGTGTATGAGAGGTATGACACATTGGTCTTCTAACCTCAAGTCAGCAGTTCGAAACTCTTTGGGAGAGCAGTGCAGTTTTCTACTCCTGTAAAGAGTCATTGCCTTGGAAACCCACAGAAGCCATTTTCCCCATCCAATGGGGTTGCAAAGAGTTGGAATTGACTGGAGGGCAATGCGTGTGGGGTTTGGGGTTATGGGGAGAGGAGGAAATGGGCAGAAAGGACTAACGGTACAGGGGTTCCTCTCTGGCAGATGAAAGTGTGGGCCTCCAGAAGACCAAGACGGCCCCCAACTTCGGGGATCACAAGAGGAGGTCCCGGATGGAGCAGGAGAAACATCAAAACCCTAAGAGAAACCAGGCTCACTGGTCAGAGACTTGTGGAACCCCGAGAGTCTGGCTCTTAATCCATCTGCAGGTCTGGAAGAGACCTCCCCTCCGTGGCTCAACTTTCAGCTCTATCGTAGACAGGTCTCTAAGGGGGTCAGTAACCCCAGGGAGGTACTCAGTCATTAGAGCCATCAAAGCCGAAAGACTCAAAGGGCAGCGTTTTCCAAGGGCTGAGGCTCAGAAGGCAGGAAGGGCTAGGAGAGGAGGAAGAAGGGAGATGGTCATAAGCCAACGAGGAAGTGGGGAGCGTGCGGTCACCCCGTGGAGACTGCGATTGATGTCACAAAACTCAGCGTCTATCAACTGTTGAATGAAAGGCCCGTGAGCTCAGTCTACTTTTACCAAAAGCACAATACGTTTTTAAAAATAATGAAGAAAACCTAACAGGTTTACCTACCAGGTAAACAGGAAAGAGAGAGAGAGAAATCAGCAGGAAGGCTGGGGCAGCACCACAGGAGAAGCCTACTGTGGGCTGCACCTGGGCCCTGGGGAGGCCGGGGCAGGGCGAGGAGTAGCCTCGGCTGTGCAGGCAGAGGGGACACGGGATCCATGACCCAACAGGGAGTCCAGGCAGAAAGCATCTGTGTGCACAAGAGGGCTGGATCCGGGACAGGCAGACAGACGCGTAAAGACATACATGCATGGCGAGACGGGCACACACATCAACACAGTCCTCAACAAAGCCCTTCCTGCTGTCAAGTTCATTCTGACTTTGAGCAACAGGATAGGACAGAACCTGTATGGTAGAACCCCCTCTGTGGGTTTCTGAGACTAACCTCATTTTTCAATCAAGGAGCGGCTGGTGGTTTTGAACTGCAGACCTTGCCCAGGGTCCCAGCCATATACAAAACCAGACACGCACACAGTGTCCTGCCACAAGAGACCTCATGCACACATGCACAGAGGCCTACGATGGCCACCAGCACAGAGCCAGGGCCAGGCCCCAGGAAGGAAGCTCCAGAAGCCCCACCGGAAGTCCAGCACAAGGGCCCGCCAGGGGAAAGTGAGACACAAACCACGGCCATTGCCCAATACCCCACCCTGCCCAGGCCGGGGTCAGGGAGGAGCCAGGGCCAGGCCTCGCGTGCCTACCCACACAGCCGTTGCCACCAGCAGCAGACACCCGGCCACAGACACAGACAGCTGGGATTGCAAGGGATCTTGCAAAATCACCGCCCCACGCCCCACTCTCTCAGGGTTCAGCTCAAGTGTCCCTTGTCCAGGAAACTCTCCAGGCTCCTGTGGGCAATGATCACTGCCACCAAGTTGATATCAACTCATAGCGGCCCTCGAGAATAAGGTAGAACTGCCGCTGTGGTTCACGCCGTGTGAGAGTAGAAAGACGGGTTAGCTGCCTTCTTATGCATTCTGGTTCTGTAGGCCCAAGGGCGGGGCCACGGGCCAGTCCCTGCTCCTCTGCAGGGCTTCCACCCGAGTAAGTGGGTAGTAAAGTGGGTGTCGAATAAGGGAAGTAAGAGAGCGCAATGCTCCCACGTTTAGATGAGGCCACCGGCTGAATGAGGTAACTGAGTTCACGCAGCGGTGAGCGGCAGACAAGGCTGTGGTCTGGTCTGCTCAGCCCCTTCCCACCAGGCGGGGAGGAGCATCAGATGGTGTGACCGGTTCACCCACCTCTACATGGTAAGAGTCAGAGAAGCCACACAGTCACTCACTTTCATGACTACGGTATGCCTGACCCAAGCCACACATGCAGGTGAAAGTCGGTCCGTGCGTAAGAAAGACCAGAGAAGTGGTGCAGTTGAATTGTAAATTGTGGCGTTGGTGGAGAAGACGGACAAGTGCTATGGACTGCCGAAAGATCCAGAGCCTCGGACTTGGGTGAGGTGCAGCTAGAATGCTCCTCGGTGGCAAGGATGGTGAGACTTTGTCTCACGAGGTGTGGACCTGGTATTGGGAGGGACTGGTCCCTGGAGAACACCATGCTTGGGAGAGAGTCTGTGAAAGAGGAACCCTCTCAGAAAGATTGACACACTGGCTGCGACAATGGGCAGTGGTTAGTTCTGGGGACCCTGTGCGTGGGCATTGGCTCCAGTTTCTCTGAGGACTTTCGAATCTCCCAGGTCCTGTGTCCCTGACCCCCGGTGGGCCTCTGGGTCTCCTCATCTGTAACCTGCTGAAGGGCCAGGGCTGACCCAGTGGTTTCCCCAGACCACATACACACATGCTTAGACATGGCAGACAGACGTGGACGGCTGGCTGCTAGGATTGGGACTGAGCCACACCAGCTCACTGGGGTGTGTCTGTGGTACCCCATCTGGGCCAGCCTGTGGGCAGCCCCACGAACCAGCCAAGACCAGGTCAGACCTGGTTTGAGAGGCATGGCCTCAGCCGGAGGATGACAGCCACCCAGACAGTGACTCGCAGGCTGCCGAGCGTCTGGACAGCCTCATGTCTGAACCGGGAGACTCCTTCCTGCACCAGATCCTGCCTTCCCCCATCCAGGCCCGACACAACCCAGGTGGGGACCCTAGCCAAGAGTTCCTCGCCCCCTTCGATTGGCTCCAGGGAAACGCCCCCTCCACAGGGTCCTGACAGAGCGCATGGGAAAAGTGGGGCCAAAAGGAAGGGGCTGGTCCCCCGGCCCTCCCCCACTGACTCACCGGGGCCAGGCTGTGCTCAGAGCTCCCATGATCTGCAGCCTGATGCCCAGGCCCCAGTCCTGGGGGTGGCAGGCCGGCAGGCGTATTGCCAGAGGCCTGGCCCTGCTGAGGCTTTTCCGGGGAGCCACCTCAACCGCGAGTACGCCGAAGTCACACCCTTTCTCCCTGCCCCAGTACGGGCGGGTCTGGGCTGAGGGCACCTGATAACCTCCCTGTCTGTGGGGCCCTCTCAGGCCACAGTTGAACCCCAGCCCCTCCATTGGCAAGAAACTCAGCCAAGTGGGCTTGAAGGACCTCTAGGCCCTTTTTTTCTGTGCTCCTAGCCGGCCATCTTAGCTGGGCATCTTAGCCCCAGGTAGACTCCCAGTTACCTGGCCCTCTGCTTAGCCACCTCTTCCCACGACTCTAACAGGGCCACTGTTAGTCCAGGACAGGCAGAGCTTGGGCGCCGGGTCAAGAGAAAGCAGGCATCGGCTGGCAGGAAGTGCTCCTTCAGCAGATTGCACCTCCTCCAGGGGCTGGGATGGGAAACAGCGGCCCCTCAAGCAGAAGTCTGGGAGCCCTGGTCACCTTGAGAACCTTCTGGGTTATTCTGAAGGTAGCAAGGCAGGCAAGCCCCAGGCTTCGAAAGCTGACAGCTCTGGACTGGACTCCTGGTCGCTGTGACCCTGGGCTGGCACCTCACCTCACCAGACAATGTCAGCAATGCAGGCACCGCTCAGGAGTATGCTGAGGCCAGGCAGCCCCCCAGGGCCACCAATGGGTGTGCAGGGACCCCAAGGAGGAGCTGTGGCCCAGACTCAGGCCCAGGCGGCCCCCAAGAACTACAGCCCAACCAAGTCTCTACAAAGTCTTTTATTAATAAATCGGTATAAAAGGAGAAAGGAAGAGATGCAAAAATACCTTTCTTAGAGGCCCCAGAGGGCGGCACTGTCAGAACTTGTCTGGCTGGGCAGAGCCACCTGGCCAACAGCAGAACGCAGATCAGGGCCTCTGTCTAAGACACAGTGACCTGTGGGGGTCTGGGGGGTGGGGGTGGGCTCGAGCCTCAGGCAGGAAGTGTGCAAACGCCGAGGCGTGCAGTGATGGGGCGGGGGCTTCCGGGTGGAGCCCCCCAGCACCATGTTCCCCCATGTGGGCAGATACAGTCAGGCCAGCACCTGCCCAGTGTGCGGGTGCACACGTAATGTCCACATGCGAGCCGGTGCCCACAAGCAGCTTACATACAGAGTGGGAGTGGGGTACAGTCCCAGGGCTGGAGGAAACCGCTGAGACAATTGACACGCCCAGAAGCCTGGGGCAAGTGGAGAGCGCGCTCCCTCTGGGCTCAGGAGCCCGGGGCCTCCTGGCGTCGCTGGAGTAACTCTATGACACTGCCAATCCCATCCTCAGGCACCTGTGGGCAGGGGGTGGGGTCATGGCAGGGCTGGCGGGACCAGGGACCCCAGCCCGCCCTCCCCTCCCAGCCCCGCCCCGGCTCTCACCAGAGCGTGGTCGAAGTTGAAGGTGCTGATGTAATAGGCAGAGATGTCCGCCGCAGCCAGGGGCGCCGCAATTTGGGCCACGATCCCACACTCGTCTGTAGGTGGAGGAGGGGCACCGGTGAGCCTCCTGCGCCTCCCGCCCCCCACCCACCCTCGTAGGGCCTGCCAAGCCCCCAGAGCAGCCCTCACCGAATCCCAGCGGCTGTCCGCCAATCCGCACCATCCTCCACAGCTCCCCCGAGGAGCTGGTCAGTAAAAGGTCGCTGGGGAATCTGGGGGGTGGGGTGGAGGGTACGCAACAGGTGGTGGGCAGGGCACCCCCAACCCTGGGTGCACAGTGGGTCCCCAGGGTGGGCAGCCTGCGGGGTGGGGGTGGGGGCTCCAAGCTGACTTGTCTTCCTCTCTACCGGGGTGGGAGTTGGGGGGAGGTGGGGCGCTGGCTAAGGGCCCAGGGTGGGGAGGGGTGGGCGGGAGTGAGCAGTCACATACTTTTTCTGCATCTCGGCGTCCATGACGATGGAGATATAGCCCTCAATGAGGGAGAAGGCAAAAAACGGGATGGAGTTGGCCTCGGGGCCTTCTGAGGCAGCCTCCTTGGGAGCACTGGGGGTGGGAGAGGGGGAGGGCAGGGGCTCAGAACTCTGCCTGGCACCCGGGCCCAGCTCATCTCCCCCACAGTGCCCTCCAGACCCTAAGGCAGAACTGGCCCTCCCGCCTCAAAAACAATGTTCCCTGATTCTTGCTGGTACAAATGGGGTGTGGGCTGTTATGCCCAAGACACAGGACCAGGGAGCAGGAGGTCTGGGGGGGTCTGACTGGGGTGGGTCTGCTCACACTGGGTGGAGGCAGGCAGTGGGGGCGTGTAGGACACACAGAACTGCAGGACAGACAGGCGGGCAGGTGGGAGGTAGTAGATCGTGGCCTGGGGGCAATAGACCCGGGCCCACCTATGTGAGTAGAAGAGGACATCTATGAGCGTGGTGGCAATGGCTGGCAGCGTCTCAGGGTCCAGGGTGAGGACACAGAAGCGATTCTGGGGGCTCTGGATCGGATGCACGTTGGGGCTGGGCCCTGCTCCGGAGGGACAGGGCCGACTGGTAAGCAGGCAGCCGTGGGCTGGGCCTCCCCCTGGTGGCCAGTAAGGGAAGCGCCTGGGCTCCCACTCTCCAGGAACTGGGTGGGGGTGGGTGGGAGTGGGGGTGTTATGTGTCTTGGGGCCCTGTCTCCCCGCGCCCACAGACCTGCCCGTAAGAGGAGAGGGAAGTGGAGACCTGCCCGAGAGTGAGTGTCAGGGGACAGAGCTCACCATGCTGCGCCCGGGGAAAGCCGTTGCTAGACTCATCCCCGGCAACAGGCACAGGCTCCCCACCCACATCACGGTAAATGTCGAACTCCTGGGCCAGTGTGTGGATCACCACAGACAGGTCCTGTTCTCGCACCTGGCCACAAGGAGATGGCACATCACGCGGGTGCCCAGGCACCTGGGCCTACCCACCCTGCCCACGCACCTGCAGAACACTGACCAGGATGAAGTCCGTCTGGTAGGTAGACAGCATCAGCACAGACACGTGGTGCTCGGCCAGCGGCGTGATGACTGAACGCGCGATCTTCGTGACCCCAGCGGCCTGCACCGCCGTGGCCGTGCCACTGTGAGAGGACACGTTCAGCACCAGCCATGTGGCCTCAGCCACTTGCAGGAATTCAGAGGCAGGCAGCTCTGGGGGCAGAGGTGGGAGGGGTCACACACATGCCCATTCAGGGTGCACAGAGCTGGCCCCTGTCCTCTGAGCCTCAGTTTCCCTGTCCACACCTGGAGGGCCCTGTGAAGGTACTGGCAGGTCTGGGGACCGAGGCTGCCACTCCTACGCCAGGTTTCCCCTTAAGATCTACGTGTACTCCCAGCCTACGGCAGCGCCGGCTAAGGACTCATCTCACTGGCACTATTTGCTGTGCACCCGGACTATTTCCTCAACCGTGAAGTAACACCAAGGTGGCTTAGTGGGTTACACATGGAGCTGCTAAGCAAAATATCTGTGGTTTGAACCCACCAGTCGCTTCTTAGGAGAAAGATGCGGCTGTCTGTTTGCGGAAGGATTTAAAGTCTCAGAAAGCTAAAGGGCTTGGCATGAGTCTGTCCTCTACAAGGGTTACAATTGACTGGATGGCAGTGGATTGAGCTTTTTGGCTTTATCCTGCAGGATGTTCTGAGGGTAAACAGGCCTTGTTCCATTTGTCACCACCAAGGGGCGCCAGCACATCAAGCTTACTGGGGAGGCTCTTCACTGCCAGCCCGGACTACCAGGGAAACTAAAGCCTGAAGCTGAGCAGAGGAGGATGGGCCAAGCATCGGTTGGCGGACCTGAGATTCCAGGCCTGGAGGATGGGCAAGGCTGGCAAGAATAGGAGGCAGCCTTCAACTCCAGAGCCCAGGGAGGGAACAGGCCGCTGTCCAGTCCAGAACATGGGCCGGTCTTGGGTGACTGACTGCTGATTACCCAGCACAGACGGGAGGCACCTTAGGACCCCGCCTTGCCTTGGATGGCTGCCTGCCCCCGCATTCTTTCTCCAACCCTCCAAGTCCTGGCATCCCCAGGCCAGCAGGGGAGGGTGTAACCAGCACCAGGGGAGAAAAGTCCAAGGGGAGTAGCAACCAAAGGTTTATAGCAGCTGCAGGAACCCCCTCATGCAAAGCTGGGTGGCTAAGATCTCCTGTGAATCCTAGCCATTTCACATAAGAGGAACTAGGCTCAGAGAGGGCAAGTGACTAGCTCAAGGGCACACAGCCAGAACGCAGAGCCATCTGCCTTCAAGGCTCAGTGAGTCCCTCCCCGTGCTCCCACTTCCCAGCCCGGTTCCCACCTTTGAAGCCCTCCTCGTCCACCATGAGCGTGTAATCCTCGGGGGTCTCCGTTATGCTGAAGAACTTACACCTGGTTGGGGAGGAGGGCAACCTTCAGCGTGGCACGGAGAGCTCCATTGGCCTGACGGGTCCTTCCTTTCCGTCGGGTGGTCTGGGGCTGGGCTCTCCTCCAGCGTCAGTTTCCTTCCCGGAGCAGGGGATGCGGGGCGCAAGATTTTGCTGCCCAGCGGCGATCTCCTCAAACCCCTCCGCGGCTTCTTCACTCACCCCTTCCCATTCCAGCAGATAGCTCCCGGGGCTTCGGGCCTTGGATCCCCAGGCAGAGCTCTTAGGCCAGACGTGGGCGCCTGGAAGCTCCCCGCAGCCGCCACGAAGGAATGCCCCCACCTGACACCACTTGGAGCTAAGCAGCTCCCCGACTGGCGCTGGGACCTGGGCCTCGCGGGCCGGATAAGCGGCGGTCCCGGAGAGAGAGGACTTAGACTGGGTGGTAGCCGGAGGAGCGTCCTCCTCACCCGCTCCCGCCGGCCCCGCGGTGACCCGAACACCCCCAGCTCTAGCCCAAAGGGACAGTGGGGCCCCGCAACCCCATCTGAACCCCCAAGCCCGGGAGCGCACCGGCTGCGGCGGGGCAGGAAGAGCAGCTTGATGAGCGGGTGAGTGTAGAGCCAAAGGCCGGGACGCGCGAGGCTCAGCACCCGCACCCGGTGCTCTAGGATGTGCAGCTCCATCGCGTGTAGGCCCGCGCGGAGCGGACCCCGCCGTCGACCAGACTCAGGCCGCCCGGGGGCCGGGGCCGAGGTAAGGGAGATGCTGCGCGGACGCGCCCACGCTGCCCGCTACGCCGCGGTCTGGCCCCGCCCTGACCCGCCCCCGACGGGCACGCCCCGCAGGCCGAGTCCTATCCGCAGTGGCCACGCCTACCCCGAGGGCCTGGACTTCACCTTGCTGCTTCCGTACTTGGGCCGGCTCCGCCCCTTTGGCTTGGCTCCTGGATCGCTGGCTGACCCCACCCCTCCACGTCCTCCAGGCCCCGCCCTTGCCGCGCCTCCTCGGGTTCAGGTCTTTCCGCCGACGCTGGCAGCGATGTTTTCTGCCAGTTTTTCTTATGCCCTTTGGGAACCCACGCGGGTCTTAAGGTTGAGGTCAAGGCGTTCGTAAGGGCCACGGGGCGAATTGGGGCTCGGCCGGAACCAGAGGGCCACCGTTAACCCCCCCACTTCGCTGGGCCAAGTTAGGGCAAGCGTCCAAAGAGCAGCACTGGCCCCTTTGAAAAACTACAAAGTGCCCAAAGCTCCAAACTCACGATCGAGTCCCCGTGGGTTTCTGAGACTAACTCTTTACGAGGGTAGAAAGCCTCATCTTTGTCTTTTTAAACTGCCGACCTTGGCAGAGCAACTATGCCACCGGGGCCACCTAAAGCGTACAGGGTACTAAAACCTACAGGCTGGCAAAACCTAGGTGGTCTGAGCACAGGCCCAAAGAGGCCCCCAGCAATAGCAGCCACCACAGACCTGAGGGTTCTCAGGTCTGAGACCCCCCAAACTGAGGAGGCTTCAGCAGCCTCAGCAGACCTGGCCTGCTCATCCTGACTGCAGATCTCAGCCAGCACTCTGGAGAATCCTAGAGACAGGAACCAAGAAGGGAAACGGGCCTCCTGCCGCCTCCCGAGCCTCCCTTCAGGCAGATGAATTGGAGTGAAGCCCTGGACTCCCCACATGCTGCCACACCTCTGCAGACCCCTGGAGGGCTGGGGACTGGGTGCTGCCCAAAAGTTGGGAAGCTCTCCTCATCAATGCAGGTGCAGATAGGTTGGGAAATCACAGGGGTGAGGCAGGAAGCGGGGACTGTGCCAATAGGCTCCCTAGGTCTCAGTATCCCTGACCGGACCAGGACAAGCCATCCCAGGCCCCTGCCTGCAAGCTCCCTGGGAGGCTCCCCCACCCCCACCAGGCCCAGCTTGGTTGACTGCCAGGAACAGCGGCTATTGTTTGACTAGAAAAGCTGCTTCCTCAGCAGAAGGGGGGGAGCCTCTGCCTGGGACACCCTGTCCTCGCCCTCACCAGGTTGTGACCACCACGCCTGCAGGCCCTCAATAGTCCTCAGATAGGCCTGGGGCCCCACGCTAAGAAAGGCAGCTGAGGGGCCCCGGGTGCACATGTGGTTCCTTCTCCAGGAGAATGGAGCCTCTGCTTCCCCATATGTAAACTGGGGATAACAGGCCAGGATAAAGGTGAGAAGCCGGGCCAGTGTGCTCAGTCAGTGGGAGGCAGCACTTTCTCAAGGCTGCAGACTTCTCCCCTGGGCCCTGACTCCGATGGTGGCCTGGACTAAGTGTGAGAACATTAATGGGCCAGAGTGAGCAATTCAGAACCACTGCTGATGTGGCATCCAGGCTGGGTCTGGAAAAAGACCCTGAAGCCACCACCTTAAGGTGATGGATAGGGACCAAGGCCTGAGAAGAGGCCCAGCTCTGCCTCAACCCTTGGTTCCTGCCTGGTGGTGCCCCCTTCTGCACATGTCCTCAGAAAGGCTCTGGTGCTGGGCTCCGGGCTATGCAGAGCATGGAAAAGAGATGCTGGGTCCCGAGGTGGCGCTCCTTTCCGGCCCCTAGCTGAACACCTGCTCTCTACACAAGGCTGTTTATTTCTGTACAAAACCACATTATATTACACAAAGAGTACCCCCCCACCCTTCAACCCACCCTCTTCTCCCACAAGTGCCCTAACCCTGGGAGCATCACCCCCCAGGAGGCCCTCAGTGCTGCCTGCCCTAGCGCCGGCCTGTGCTCCATTCTGGAGAAAATAAATAAGGAACCTCAGGCAGATTCTGCAAAGCCCGTCAAGCACCGGCCAGCACCCAGCCTTGAGAGGGGGTCGGCCCTGGAGTGTCTGTCTGTGAACCACAGAGGTGTGGAGAGACCCTGCCCGGAGGCCTCAACTGCCGGGGTTACAAGTAGGTGTCCTCGCTCTCCTGGGACGTCAGACTCTCCTGGGAGTGGTGGTGGACTGAGTCCTGGGGGGCTGGGTCCTTCGGGGTCATGTCCCGTGGTGGGCATGCATCTCCCGCAGCAGTGGCCACCTCAGCTGGGGCTGGGGCTGGGGCCTGGTCCGGTTGCTGGCTTGCCTTTGTCGCCTGCTTCTGCTGCTCCTTCTTTTGGGACTGTTTGGGAGGCTTGGGCTTGGCTTTGGAGCCAGGGAGCGGGGCGTCGGAGGGCAGGCGAATGGACGGTGATGGCTGCAGGGCCAGCCGGGGGCCAGGCTCGGCCTCCAAGATGGCCTTGGCACCGTGCAGCCGGGGCGAGGAGCAGCACTGCAGCTTGCCCCTCATCTCCTGCCAGCGCCGCAGCTGAATAAGATGCTCCCGCTCAATCTGGCGCTCTGTCACAGGCAGCTCCACCACCTGTAGGGTGGCAAGGGGCAGGTGGGCATGGGGAGCGGGGTTCCCCACCTTTACCAGCATCCTCCCTCCCTGGCCAGGAAGGATGGGGGGGTCTGTTCCCTACAATGGTCCTAAGGACCAGAGTTGTGCGCTTCAGAGAAAGATGGGCACAAGCCTTGAATCTTAACAGCAGGGAGGGAAGGAGAGAGGGAGGGGAAGGGTGGCCCACAGGGGCCCATCACTGGCCAGGGCAACTGGCCACTGAGGCCAGATCCTGCGCCATCCCTTTGTGACCCCTGTCCCTTGGGTGAAAGATGGGGTCATGCCAAGGCTGTGGCTGCTAGTTTGCTTTGTCCCACAGGGGGCCAGCCCTGCCCCGGCCTGACCCTGGCCTTACTCAGAGAGCTGCCACTGGTAACCAAGTAGACACAGAGTCACAGAGGAAAACTCATCTGGTGGCGGGATGTGAGGCAAGGAGGCAGAGGAGGCCTTATGGGCCAGTGGTTTCCTCTTCATTCGGAAGAGCCTTGTTTGGACAGAAGAGGATGTCCACCCACACCATCCTGGGGCCAACAGTTCCCAGGCCTCTCCAAAATGCCGACTGTGGGTGGCAAAGGGGAGGGGCTGCTGCGCACCTCCTGGACCAAGAAGGCCTCCCGCATGATCTTGGGGCTGAGGCTCCGCAGCCGTTCGATGGTTTCGTACTGGCCCTGGCAGGCCTTCAGCTTCTCGGGGGAACCCAGCGCATGCTTCAGCAGTACCAGCCCCACCCGGAAGATGATTTTGACACCTGCAAGGGGGAGGGCAGTGGGGCCCTTAGAGGGTTCCTCTGGAAACGGGTCCCGTGTGTGGGCTAGGGCGATATCCATCCCCCAGCCCCGGCTCAGCACCTTCACAGAAGAACATGTCCCAGACGCGCAGCACAGAGCTCCAGGGCAGGGTGCGGGCAAAGGCGCACATGAACCACTCGGTCATGTAGAGCAGCGGGTCGATCTTCTGCCGGCTCAGGTGCTTGTGGGCCACGGGGGATACCTTCTGAAGCAGCGAGAAAAGGATCTCCCCATCCAGCTGGATGGCCTCCTGCGGGCAGAGGCCATGCTCATGAGCAGGACCCACCCCAGGTTCCCCCACCCTACGGGCTGGCAGGCTTTCCTCCTTTGGAGTCTGCTGGCCGCCATGCTGGGAGCCAACCCTCTGCGAGATGCAGGGGATCCCTGCCAACACCCCAGTCCCCACCACAGGGCAGACAGACATGAGTCACAGGAGCAAAGGGACTTGAGGCTCAAGAGGATGGGGCCAAAAGTCCTGAACGCAGCAGGAAAGGGAATCAAGGCAAAGGATGAGGGAGCATGTGAGAGGGCCTCGTGCCAGGGGTCAAAGACAGCTTCCTGAGAGCTGGCGCTGAGGGGAAGGAGCTGGAGGAGCGGGAAGAGCGTACCAGGCACAGGAAGCACCCACGCCAAGGCCTACAGGCCGGAGGGCCTTGTTGCTCGGGCAGGACAGATGGAGCCGCTAGACTCACCAGTTTCTCGCTGTAGTAGCCAGGCAGGTACTTCTCACAGATCTGCACCAGGCACCAGAAGGCTTGCTGTGGGTGACATGGACACATAAGGCCCTGCTGCTGGTGGCTCGCCTTGCCTGCCCCCCCACACACACCCCCAGACCCAGGTCTGGCGCTACCTCTGCAGGCATGTGCATGAGCAGAACGGCTGCAATGGGCGCCTGGGCCTGGCAGTAGCCCTCCTCAGGCCGGTGCAATGTGTAGGCCTTCAGCACCCGGAATAGGTCCTGCTGGCTGGGGAGAGAGGGAACAGGGCACAGTGCAGGTGTGACCCCTTAGACACAAACCACACAAGTGACTACAAGCACTTCCCTAGACAGAGCCTCGGGGAGGGGTTGGGGGGGGTCTGAGGGCGGCGCCTCTCAAGGTGCGTGTATCCCTCCCTGCTCGTGGTTCCTAAGAGGGTCTGTCTCCTCTGCAGCACATGGACCCTCACTTGGCCAGAAGGGGTGGGGTGGGGGCACTGTAAGTGCAGGCCCCTTGTATGCAGTATGGCCCCTTGGCCAGGCCTGGTCTTGCCAGCTCTGGGCTAGCCTTGTCCCAGTTGTCTATCTTGGTCCTCTTGCCCCCCTCATCGCTCCCCTCCCACATAGCACCCAGCTCTCCAGCCACCCAACTCTAATTCTTTCTCTGTGACCCAAGCCTGTTCCCAGAAGAGGGCTAGGTGGAGTGAGCAGAAGCCCTCCAGACAGGAAACATGCCAGTTTCCCTGGAGGTAGGAGGTGAGCTAAGAGGACCCCTTAGACACAAACCACACAAGCGTGACACCAACAATGGTGGAGCTTGGGGCACCCCGTTTCTAGGTCCCCAAGAACACCCCCCCATTCTATTCACAAGGCCTAGCCTGCTCACCCATGGCCTCCTCGGGACACAAACATCTCGTGGAAAGGAAATTGCCGGTGAAGGTCACGCTCAATCACGTCCAGCCACTTGGGGTCCCCGGCCGACATGTCCAGCTCCTGAAAGCAAATGCAAGGCACATATTAGGGACCAGGCTAGGCTGGACGGCCCCTGTTGGCAAGATGAAGTTGTCCCAGGAACTGGAGGAGACCTAGAGCTGGGCCCATCCAATCATCTAATCCCAGTCCAGGTCCCAGCCACCCAGGGCAGAAGAGGCGCCCTGGTGCAGGCGCAAAGGGGCAAGACAAGAAGAGATTGGGAATCCAGGAGGGAGCCAGGCTTCAGGAAGGCCCACGGGAACAACACAAACAGGCTGGAAATCACATGGAAACACTTCGCTCAGGATGTAGGTAAATACATCCAAGGGGCTTTGCAAACGGTGGTAGAACATGGAATGAAAAGACGCTGGGCTCTTTGCACAGCCTTTAGGAAGCCCCTCAGTCATCACAGCCGTAGGGCAGAAGGCTACGTGCCAAAGCCAAGCTCCCACCTGTCACCACACCAGGCCTTCCCTGAACCCTCGCCTCAATGCCAGAAGATCCTGCGGGGCCAGGAAAAGTGGCTTGCCCAAGGGCCCAAGGCTATGAAAATGGTGGCGGCTGGGGCTGGAAGCCAGGCGTGCGCCCAAGCACCCGTGTGCCTCCTGTTACCACCTCTCAGTGCCAGTGCGAGACGGGTGCAGGAGGCTGGCATCCCCACTTCAATTCAGACCCATCCCTGGGGGCTGGGGTCTCAAGGAAGTTTTACTCTTTTTCTTTGAACTTCTATGTACATTTTAGCATAAGCACCATTCAAAACAAAACAAAAAACAAAAAAAACCGAAAGCACTATTACAAACAGAAAATCATTACATTTTAAATGTTTCAGATCTTGATTTGCGTGTTAGTTACATGGCGTTAAGCGTATTAAAACCCCCTGACGAGCACACTTCAAAAGATCAATAGATTCCACCTGGATGCGTTCATGTCCAGCCCAGACAGAGAGGGAGGGCCTGGAGCAGGGAGCAGGCAGGGTGAGGTGACAGCACGGCTGGGCAGTGCTGGAGGGCTGTGCCCAGGAGGGGACTTTGGACAAACCTCTTTCTCCTGTGTAGGGGTGTTCCAGTATAAAATCAAAGAAACCAAGGTGTCAGGCACTGACTAGAGAGAGAAGCTCTGGGCATAGCAAAAGCGTGTTCAAGGTTGAGGGGCACACAGCAGAGGAGGCTGGTACACAGCCTCAGGCCCCACACACCTTCAAGACTGGGGCCCGTGTTTACCCCTCAAATCTGGCCCAGGGTGGGTGTCTTAAGTACACAGCAGATTTGTTCTTGTTGTAAAGGGGAGAAGGACCTCCCATACACATTCTCCTGATGGTTCCCACGAGCTAGGGTCCTGAGAACCCAGTGCCAGGCCCTAGACCGTGTTCTCCGGGCATGTCAGTGGCCCACAGTGCAGGACCACTGACGGATCTGTGAGAAAGGAGAAGAGGCAGCCCAAAGGCCTGGGGAATAGGGTGGGGAGAAAGGTGAGTGGTGGGGGTAGTGGGGGCTGCTGGCAGAGGATACCTGGGGGCCTGCAGACTCAGTGAGAGCATAAGAGGAGCTGGTGCCACCCTGAGGTGACACCAGAATGAAAAATCAGGTAAAGGAAGAAAGGACAGGGAAGGGCCTGCTTGCCCTGCCCGGGGAAGGAACAAAGACGAACATGTGCCGGAGAGGGAGCCTCCAGCCACATGCCCGAGCCTCGCGGGCAGCCACCTGGCTCTGTTGTGTGAACAGAGAGCCTGGGGAGTTGGCTTAGGGACATGCACATGCTGGCACCACCAGCCCCCTCACGTGTCGCTACCCCTGGGCTCACATACCCACGGCAGTATCTCACCCTGCCTGGCCCTGCTGCCACCTCAGGGCCAAGTGCTGCTGCCCAATGGTTCTTGCCGTCACTGACACTGACAGGTAAAGTCCTTCTACCAGGTGTCTTCCAAATCTACTGTCCGGTTCCAGCCTGCTGTGGGGACTCACCACTGAGCATTCTTGCACATGCTACCTCCCATCTACAAGGCCTTTCTCAACAAACCAACTGAGTCACCCAGTAGTGTCCAGGACCCCACGGCAGTGGCCCATTTCTCTCTGCCACTGCACACACGGCTCTGCACTCTGCTCTCCCACTTAGGGTGGGCCACATTTGCTTGAGCTAAGCTGGCTCTCTTGTCCCTGCTAGACTCTCAGGCTGGTTCTCTGGCAGCCTGAAGGGCAGAAGACAGGGCCTGGGGTTCCAGACATCACTGGAGGAAGCGCCCCCTCCACCCCAGGCCACAGCTCCTTGAAATGAAAGGGACACAGCCACTCAGAGGAAAAGTCTGGAGTTGAGAGGCCACTCGGGGAGTCTAGCATTTGTGCTCTGAGGGACAACAGAGCCACCCTGATTGGGACCTGCCCTAGCATCACTCCATCCGCAGCTCTTTCCCTCTCCTGGTCAACAAACTCTAGGGCCTAGAGTCTAGGCCCCACTGCCATGCCCCTCCCTGCCCTGGCCAGCCAGGCCTGCCCCACCTCCACTTCTCAAAGAACAGATCTGGCAGGAAAAGAGCGTGCACTGAAGCACGAAGAGCTGGCAGCTCTGTCTCACTGTCTGCCTGTCACCAGCCCAAGGGCCTGGGAGAAGCCCTGGCCACTCTCACCAGTACACCCGCGCAACCCACAGTTCTCTCAGGGAACAGGCTGGAAGAGCTGCCTGGTCCAGGTGGGCACCAGAAGGCCTAGAATAGAGGAGAGGTTTACATTGGGGCAGGTGCAACAGACAGAGTGAGCTGGTGGACGTGGCTGCAGCAGCAGGAACCCTCACGGACCACTGACCTTGAAGGATGACTGTGGCCAGGATGCCTTCTTGATTACTTCTTGATAAAAAGCTCTTTCTTATACGGATCTGAGCATCACTGGATGTGTTTCTCTAAACAATCGGGCCCAACAGAGAGGAGAGGAGAGGAGAGGAAGGGGAACTCACGTCAAACTTCCCAGGATGCTGCTGGAGCTTCACCTTGCCTCCTGACAGGTACTGCCACGCCCGGCCTCGAAGAGAAGGCGGGATGCCCTTCTGGCACCTCAGGCGGATCTGGAAATCAAAAGGAGGGCTTGTGCTCATGCCCTGCCCACCCAGTTCCTCCAGAGACAGCAGGGCACCCCCAGCTAGTGTGTGCTGGGCCTCAGGGTGCAAGTCAGCAAGAGCAGAACAAGGGCTAAGAATGTTCCTACTACTGTAGGCTGCAGGTCCAAGGGATGAGGTAGGTGGTGTGGTGTGGTGTGCCTGCAAGTAGGCAAGCTGCCTCCAGGTACTGGCTGGGTCCCCTTGGTCCTGGTTCAGTGGCAACTGCCAGCCTTAATCCCCCATTTTAAAAATCCAAATGGAATCATGGGTGTCAGCATGGCTGTGGTACCCCAGGGAGAGACTGGCAGTGCTGCAGTCAGGGGAACTGGCTGAGGCAGAAGTGTGGGACTTGGGCAGGCTGGGGTGGGGTGTAAGGGTTAGAAGGCCAACCGAAAGGCCCAAACTCATTGCTATCGAGTTGAATTCCAACTCAGAGCCACCCCTAGGGCAGAGGAGAACTGTCCCACAGGTTTCCAAGGTTGTCAGTCTTGACTGAAGCAGACTGCACATCTCTTTCCCAGTGAGCATCTGATAGCTTCCAAACAGCAACTGTTGGTTCAGCAGGTGGGCCCGTAAGCACTGTGCCACCAGTGTATTTAAGGCCATCCGACAGAGGCACACCAATAGGCCTCCCTGGCATCCTGGGCCCAGCCCCATCCTCCCCAGCACTCACCGTCCTGTGGGAGTGAGGGGAGCAGGCAGGAGGCTCATGACCCAGAATGGCTGCACAGGGCCTGCTAGCTCTTCTTACAGAAGGCAGGCAGTGGCCTCAACACCCCAAGTGGAAGACCGCCAAGTCTTATAGATGTGGGGAAACTGAGGCAGAGGGTCGGAAAGTATGGCCTCCTGCTGGCACCTGAAATGCGGGTCTTTCACCCTGAGGTGTGCAACCGATTCCACAACTCCAAGTCCGAGGCAAAAGAGAGGTTATGGGGAAGGTGCACCCATGAGGAGCCAACAGCAGTGCGAAACAGACTGCCTTTGGGTGGCCTGTCTGAAAGCACGGCACAGATCATATGTTCCTTTGGCTTTGGAATGTACACTTTGGGAGTCACATACGGATGGTGTCTAGAAATCCAGGTTTCAGGGTAATTATGGGAAATAACTGCTGACCATGAACAAGCAAACAGAACAAACAATAAGGCTCCTTGGGTCTCAGGCCAGTCTCAGGATGTCTTCGTTGACTCACTAGCTTTTAATCACTAAAGGTCAGGTAAATAAGAGCAGACTCAGCATTACCTGGTCCTTTTAGATGACATCTGCATCCAAACGATCTCCTTTTGAGCAATGTAACGCGTTATAAAAATCCCACAGACTGCATTAAGTAGCGTACTCTTGGCTAACTGTATTGTGTAAAGGGTATTTCCCTAACATTAAATAACATAACTTGGGTTACACTACCTGCGCTCTCAGGCTGGTGGGATCCAGACCTGTATTTTCTTCCTTAATGACCTCTAAACACGGAAGGTGGGCCCTTCCCACCACCACTCCACCCATCCGGGCTTAGGGCTGCCTTGCCATCTTTGCTGATCTCAAAGTCAAAGGTCAAGGAGAGTGAGGGCAAGAACAAAAGTATCACGCCAATGTAATGTGGAGGGAGAGGTCGAGGCATTGGCCAAGGACGCACCCCCCCCCCACCCACACACACACCTGCTGTCCCCTGACCTGGCTTGAGATGAAGGGAAATGGGGAGCACAGGGAAGGGGGAAGAGTACAGGGCTGTGGGTTTGAATCCAGTGTTACCAAACAACAGCTGTGTTGACCAATCACATCTTAGCTGTACGACTGGGATGATAACACCTGTTTGATTGCTGCGAGGGCTCCATGGGAAAGAAAGAAGAAAAAGGGCCGATACTAGCTGTGGTGTGTGCTGAGGAAATGATGGTTTCGTCTCCACCTCAGTTCCTTGGCTGCCACAGAAGCCCGGGGCCTTAGGCTCTGCTGGAAAACCCCTCAAACAGTCTCTGCGGGAAGAGGAGGGGCACAAAGTCCTGGCTTTCCCGGTGACCAGAAAAGCAAGAGAAAACTTCCCAAGGGTCAGAGGGAGTCAAGACCCTGGAAAGAAGCAGCCAGGTCCAGGGTAGTGGGGGAAGGGCAGCTGCTGTGTCATGGAGGCAACCCTGGAAAGCCTCCAGAGGGAGGGAGCCGGCCGCCCCAGACCCAGGGAGCTTCCTGCTGCTGTGGGACCAGGGTCTTTCCTTCAGGAAGCCATTTCCTCAGGACAGGCCCTCCTCATCACCATCCAGGGGGAGCCTCAGAACACATTTAGTCAAGGAGGATCCTGACACAGCCATGCCCCACAGATGCCAGGGCTCAGAGAGGCTCCTCCGAGCCCCGACTCGGAGAGGCATAGTATCCTCTCTAGTATCCCCCTCCACCACCTGTGGTTCAGGATTCAGGAGAGCTACCAGGCCTGTCCAAGGGAGGGAGTGGGAGCGGCCCTGAGGATCAGAAGGGATAAGAATGAGAAAGTGCCCAGGCAAGCAGAAAGTCAAGGGATTACCATCCTCTGGGTCTGGGTGTGGGCAAGCGGCTGAGTGAGGCCGCACCCTTGCCTGCTGGGTTGGGGCAGAGCTCCAGGGGAAGACAGCATTTTAGGCCCAGCTGGCCTGGCCTTCTTCTGGGGCCCTGGGATGAGTCCAGGAGAAGGCTTGGGTCTGGGCCCATTTCCTGAGACAGGTATTGCCCTTCCTGAACAAACAAAGAGAGGGCCCAAGAGTTCCCAGGGCCTGCCAGTGTGGCTGCAGGGAAGGCGGCAGCAGCAGTGGTGCCCTGCAGTAGCCGGGCTTTGGAGGGAGCAGAGGGCTTGGGCCTCTGGGTGGGGTGGGGAGCAGCACCCCTGTGGTTCTGCTGGGCAGGGCAACCCTCAGGCTCTCACCACAGGGCAGGGAAGCGAAAGGAAAGAGGAAGTGCTGCTGGCAGCTCTGCTGAAAGCTTCCAGGGCTCCCCTCTGGAATCTGTGTGCAAAGAAACCTGGGGTGAGGTCAGAGCCATACATCCCTGCAGGTCCCCACAAGAGACAGCTGTGGAGTAAGCCTGAGGGTGAGGAGGCAGGAGAGCACCCCCCCGCCCCCCCTGTGTCAGACAGGAAACAGTTGAGGAAAGCTCAGAAGAACAAGAGAAAGGTTTTCTAATAAACCAAGATGGACACTGAGGGCCCCGAAGCAGAGAACAGCCACAGGGGGGCCCAAGCTAGGGCCTTGCTTCTCCTTGGCACTTCAGTCACTACCTCTCTGGAGCCATGCAGCAGGATTCTCTCTCCTACTCAACAAGGGAAACCGAGGCTGAGCCAGGAAGTGACTTGCCCAGAGTCACACAGCTAGCTCTGGAGGAGAAGAGAGGAAGGGAGTAGAGCTGGCTCACCTTACATCTGGCTGGTGGCCCGTGCTTTCAGCCAGGCCCTGACGCCAGAAGAGACCCGCATTTTCACAATGTGAGTGATTAGGAACAATGACTGGGATGGAAAAAACTGGAGCCCCGACTCGGAGAGGCATAGTGAGCCTTTTCAAGAGCCTGAGGCGGGAGATGGAAGCCACGCACATTTGACATTTGAATCCTCGTGGCCAGTCACCAACTTTGAACTAGATCCCAATGCTGCCCACTCTGTGGGCCAGAGACTTGGTTGCCAGGCAACAGGTATGCTTCCCCCAGAGGCGGCAGACGTAATTTTTCCCGTTCCAATTATCACTCCAGTTCACCCAAACTTTAAAAACTAAGTCTGTTCTGGTGTCACTCCTTGCCCATGGTTGGGCCAGGCTGGTGAGACTAATGGGTCAGCTGACAATAAGGGGAAACAGAATTCTAAGCTAGGAGTCTCTAGACAGGCCTTGTCCAGCCAGCTCGAGCTCCTCAGAGGGCAGCCAAGACCAGTGGTGGGCTAGGAAGCTATCTATGTTCAGGGGACATGTAGGACTAGTGTCTAGAGACCAGACCAAATCAAAATCACTACCATCAAATGAATGCCAACTCACAGAGAACCTATAGGACAGGGCAGAACTAAGTCTGTGGGTTTCTGAGACGGTGAATCTTTACCGAAGTAGAAAGCCTCATCTTTCCCCTGTGGCATGGCTGATGGTTTCAAACTGCTGACCTTGCCTTTAGCAGCCCAATTTGTAACCCACTGTGCCATCAGGGTATCTTTCCTACAGACAGGCAGAATCTTTATAAGATGATGATGTTCAACATGTATCAGCTAACACTGGCCCAAAACAGGCCACCCTGACTTAAGGATTTCTCCCAAGAGAGCTGGAGGAAAACAGTCCATGAGGGCTTTGGGCTAAAAATAACTTTGAAACCTGGCTCTCGGATAAAGTTCTGAGTGCATCTAAAGTCATCTGTGGGGTCTGAATGAAGGCTAGGCCCTCCAGCCACTTTCTGGCCCCCCTTTCGGAGGGCTGATGGGGGCACACCTGTGGCAGTCTGGCTGCTGGAGAAGTCCCTGCTCCTCCGAACTGATGAGGTGCCCTCGCTTGCTTCCATCTCCCCAGGCCCAGGCTGCTCACCTTTTTGTGCTTCTTGGCCATCCATTTGTCCCAGTTGTTGAGCATATCCAGCCACTTGGACTCCCTCTGCCTCAGGACCTCCAGGGGGACTTCCTCCAGCCTGTGGAGCAGAGGGCAGGGCCCATCAGAGGTGCCAAGAAAAGCAAAGGCCCTGGCTTGGGCCCTGGCCACCAGCCTGGTTGGGCCACCATTCTTCTCTCTGTTCCTCCACCCACGCCATTCCCTTGGAAGCTGCTAGTTCATCAAGTCCCTCAAGTCGAGAAGCACTGAATGCTGGCCAAGCCAGGAAGGTACAAGCCGGAAAACCACTGGGTTCAAGCACCCATGGCCCCAATGTGCCAAGGGCCAGGCCTCACCATGTCTCTCGGGGGCAGAAGCCTGTGCATACCTGTCCTGGGTTGGACTCGGTAAAAAAGCCTCATCAGAGAGCCTGTGTGCAAGGTGCAGCAGGATCGGGCACAAAAACCAGTCAAACAAGCAGACAAGTAACATGCTCACCTCTCATTCTAGAAAAGCTAGTCACTCACAGTTTCCCCAGCTAAGCCCTGGCCCTTTCCCACCTCTGAACTTTTCCTCACGCCAGGCCCTTTGCTGGAATGTTCTCCAGGCTGTCTGCATCTATCAAAATCCTACACACACTTCAAAGCCCTGCCAAACGCTCCCTTTTTGTCTTCATTCAACATCTACTGTCATGTGCCATGCATTGTCCTAGGGCCAGGGTCTCAGAAGGGCTGTGGAGAAGCACCCAGGGACAAGAACAAATTCCCTGCCCTCATGGAGTTGCCATTCTAGTGGGTGCTTACTGAGGGAGGAGGGGTAACAGGACAGGGGACAGGACACTTCAGCATCCAGACCCATCCAGGCAGGCCGAGCAGCACCAACTCAGACTGAGGTGGAACTCAGAGGGGGGCGCGGGGCCATGGGAGCAGGTATCCAGGGAGTAGGTTTCCTTCAAGGGTTGAGTCTCTGGGAACCCATGGGTTCACATACTAACTGGGCAAAATGGAGAGGGAAGCTGAGCATGCAACTTGTGTTTTCTTTTTTAGACTATAGAACAATGTCAGTTAAAAAAAATGCATGTATGTGTGTGTCTCTACACACATATTCACACACTCAAAACTATTCTAAAATAGTAGATTATGAATCTTTAAAACTTTTTCTTATGCTTACAGATTTATTTTTTCAATTAAAAATCCTTGACAAAAATGGGTACATAAGCAAATGTGAAGAAAGCTGATGGGAGCCCCACTATTCAAAGATATAGCATCTGGGGTCTTAAAGGATTGAGATTAAACAAGTGGCCATCTAGCAGGGAAACATCAAAGCCCACATGGAAGAAGCACACCAGCCTGTGTGATCCCGAAGTGTCAACAGGATCAGGTATCAGGCATCAGAAGACCCAAAACAATCATATCAAAGCGAACGAAGGAGGTCAGAGTGCAGATCCAAAGCCCATCTGTAGACAATTGGACATCCCCTCACAAAGCGTCACAAGGAAGGGACGAGCCAGCCAGGGTGCAGTACAGCACGGATGAAATACACAACATTCCTCTAGTTCTTTAATGCTTCCTCCGCACCCACTATCTTGACCCCAGTTCCACCCCACAAATCTGGCTAGAACGGAGCATGTACTGATACACAGAAGAGCTCTAGACACATGAAATCCAGGACAGGTAAACCCCCCAGGAACAATAATGGGAGTAGCAATACCAAGAGAGTAGGGGGAAGGTGGGGGGCTTAGAAAAGGGGAAAGATCACAATGATGATGTATAACAACTCACACACACACACACACACACACACACACACAGGAAGACGAATAACAGAAACATGGGTGAAGGGAGGCAGCAGGCAGTGTAAGATATGAAACTAATAATAATTTACAATTAATTCATCAAGGGGTCATGAAGTTGGGAAGGAGGGAAAAAAGGAGCTGATACCAAGGGCTCAAGTAGAAAGAAAATGTTTTCAAAATGATGATGGCATATGTACATATTGTACATATGTACAAACATGCTTGATACAATTGATATATGGATTGTTATAAGAGCTGTAAGGAGCCCCAATAAAATGATTAATTTTTTTATAATCCTTGACAAAATGAAATTATTAATGATATGGAAACAGAAGCTCAGAAGGGCAAAGTGAGGGCTAGGGAGGGGACCTTGCTCACAGCCAATCAGCAAATTAGTGGAAAAACCCAAACTAAGGGCAGGGTCTAGCCAAGAGCTGGCACAGGGGTTTGGACATCCCAGGGGCATCCAGAGCAGGCGGCACTCAAGGCAGCTGGAGGAGAGGAGGAGCTCGGTAACAGGACGTGGTGCCTCGGGAGGGCTGGGTTCAGGGCCTGTTCTCTCCAGGCCGGAAGGAAACTTGTTGCTTTGACTTTTGCTGGTTCGAAGAGCCCAGGGAGGGGCCCTGGCAACACCCCTAGGCCTCAGAGACACAAAAGGAGGGCAGGTCCTCTGCCTTCAGGGAGGGTTTATCTGGGGAACTGCATAGCCTAAGAGCAGCCTTAAAGTATCTACAGCCTGGGACAAGCGGCCCCCTTGACACAAACCACTAGCCTCTAGAACACTAGCCTCTAGCCTGCTGCCCCGGGACAACCTAGAAGCAGAACTGGGACCAAAGCTACTCCCCTAGTTACCCCCTACTCCAATCCTCCCCCGCCCCCATGCTGGTGGAAGAAGAAAGAACAGGGCCCAAGCCTTAAGCCTTTTGGGTCAGGTACTATACAAATAGACACACACATTTCCAGGCAACACCCAAACATGCAGAAAGCGGAAACCAAAGGCCCACGCATCCCAGGCCATGCTGCCTCCCACCACCTACAAAACTCTGGCTTATACAACAAGCCAGAGGACGAGCTTTTGAGTTAACGAAGTGAAAGGGGTGCTCACACAGGAAGTTCTAGCCATTGTAATAGTAGATAACATCTGATCCAATCCAATGAACAGACAAGAAAACTGAGGCCTGGTGGAGGGGAAGGCTGGGATTACCAATTTCCAAAGAATTCACGTGTGATTAAGTAAGTGCCCACTGACAACTCCACAGATAGGCTCTGTGGATAAGATCTGGCCAAGGGCCTTAGAGATACCCATTTTCCCAAACGCAGATGCCCACAGAAGCGGGTTACACGGAAGTGTGCTTTTAACTGATGCCAGATAACAGCTCTGGCAGTTTCAAAGCACTGACTTCAAACCTCAAACCGGAATTTCAGTATGGTACAAAACAAACTGCCATATTTCCTGGATTCTGACACCACTGATTTGGCTACACTGATTTGGCGAAAACCATCTCAGAAGCCAACAAAATCCCACCACCACTACTTTAAATGTGCATGTCAAGTGAAAGCTCCATTTTGATTTTCAAAACCTTCCACTGAGAAATTTTTGAGGAAATATGGCCGTTTGATTGGCTTCTCTCCCAACAACAGAGGAGCCTGAGGGAGTCTCCACAACCAAGAGTCTAATGAAAACCTTCTTTAGTAGCCTGTTTGCTTAGCTACCTCCAGGGTGGGGCCTAATTACCATCAGGTGAAGCCACCTACTGTTGGACGTCTTTGTTGTGTCACAGACTAAACTGCTCCCTCCGCCCTGAAAATATGTGCTGTCATCCTAACCTCTAAACCCTTGGTTGTCACCCAGTTTGGGATGGGTGGTCTCTGTTATGTTAATGAGGCAAGATTAGTGTAGGGTGAATAGAGTCAATCTCTTACAAGATATAAAAGAGATTAAACAAGCAAGTGAGCAAGCACAGAAGGGAGGAGATGCCAAGCCACATCAAGATCTCCCAGGGCAGAAGCTCAAAAAAAACCAGAACAAAAAATCAAATCATTGTGAATGAGGGGGAGTGCAGACTGGGAACCCAAGACCCATCTGTAGGCAACTGGACATCCCCTATCAGAAGGGTCTCGGGGAGGAGACGAGCCAGTCAGGGAAGAGACGATAGCAATAATGAAACATATAATTTTCCTCTAGTTCCTAAATGCTTCCTCCCCCCACCCCACCCTTATCATGATCCCAATTCTACCTTACAAATCCGACTAGACCAGAGGATGTACACTGGTACAGATAGGAACTGTTAACAGGGAATCCAGGACAGATCATCCCTTCAAGACCAGTGCTGAGAGTGATGATATTGGGAGGGTAGAGGGAGAATGGGGTGGAAAGGGGGAACCGATTACAAGGATCTATATACAACCTCTTCCCTGAGGGATGTAGAACAGAAAAGTTGGTGAAGGGAGACTACAGACAGTGTAAGATACGATAAAATAATAATTATCTATAAATTATCAAGGGTTCAAGAGGAAGGGGGGAGCGGGGAAAGGGGGAAAAATGAGGAGCTGATCCAAGGGCTCAAGCAGAAAGCATATGTTTTGAGAATGATGATGGCAACAGATGTACAAATGTGCTTGACACAATGGATGAATGTATGGATTGTGATAAGCGTTGTATGAACCCCCAATAAATGATTAAAAAAAACTTGGGGGGGGGGAAGAAATGTGTGTTGAAAGCTTAAGATATATCACTCCATCTGCTGGATAGTGAGATGTGAAGGAGAATAAAATGTAGCCTTGGCCTCAAGGATTTAGTCTAGGGAGGGAAGAATAAACATCTGAAGATGCAAGTATGCATAGGTTCCTTGGGACACCTGAATAAAATGACCCTGCGGAGAAAAGACAAACAAAACACAAGGACCTTCCTTCAGAGCCAAAAGAAAGAGCACCCCTAGAGCTAGCACTCCTTACTGACTTCAAGTTCCCCAAACTGGGAGAAAATACCTTTTTTTGGTTAAAGCCACCCATTTGTGGTATTTTTGTTCCAGCAGCACCACACAGCTAAAACGCCACGCTATGCCAAAACGTTTCTGGTAGCAAGAATAGGGTACTATTCTAATGGATAAATAAAATGTAGAAGTGGTTTTAGAACTTTTTAATGGATAGAGGCTGGAAGAGCTTTAAAAGAACTAACATTAATGTGCTTCACACAACTGATGTATGTATGGATTGTGATGAGTTGTATGAGCCCCTAATAAAACGATTTTAAAAAGGCCCTGCAAAAAAAAAAACAACTAATATTAAAAGCCTAGATTGTTTCTAAGAAACCAGTCCTAGAATGGTGGATGACGTCAAAGGCAGTTCTGGTGAGGAAGCAGGCGGAAGTGAGGAGAGCCACAGAGAAAGTCTGTCATCTGAGATAATACATATGTTGCTAGAAATGTGGACACTACACATGCTTCTGGGGAAGCTTTCAAAGAAAGTGATGGACGTGATTGCGCAATGGAGGAAGGGCGATGCTCTCTATGCAGCGGCCAAGAACTTGTGTGAATTACGTTCACATGTTTGGCGGAAGATAGAACTTGAAAGTGATGAACTTGAAGTTCTGGCTGAGGAGAGTTCTGAGTAAGATCTTAAAAGGCTGTACGGCTTCTCCTTGCTGCCTATAGTAAACTGTGACAGGAAAGAGATGGATTTAAAATGTACTGTGCAAAATAAAAACTGAATTTAAAGCTTTGGAAAAGTCTTCTGCACAAATTAAGGACATGTGTCTTAGTATGTTCGCCAAAGATTGGTTCCACAATCTTTTGCTAAAAAGATTAAACCTGTGACTAATGGCTCTAACCAACTACCTACCACAGCAGAAAAGCCATCAGCAAAGG
Organism: Echinops telfairi; assembly: GCF_000313985.2. Taxonomy (NCBI): domain Eukaryota; kingdom Metazoa; phylum Chordata; class Mammalia; order Afrosoricida; family Tenrecidae; genus Echinops; species Echinops telfairi. The sequence continues at coordinate 5,273,066 of NW_022103926.1, forward strand.
GTGAAGGAGACAGAGAAGTAGGAGTGAGGGTGAAGGGGAAGACGAGAGGAGAGAAGGGAGAGGGGAGAAAGAGAGAGGGAGAGAGGAAGAGCAAAAGAGAGAGAAAATCAGGTAGGCGGGTAAGGATGCTGTCTGCCTCTTGGAATTCTAGGCAATCAACAGCCAAGAGTTCCATCTAATGACCTCCCAGGAAGGAAAAGGACCAGCCCTGGAACCGCATGGATCAGCAGAGTTGTCGGAAGGAACATGGGAAGAAAGACAGCCTCGGTTTGAAAGAGCTGTACCGTGGTCTCCCAGATCGCAAAGAGTGGGGTGCTTGCCACTGTGGTGTCAGAGTATGGGCTGCTGCCCCATGTTGAGGAAGTAGGGCTGCCACGATCAAGCGGCAGAAGAATGGGAACTCCTGGGGTGGGGGCAGCGGTCACCACTCAGATGGAGCACGAGAATGGGCCTGCCCAAAGCCAAAGCCAAGGGAGCAGAGGTGCCATCTGGGATGAGGGATGTTAGGGAGCTAGAAACAGGAAAGGGGGGAGGGCCCACACTACGCCAGGTGGGCTTAATTCCGTCAATGGGGTCAACCAGTACCGTCTACCAGGCCTCCCAGCTGAAGGCCCTAAAGGCCGGAACCTGGAGACCACCACCAGGCTCCTCAGCCTTCCGCTCAGCAGTATCACCGTCTCTCCGGCCTCAGGCCGCCACGTGTGGGTGTGCAGTCCCGTGAGTTGCCCGTGTTCAGTGACTGCAAAACCTGAAACTTCTTGGTCCTTTATAAAAACCCACTTAAGATCACAAACCAGACTTCGGCGTGAATTCTTTCTCGTGCAAAGCCAAGAACCGAGGTATTTCCCACCCGAGAAACCTAACAGGGTCTCCCATCAAAATCTAGAGAATATGGCAAACAGAGTGTGGAGCATTGAGCCGATGCCCAGGTGGTTTCAGAGAACTGAGGATTATTTTCACGCTTTGAGAACTATGTCATATGTTCTACAAGGTTTTGGAATTGTTTGTGCCTTGCATCCCTTCTTGCCCCCCAATTCCTTCCATTTGTCATGGCAATGTCCCCCTTGTGCCTGTCCCACCAGGCACTTTGTAAACAGCTAGCATGTATTCCAGATGTCACAGGTTTGCTTTTCCCCCCAGGATAGACTACACAGACCTCACCCATTTTGACTTAGATGATACAGAAGAGGAGATTCCCGACTTTGAGATAAGACTTTGGGGACAGTGTGATGGGGAGATTATGTTCTGCATGTGTGAAGGACATAGATTTGAGGGGAAACAGAATCTTATGGATTGAACTGTGCCAACCCCCCCACCAAAAAAAAATCCTAGTCTCCATCTATAAACCAAACTCACTGCCACGGGGTCCATTCTGACTCACAGTGACCCTCTAGGACAGGGTACAACTGCTCCCGTGAGTTCCGGACTATCACTCTTTATGGGAGTAGAAAGTTCCATCTTGCTCTTGAGGAGCTGGCTGATGGTTTTGAACTGCTGACCTTAGAGTTAGTAGCCCAATTTGTAACCACTACACCGCCAGGGCTCCTCATGTCTCTATGTACATGGCATAATCCACTGGGGATGTTTTGTTATGTAAATGAGACGTGATTAATGTTGCATATGTCATGAGTCAATCTCTTTGTGATATAAGACATTAAAGGAAGGTTAACCAGCAGAGATGGGGAAGAGAGATGCCAAGTCACATGAAGACTGCCCGGGAGCAGAAGGCCAAGCGATAAGGACCTTCCTCCAGAGACAACAGAGAAGTCTTCCCTTAGAGTTGGACTCCGAATTCTAGCTCCCTAAATTGTGAGGCTGGAGCAGAAGCAGGCAGCGTTTCCTCCTGCTGTACACAGACAGGGTGGGTATGCATAGGGACTGACTTGACAGCATCCAACAACAGCAATCAAACAAACTGCAAGATCATAATTCTGTTTGTCAAAGCCACCTACTTGATCATTTTTGATATAGCAGCACTTTAGAGAACTAAAACACCAAACTATGCTATTTTCTTCTTGCTGTTTTCTACTTACAGTTTCAACACTCCCCTCTCACACAGACACACACAGAGGCTTGTCACTTGTTATCTACCTGTCCCTACCTGGAAGGCCCTCCTTAGCCACAGTAACCCCTCAGGGACCAACAGAACAATAAAAACCTTACCTTCAACAATAACAACAGCAACAGAAGCAGTGGAGTTACCATTCAGCACATCATGTTGTTGTTCTGACTTAGAGTGAGTGACCCTATGTCCAAAAGACCAAAATGCTGCCTGGTCCTGTACCATCCTCACAATTACTGTTCTGCTCGAGCCCACTGCTGCAACCGCTGGATAAATCTATCTCAGTGAGGGTCCTCCTCTTTTTTGCTGACCCTTTAATTTAACAACCACACGACTGGTCTTTCCTGATAACACGTACAAAATCTTACCATTCTCGTTTCTAAAGAGCATTCTGGTTGTACTGGTATCAGGACAGATTTGTTTGTTCCTCTGGCAGTCCATGGTTCTTTCCAATATTCTTTGACATCATAATCCAAATGCTTCATACTTCTTCCCGTCTTCCTTATTCACCGTCCAACTTTCACGTGCATATGAGGCGATGGAAAAACACCATGGCTTGGGTCAGGCGCACCTTAGTCCTCAAAGGGACTTTGTTGCTCTCTAACTCTAAAGAGGGCTTGTGCAGCAGATCTGTTGACTGCTGCTTCCATGAGCACTATGTTTACTGTTTACCAATTCCTTCCCTAAATGCTTCATCTACATTATCTACACAAACACTGGCTGCTGTCACAGAGATCCAAGTGTTATGGAGAACTGCACCATAATGTCATTATTCCCATTTTACACAAGTAGAATACAAAATTTACGGTTGTGACTTGTTCAAGGCCATGTCTAGCTATAAGCGACAGAGCTAAGACTCAAACCCAGGCTACCTGGTTCCACAGCCCATATTCTTGACCCTGGCTCTCCAGGTCAACCCTCAGCCTTCATGAGGCTTTCATTAATTGTCCTTCAAAACTTTATCCTGAATTAGAATAGCATCTTTATACTACAATCCCTAGTAAAAAAATACATTTTATACAGAGACACACCACCCACCCATCCCCCGCTCACACACACACACACACACACACACACACACATTCTGTTGTTACATACCACTGACTTAATCACCAACTCCGTGACCACATGAATAAGTGAAAGAGGCAATTCCCAAGCCTGTGCCACCCCATGACTGCTTATGAACCATAGCCATTGTGATAGTAGACTACTGTGATCCAAAGGGTTTCCACTGGCTGATTCTGGGAAAGAGATCACCAAGCCTTTCCTCCTAGCCTAAGTCTGGATGTCCCACTGAAACCTGTTCAGCATCACAGAAACATGAAAGCCCCCACTGACAGATGGGTGTTAGCTATGTACGCATGAGGTCCCCTGGCCAGGAATCCAAACTGGGTCTCCACGTGGAAGGGGAGGATTCTACCAAAGAACCTATACATATGTATACGTATAATGGAAAATACATTTTATTGAACAATTTACTCTGACATTTGTGTAATTTTCATATTCTTATTTATTTATTTGAAGTTCAAAGGATTATGTTTTGTTCTCTTTCTGAACTCTCCATTATATTCCATTGATTTTTTAAAAATCATTTTATTAGGGGCTTATACAACTCTAATCACAATCCATACATACATCCATTGTGTAAAGCACATTTGTACATTCATTGCCCTCATCTTTTTTATTTTTTTAGTGCTGGTCATAACTCCTAAAAAGTGATTTCAGCACAGACTCTAATGGGTTAAGACAGGAAGTTTAACCTGAGCACTTCACCAAAACTTGCATACGTCAGTCACTCAGTTCCTTTCTTCGGAGCACCAGATCTTGACCTTCTTGGGTAACTCCCACCATTCCCCTCACAAGTGCTTAACAGACCCCTACCTGGTTTTCACCATAACCTGACTACTTCCATAGGCTTTATATTCAGGACTACAGGCCACGTCTGCCTATAGCAACTTCACTTGTCTTCTACTAAGAAGCCCTAAAGGGGCCTTGGTAGCACTGTGGGATAAGCATTGGGCTGCCACTATAAGGTCTGTGGTCTGAACTCACCAGCAGGTCTGTGGTTTGAACTCTCCTTGCAGGAGAAAGATGAAGCTCTCTGGTCCCCTAAAGACTGTCTCAGAAAAGGTGACTACAATCTTTTAGAACAGGAATTGACAGACAAAGTCCGTATCACTAAAATCTACAATACTCTGCTAGATTCCCTGCTAGTTCCCTCAGAGGAACTTCTTCAGGGAGGCTTTGATGGTTTCTGTCCTGTGTCCTATGACATAACCTAGGCTTTCAGAGGATGAAAGAAACAGCAAATCTACCACCAGCCCTGGAAAACCTGGTGTTGACATAGCAACAAGAGTCTCTGTTCCACTTGGTGCTCCAAGATGTGAATGCAACATACTGGCATGGAGTAGGGAACCACTGGAGAGGTCTGAGGGGCCGGCCCCAATCCCAACTACATGGACAGCCGCCCCTCCCCCGAGAAGAATTTACTTCAGAGGACACCACTGAAGCTGCAGCTCAGGGAGAGGGACACGTGTGATCAGAGCACACAGAAGCAAATGAAGGGGAAGGAAGAGAGAGTGAAGCACACACTGGCCCACCAAGCCTTGAGGACGATATCCCCACTCAGAGCAGCCAATGCACCGAAAGGGCTATATGAGACACGACATCCCTCACTGACCCATAGCCCAACAGGGGACAACACTGGAGACACAGTGTGGGAAGTGTGCCCGATCTGACCCCACCACACTGAAGCAAAACACTAAGGGCGTGCAACAGAACAGCAAGGGGAGCAGAGCAAGGACGTCCTGAGGGAGTACCAAAAATAGACTTTGGGGCCAGGGCATGGCACCCCATCAGACTCAACCGGAAACCACTCCTAAAGGTCAACAAACAGTCCTTGAACTAACTACAGGCTTTTCTTTTCTTTTGGTCATTGGTTTTGCTGTTGTTTTGGTTTCTTTTCTTTTGTTGCTTTATTTTGCTCTGTCTTGTTTTTGTGCATATTATTATCTCTGCAGGTCTATCTAGATAAGATAGGCTAGATAAACAATCGGAGGAGAAAACAACAATGGGACCAACTGTTCTGTGGGGGGCATGGGAGACAAGGGAACAAGTGATGTAAAATCAATGGCGAGGAAGGTGTGAGAGGCCTGCAAGGGCTTGATCAAGGGTACTGTAACTGAGAGGAATTACTGAAACCCAAATGGAAGGCTGAGCATGATAGTGGGACAAGAGGAAAGTAAAAGGAAATAGAGGAAAGAACTAGGAGGCAAAGGACATTTATAGAGGTCTAAATAAAGGCATGTGCATATGTAAAGATATTTATATATGATTATGAGGAAATAGATCTATGTGCATATATTTATAAGTTTAGTATTAAGGTAGCAGATGGACATTGGGCCTCCACTCAAGTACTCCTTCAATGCAAGAACACTTTGTTCTATTAAACTGGCATTCCATGATGCTCACCTTCCGGGCATGATCGCTGAAGACAAATGTGTGCCTAAGCAAATGTGGTGAAGAAAGCTGATGGTGTCCGGCTATCAAAAGATATAGCATCTGGGGTCTTAAAGGCTTGAAGATAAACAAGTGGCCATCTAGCTGAGAAGCAACAAAGCCCACATGGAAGCACACCAGCCTATGTGATTACAAAGTGTCAAAGGGGTCAGGTATCAGGCATCAAAGAACAAAAAATCATATCATTGTGAATGAGGGGGAGTGCAGAGTGGGGACCCAAAACCCATCTGTAGGCAACTGGACATCCCCTTACAGAAGCGTCTCTGGGAGGAAAAGAGCTAGTGAAGGTGCAGTGTAGCAACGATGAAACATACAACTTTCCTCTAGTTCTTAAATGCTTCCTCCCCCCCCCATCATGATCCCAATTCTACCTTACAAATCTGACTAGACCAGAGGATGTACACTGGTACAGATAGGAACTAGAAACACAGGGAATCCAGGACAGATGAACCCCTCAGGGCCAGTGGTGAGAATGGTGATACCAGGAGGGTGGAGGGAAGGGACAACAGAAAAGTGGATGAAGGAAGATGTCGGACAGTTTAAGACATGACAAAATAATAATAATTTATAAATTATCAAGGGTTCATGGAGGAGGGAAGGGAGGGGAAAAATGAGCTGATACCAAGGGCTCAAGCAGAAAGCAAATGTTTTGAGAATCATTGATGATGGCAACAAATGTACAAATGTGCTTGACAGGTGGATGAATGTATGGATTGTGATAAGTGTTGTATGAGCCCCCAATAAAATGATAATTAAAAAAAAGAATAGGAATCGACTTGATTGCAGTGGGTTTCTTTTTCTTTCTTTTTTTGGGGGTAGGGTGGGGTGGAGCCGGGCAGTTGCAGGGGTAAGGTGCCTAAGGATTTCTAGTAGCATTGTGGGTTGGTATTGAACTGCTACCTGCTACCTACAAGGTCATCAGTTCAAATCCACAGTTACTCCCCAGGAGAAAGATATTGCACTCTGCGTCTGAGAAAACATCAGTTTTGGAGGGTCGCTATGAGTCAGAATCAATTCCATAGCAATGGCTTTGGTTCATTTGTTTTTGTTTTTGTAATCACCTAGTGAGGTAGATCTTCCATAGATTATTATTTCCAACTGGCCCACGAGAAACTTGACAATTCAGAGAAGTCAGGTTGTAATATGACTGGGGCACAGTCAGCAAGCTCCTAAGTGGCTGGTGGAAGCAGGACTTCCCCTCTGCCACAGTGACTCATGTGTGGCCTGACCCACAGGGACTGCTGTGGGGAAATCGGGCCCTTCTCCAGATGGTGCTGGGTGGTTCTACCCTGGCCTCCAAGCCCCAGCACAGGGACTGTCCTGAGCAGCCTGCCCAAGTCCAGTCAATGCTCAATGAGGCCAATGTTCTGCATGGACACAGCCGGGAAGCACAGATGGAAACAACAAACATGGGTCACGAGTGGGTCCCTGGTCGCCTGAGCAGGAGAGGAACAAGAGAGATAAAAGTGGGCCGTCAGGGAGAATCTTCTGTCAGGCTCCCTGGCTGAGCCAGGTTTGGCCAGGCTGTGCCATGCTGTATCAAGGCCAGGCCATGGCCCAAGGGGGCAGTGACACTCCACTGACTGCCTGCTCTGCAAGCTCACAGGCTACCCCTGTCCTCTCCCCAGACCTAGATAGAGGAGCTGTCCCTAAGTGCTGAGGGTCAAGACAGGTTTCAAGGCTGCTGAGACCATGGACTGGGACTCTCTATCCCCTTCTTCCAAACAGCTGCTGTCTCCCCAAACATACCTCCGTCCCTCCAGACTCTTATGCCCCAAGGAACCATTCTAGGCCCCTCCTCCCAAGTCTCACTCACTTAACCATCCTTCCAGGCCTCTTCACTTAACACCCCAGGCAGAAAGCTGAGGAGGCAGCAGAAGCCTGGTGGGCAGGGTGAGAGTAAGCAGAGTGGGGTCTCTGAAGTCAACTCCTCCATCTAGTAGCTGGCAAGATACTTGACCTCCTTAAGCATCCACTTCTTCCCCTTTAATACACCCAACCCAAGCAGCTACCATCCAGGCAACTCCAACCTCATGGCAACCTCAAGTGTGAGAGTAGAACTGGGCTGTGACCTTCCAGAAACAGCCAGCCAGACCTTTCTTCCAAGGTACTATACCTTTGGGTGGGTTGAAACCACCACCATTTCCGTTATTAGCCATGAACTTAACCGTTTGCATTACCCCGGGGGCTCCTTATCTTTGAGGCAGACCTCATATGAGGATGCTTCCAAAAGTTTGTGGAGAAATGGAATGAAAAGATAATGGAATTCTTCCATGAATGTTCTGAAACCACCTCATATTTTTATAGGGATCATTGAACAAATGAGAGCTATTAAACAACAAGTTTTTGTTTTGTCTTTTAAAGTGACTGGTATGTGCAGGTTACCTAGCACTTTCACATCCCTTTTCTCATCTAACTAATCCACATAAGCAGCCCTCTGCAGCTGGCAGAGCAGATTAACCCCACTGTACTCGGGAAGCCGGGTGGCTCTGTCAGGTAAGCACTGGACTGTAAACCACAAGGTCAGTGGCTATCTGCTCACGTGAAGATTTCCAGCCTCAGAAACCTTACATAAGATCACTGTGAGTCAGAATTGACTCGATGGCAATGGAAATGGGCTTTAACTATGAGGCAAATGAGGCCCCAGAGATGGAAGTAATTTCCTCAAAATACATAACTCTGAATCCTAGCTTCTAATGCCGGCTCTACTGCTTTACGGCTTTGTGAGAGGGGGCAGGTTGTAAGGTGGGGTAATGCCACCACCTCGGATCACAGAAAGGCAAGAGGAGCCGAGGCAGAGGCTGTGGACTAGCCAAGGATTTCATAGACGTTATCGTAGCTCACCCACACCATTATCTAAGGAAGGTGGTTGTACTGTCTCCATTTAATAGACAAAAAAATGACGGTTCCACCACACTGAGGAATCTGCCCAATGTTACACAGCCTGGCAGTAGAGGCTGCACATGAACACCCAAGGGATCTAATAAACGTAAAGTGCCCACATATAACAGGGCCAGATGCCTGTCCCATTTCCTTTCCTTCTTTTTTACTGCCCTGGAGGGAGCCACCACCCTCTGTGCCGAGAAGGGCAGGAGTGGCCTTTTGTTTACATTTGGGTCTCTAGGATGGAAAGACGGCGGCCTGCAAAGTCTCAACAATGGGCAAAAACTCCCAAGTAGATGGCAGAGAGATCTCGCCCAGTCACTGATCCGGAATAGCAAGGTTGGGGAGCTCCCCTCCCTACCCAGGGCACAAAAGACAAGTGTCAGCAAACAAAAGGCTGAGCTACTTTGCACCCTGGTTAACAACTCCAGGAGCTCACTCATCTAAGAGGTGGTATCAACTAGAAGTATAAGTAGTTTTTTCTGCTGTCAGAGAGAGGGTTGCAACTAAGTGCCAGGGCTGGGAGCCCAGTCAGGTGAGGTCTGGCATCCTCCAATGAATCTACCCCCTCAGACATCTGGGAAGGCTGCAGCCTAGAGGGTGATCTGCGCAGGCCAGTGTGGAAAGGGCTGTGCATAGGCTGGTGCTCCTTCCTATCACGCTGGCTGCCCTGCCCTGCCTTTGAGCGGCTGGCCATGTTCAGGCTCCCTGTCTGGGAGAATGGAGCCTGGCTTGCTTTCCTCTCTCCAACTTGCAAGGCCTATTTCTGGGCCTGCCTTCCTTTCCCAGAAGGGATTCCCTGGGTCAGTGCACAATGGTAAACAGGTTCTCTCCACCCTCTGCTGGCCTCGGTGCCCTGGACCACTGCCCAGCTCTCCACTCTACTCAGCTCCACCCTACTTGAAATGAGATGGAAGAAATGGTTCCTTTAGGCACCAGCATTGCTGGCTTCTTTCTAGCAAGACATTCCTTGGCCATCTGAAGGCCAACTATTAGTCTCTCTCCCTGTCCCAGAGTGAAGAATTTCTAAGACATAAAGACACAATTAGTCCAAAAGACTAATAAATCATGTTAACCCCAGCACTCAAAGCCTAAAGCCAGAACTAATCAGGCGTCCTCAAACTACATGTGGCCCGCCGAGGACATTTATCCGGCCTGCCGGGTGTTTTTGCCCTGTTTGTTTTTTTACTTCAAAATAAGATATGTACAGTGTGCATAGGAATTAGTTCATAGTTTTTTTTTAAACTATAGTCCGGCCCTCCAATGGGTCTGAGGGACAGTGAACTGGCCCCTTGTTTAAAAAGTTTGAGGACCCCTGAACTAGATGGTACCTGACCACCACTGCTGGAAGCTCTGAAAGGGATCGCAATAGGAGGTCCTGAGTGGAATGGGAGAAAAGTGTGGAACAAAACTCAAATCCATGAAAAAGAGCAAGCTGACAGGTCTGACAGAGACTGGTAGAACCCCTGAAAGTATAGCCCTTACTTAGTCACCCTATAGGCCTGAAACTGAACTCATCCTCTGGCTCAACTTTCTGCCAAATGATAAATAAGTGGAAAGATAACACCAGGAAGATAAGCACTCCTTGGAACAATCGACCATGAGATCCACAGGGCAGCACCTGCCCAGACACAATGCCCAGAATGCAGGAAGGGACAGGAAAGGAGGAGGAAGAGAAATGGCTAACACAGGAAGGAAGTGGGAAGAGTGCTGTAACACCATGGGGACTGCAATCAATGTCACACACACACACACACACACACACACACACAAATTATGAATTGTTTAATGGAAACCCCAATTTGCCCTGTAAAATTTCACCCAAATCACAATGAAAAATAAACAAAAGCAAGGAATTCCTCAAATCCATTTAGCTGGGGAAGGACAGCTCTCCTTGATAACCATAGAAAAGGTGGGGTGATTATTTACAATAAAGACACTCCCTCCCCTTCTAGGCAGAGTAATGCTTCCAATTCCCTGCATCTCCATAACTGGGCCCCCGGAGTCACAGTCTCACTGCAAGCACCTGGGGGCCACCCTGACTCTAAAGCTAAGAATAGGCCCTCCTCACATAGCCTTACCAAATCAGTAGTGGCCTTAGTGGATATAGTCAAAGTCATCTCGACTCCCTGCTTAAAGAAGGCCTCTGCCCAAATTCCTTTCAAGACTCCCTATTGCCCTCCTCGTCCAATCGAAACCTCAGACCCTGATTCTCAAGCCCCTTTTGTGCCCTGTCCACTTCTCCTTTCTCCCCTGGCCTTATTACCTCTAGGTACCTCTCTGAACTGCCTCCTCCCAGACCCTCCACTCTGCTTCAACCCCATCCACCTTCCAAGACCTTATTCAGAACTACTCCCTTTCCTCTCTACAAAGACTATACAATCAGCACATCATTATATTCCACACACATTTTTTCTAGGCCCTGAAAGGCGGAGAAAACCTTTTGCCTGCCTTTAGGGCAGCAGTCTGGCAGAGGAGTCAGCTGGGTAAGCATACACAGAAGTGCTTTTAGACAGTCTGGACAAGGTGCTAGGAATCTGCAATAAGCTTCCAGGTAAAAGGCCGAGAGGTTTTGGGAAAGCTTTAAAGGGAAGCTGCCTCTTGAGTTGGTCTTTGAAGGTGACAGGAAATGGCCAGGCTGAGAAAGAGGAACGGGTACAGTGGGCAGAATGCCCAGTGTAAGTAAGAGAGGGCACAATTTGTTTGGGGACAGTCCAGTGAGTGGGTTTGGCTTCTTGGTCAGCTGTCCGCTCTGCCAAGGCAGCATGCAGAGGGAAGGTATGGCAATGGAGGGCAGGGCTCTTCCAGTGACACCCATGGCTGTGTGTGGAGGGGCTAGGGCAGAGGCTGGGACCTAGCGGGAGTTCAGTAACCAGGCTGATGGATCATGAGCTTTGTGACCTCCAGCACTCTCTGAATTCCAGTTGTCTCAGCAGTGAGATGAGAACACTGCCCTTTGCCTTGCAGTCACACGAGGGCTGCACAGTTTGAGCTTGTTAGAGGGCACTCCCTATCAGGCCTGATAGCAGGGCGAGAGATCTTTCTCACTGCGCTACACAACGCTGCCCAGAGATGTGCTTGGGGAAAGCCTTTTACAACATTACAATTGTAATATTAAATTAACTTAACTGAATGTCTGTTGCAACACTTTGTTATGTGCCAGACGTTATACTCAGCACTTAGCTTACATTATTGCATTTAATCCTGACCACAAGCTATGAGACAGGTCTTCTAATTAGTCTCCTCCATGTGCAGATGATGAAACAAACCAGTAACTGGGTAGGCAGTTGGAGATTCTGGGTGAGTGAGCGAGACAGGGGCTGTACTGAAGGGGAGTTAGTCTAACTCCCAGGACCCCGCTCCTCTCCTGCTGTTACACAGCTACCGCACTGAGTGTTGTTAACTGTAGGCAGGGAGAAGCATAAACTTTGTTCCCAGGGAGCTTAGGGTTTAGTTGACTGAAGTCACAGACTATGAAATGTTGGACAAGTCCCTTTGCTTCTCTGGTAAAATGGGGATTCCGGTGATCAGTACACACCAGAGATAATTGAGATGGGGGAGGGGAAAACAGCCTCCCCAGAGAACTGGCATAACTATCTGCTTCAAAGTACTCAATAAGCAACTGATGAGGGGATTCCCAACCTGCCATGCAGACCAGGACCACAGGCTGAGTGGGACTGACTCCGACTGGACTCCCACAGCCCTGGGTGGGAGGGCAGAACCTGTGAGAGAATCTGGTTTTCCCTACCCCTGCTGGTGTGCTCCATCACCAACATAGCAGGGGCCCAAACTGTACCTGGGGGTGCTTACATTGCTGCATGTTTGTTTTACATATCACTTCCCTAAATCCTAACCCTCGTTCCATCCTACTCCCAAAATCACCCACTGCCCTACTGAAAGTTTCTGAAAGGTCACGTGGCTGCAAAGTGATAGGGCCAGGACTCAAGGCCAGATCTGGTGGTCTCTCAATTCTGGGCTCTCCTGGAACCAAAGGTAGGTTCTCCGCTGTGAAGCCCGGGAGAGCAGACCCACCTTCAGAAGTGGCTGTCTGAGCAGGCCTGCATCTGGTCACACAAAACCCAGATCACAGAGCACCCTGAGGAGGAGCTCCTTGTCCCATCACTACCCAGCCACCCTGCCCGTGAGAGGGGCTGCGTGTAGACACCAGGGACAGGATATTTGCCATGCATCTTCAGGCCTTCTATAGACTTAAGGGTACCAGCGTCACCTAATAGTTCAGCCACAAAAACAACCCAAGACATCTGGAAAAGTGCAGACACTTGGACTGGGCTGAAGTCCTACGGCTAGGACAGGAAGAAGAGGGAGAGGCCACCAAGGGGCCGCCAGCTTTACCAAGGTGGGTGATTGGAAGGAACAAGCCTGGGTCCCACCTTCCGTTTCCTTCTTGGTAAGCAGAGTAAAATCATCTCTGAGCCGTTACGGGGCTCCTGTGAGCCCAGCTGCAAAGGGCGGTCCAACTTTCACATGGATATAAAGCTATTAAAATTGCCATGAGTTGGATCAGGTTCACCTTAGTCCACAAAGTAACAACTTTGCTTTTCGATACTTTAAAGAGGTCTTGTGCAGTAGATTTGCCCAATGCAATGCTCTCTTGACTGCTGCTTCCATGAGCATTGATTGAGAGGACATTGCAGACTAAAGAGCTAGACAGCAATGAATCCTTTGATCTGATTACATGCTCAGTTAAGCGAGGGAGGGCGACTGGTCCCACATAAGGGATAGGTCCTCTCACAAGAACAGAACATGCCAGAAGCACTGGCCTTTTGGGGCTGTGCCGTACTGACTCCTTGTCCTTACATGGCGCCTCAGAAAGAACTTCTCAAAGCAATCTTCCTATACACCAAGGTCAGGCACAAAACATTGGAAGCATAAGAGCTCTTCAACATCATCCTAGTAAAATAGCCTGGTTTTCTAATGGAAGCTCAGAGAGATTAAGCAGCCCTCTCAAGGTCACAACTCTCTCAAGGGCAACCTGGGTTGGTGACTAGTGAATTCCAGGACTAGGATGTTCCCATTCCAGTCCAGGTGTCTTGGTTTACAGTTCTGTTCCCAATCCAGTTATCTCTTTGATCCTCACAATTTTTTTTTGCAACCCCCACCCCCACCCCTGCATCTATAACCACTTATGGAATGTCTGGTTTCCCTCCTAAGCTGAAATCTCTCTGAGGGACCAGGTGGGTAGGCCTGAGCCTAACAGACCCACACCCATAGAGAGCACTGGATGGAAACAAGGAGGACCTAAGTCATAAGCCACCAGGGCCCCATGGTGGAGCTGGGACTGCCATGCCGACCCCTGAGCCTTTTTCTACATTGTTGTTTTGTTGTTCGGTGCCATTGAGTTGGTTCTGATTCATAGCGACCTTATGTACAACAGAATGGGACAGGGTCCTGCACCATCCGCCTAATTGTTCTTACGTTTGAGTCCATTGTTGCTGCCACTGTGGCAATCCATCGTGCTGAAGGCCTTCCTCTTTTTCACTGGCCCTCTACTCTACCAAGCATGATGTCCTCCAGAGAGTGGTCTCTCCTGACAACATGTCCAAAACACATGAGAAAAAGTCTTGCCATCCTTGCCTCTAATGTGCATTCTGGCTGTGCTTCTTTGAAGACAGACTTGTCTGTTCTTTTGGCAGTCCACAGTATTTTTTATATTCTTTGCCAGCACCATAACTCAAATGCATTGATTCTTCCTTGGTCTTCCTTATTCAGTGTCCAACATTCACATGGATATGAAGCTATTAAAAATGCCATGGGTTGGATCAGGCGTACCTTAGTCCTTAAAGTAACATCCTTGCTTTTCAATACTTTAAAGAGGTCTTGTGCAGCAGATTTACCCAATGCAATGTAATGATCTCTTGACTGCTGCTTCCATGAGCATTCATTGTGGATGCAAGTAAGATGAAATCCTTGCCAACTTCAATCTTTTTCCATTTATCATAATGTTACCTATTAGTCCAGTTGTGAGGGTTTGGGGTTGGTAACCACAGGTTGGCAGTTCAAAACCACCAGCCACTCCACGGGAGAAAGATGAGGCTTTCTACTCCCGTAAAGGGTTACGGTCTCAGAAACTCATGGGACCTCTTCTACCCTGTCTTATAGTGTAGCTATGAGTCAGAATCAAATCGAGGGCACCGAATTTGTTTTTTTGTTTGTTTCTACATTGAGTTGTAATCCCATACTGAAGGCTGCAATTCTTGATCCTAAATCCCTATTTCTAGCCAGAATCTTTCATCTCTTTGAGAAACTGCTGGCAGTGTCGCTACATACTGAGGATTTGCCTTCTCACAGGCCCTGGACCAGAATGACTAGGTTAGGCCAAGCTGGCCAACAGCCTCTCTTTGATCCACCCAGGCTGTCCCCAGGGCCCAAACCCACTCTCTCCAGCTGCCACCCCCTTTAGGTAGGTGTTCCATGCCCTTAGGCCTCACTCCTCTCTCCTTGGAGAAAAACCCAGCTCTCCTTACAGGCTGCCCTACTATACAATCTGGACAGAGAACACAAGGTCAGTATTGCTTTCAGGCCTTCTGGCTCTTGCTCAGTCCACACAGCCAATTAGCCAGCCTCTTCATCCTTCCAGCTCTAGACCTTTTCCAGGCCTTACCATCCTCCCTTTTGGCTGTCCTGGCCTTTCCTAACTGGTGTTCCTGCCTCCCCTCTGCCTCTTCTCCACAAAACACAAGAGGCCTCAGGCTGACATTCAAGGATAAGCAGCCTGCCCAACCTGCTTCCCAGGCCTCCCCATCTTCTAGCCACCCACCTCTACTCTTGGCCCACAACATTTGGCAAACACCTGACTATTGGGGCATTTGGCACATTCCCTTCGGTTTTGGATTGAACTGTGTTCCCTATGAAATCTGTGTTCACTTGGCTAAGCCATGATTCTTAGTAGTAAGTCATGCCCCTCCAATTTGTGATCCAAGGCAATTATCCTATTGTAAAGCCTCACACCTTTATACATTAGAGGCAATTATGGACAAGATCAGGTTGTATCTTGAGTCAACCTCATGTGAGATATAAAAGAGATTAAACAAGTAAGCCAAGATCATAGGGACACCTCAGTACTACCAAGAAAAAAAGAGCCAGGAGTGGAGCACTTCCTTTGGACCCACAGACCCTGGAGATCTCCAAGGGACACTAGGCCCACAAATGCTAAAGGGAGACAAGCACTTGCCCTCAGTCTACAGAGAAAGAGTCTTCCCCTAAAGCTGGTGCCCTGGATTTGAACTTCTAACCTCCAACACTCTAAGAGAATAAATGTGTTTGTTAAAGCCATACACTTGTGGTACTTCTGTAGCAGTCCTCGAGAACTAAGGCTCCTCCTGGATCAAATACCACCTCTTCTTTCTGGACAGATTCTGTAAGCAACACTGGTTGCTGCTTCCTCTAGACCAGGGGTCCTCAAATTTTTTAAACAGGGGGCCAGTTCACTGTCCCTCAGACCCGTTGGAGGGCTGGACTATGGTTTTTAAAAAAACAACACTGTGAACAAATTCCTATGCACACTGCACATATCTTATTTTGAAGTAAAAAAACAAACAGGGCAAAAATACCCAGCGGGCCGGATAAATGTCCTCTGCGGGACGGATGTGGCCCACGGCCGTATTTTGAGGACACCTGCTATAGACCAGCAGTTCTCAACCTGTGGGTCAAGACCCCTTTGGGGATGGAACAACCCTTTCACATGGGCCACCTGATTCACAACAGTAGCAAAATTACAGTTATGAAGTAGCAACGAAAATAGTTTTACGGTTGGGAGGTCATCACAACACGAGGAACTATATTAAAGGGTCGTGACATCAGGAAGGTTGAGAACCACTGCTCTGGACTCTGAGAGCACCCACACACCTCAACGACTGTCTATCACTCAAAACTGTAACGATAATATGATGTGTCTACTTTCCAGCTGGTCTGTGAACCACTTGAAGATAACAAGACACAGATGTCATATTCAGGTCTGTATCCCTTGTACCAATCACAAGTCTGGCAAAGGAGGTGTTCAATAACTGTTTGGTCGATAAGTTCATTACTTGGGTGGATAAGGTGACTGGGTTTTTGCTCCCAGGTTGCTGTTGAAGTTGTACAGCTCTCTGTGCAGCTGAATGGGATATGAAATGGGGTAGGGTGGGGTAAAGGTAGGAGGGATGGAAAAGGGAAAGAGACAGGTGAAGTAAAGAAAACCAAAGTAGACAGCTGCCCCCCAAATCCTGGATCGGTGGCTTCTAAGGAGCTTGCTTAAGCCTTGGGAGGTTGATTTGCCAGTGAGCCGGTCAAGATAGTTTCTTCCTGGCTGGGACCCAGGAGAGCAGCAGATAGGCCCAGAACAAGCAAAGCAGGTAAGGGCGGCCTCCTCCCCTCAGGTGTGCTGCCTGAAAGTTTAAATGAGGGATCAGCTAGGGACTGGCCCCGCGTACGAGACAGAATCTGCTGAACATGTCTTGGAGGCTCAACTGGCTTGCTGAGCGAGGCAGGATACAGTGGGCAGTGCCATGCAGTTGAAGCACAGGGTAGAAGATCCAGGGGCTCCTCTCCTATCTGGCTCTGTTACTGACTATAAGTAATCTCTAAGCCTTGGTTTCCTCACCTGTACAAGGAGCACAATCCTGCCTTATCTACTGAGAAACATTCTTCCAAAAGGCAGAGATTAACTAGCAAAGGCAAACAGCCATTATGCAACATTTTTTGGAGCCAAGACGAAAGCAATGTGGACTCCGGCTTGTGGGATGGCTAAGACCAGACCGGTTCTGGCCATACTCCCGGGGGCTTGCTCCTTACAGATTTTCCTCAATGGGCCTTTCTCTGGCTGCGATGCCCATGAACTTTCACTGTAGTCGGACCGACACTAGGATAGGGGGTGGGTAGCCAGGTTGCAGCTGACTCCTACCCTGGGATGAGGACCTCAGAGGCTAGTCAACACTTAGCACGTTGTCTGCGGCCACCTTAGCAGGGCTTAGTCCCTGGATTCAACATCAGAGAACAGGTGCAAGTCCCAGTCTACTAGTTGTCATCTGGTAAGCCTTGGGCACTTTCTTCTCTGGGCTTCAGTGTGTTCATCTACAGAACAGGGGTAACCACCTCTCTCAGGGAAGGTTAAGGTTCACTGGGATGTTCAATTTCCTGCCTACAGGGACTGGGCTTCACAAACATTTACCACTCCATAAGAAACCGAATGAAAAGACCAGCTACACCAGTCAATTTGAGGGAGAGCATTCACTAACATGTATTGCTGCCAGGCTCCTTATAAACATCAGGAGCCCCGGTAGCTTATACGTTGGGCTGCTAACTACAAGGTCAGCAGTTCAAAACCACCAGTCTCAGAGAAAAAGATGAGGCTTTCTACTCCCATAAAGAGCCACGGTCTCGGAAACTCACAGTGGCAGTCCTACCCCGTCCTATGACAGGGTCACTGAGTCGGTGTCAACTCAACGGCACTGAGTGAGTTACAAACACAAACTCTCTTCAACCTCACAAGAACTCTAAAAGTCAGTATTATCATAGCTATACAGGTGAGAAACTGAGGTTCAGGGAAGTGAAGCAACAAGTCCAAGGTCACACAGACAGTCGGGTTCTAGAGCTCATTCAAGGAGGGAGCACTTTCTCTCCCCTATCTCAGTGTAAACCGCTTGGGTGGCTGGACCATGGCCAGGCCAGACTGGCCTCTGGAGGTCCTGTTTCAGGTGCTGAGCGGACAAAACATCAAGCAGGCCCCACCGCCTTATCTCTTTCCCACAGCTTAAGGTTTCCGAGCAGGCGGACACATAGGCACCTTCCCAGGGCAGCAGCTGGTATACTGGCCTCCACCCTTGCCAAGTCAGGTCTTGTCTGAAGCCCTAGAACACTCACATGGCCACCAAACCGGATTTTCCTTTGAGGCTAGGGGAGGGAAAGAGGAGAGAAAATGGGAGGGCCTATGGTCTAGAGTCACAGACCAGGGACCCACATATACCACTGCCTCCTTCCAGATGGGCCACCCAGGGACCACTGCACTGCCAGCTCTATGCTATCCTGGGATTTATAATAGCTCAAAAAAAGAAGATGCTCTGGGCTTACAAACTGGAGACAGTAGTGGCGAGACAGGGAGGCCTGTCAAGAAGGCCCTGGCCTCACCCCAACAAAAACCGGCACAGATCATATTATGACCTCAAACTCACTGCCACTGAGCCCATTCTGACTCACAGCAAACCCACAGGAGGGGTAGAACTGCTCCTGTGGGTCTCCAGACTGCAACTCTTCACAGGAGTAGAAAGACTCATCTTTCGCCCGTGCAGCGCTGGTGCGTTTAAACTGCTGACCTCGTGGTACATAGCCCAATGAGTAACCCACTATGTCACAGAAATCCTTGACCAAACTACAGAGATACCAATATAGCCAGCTGTATGATTTCCAAAGTCTTGGGGCTACCAGAGTTGGCTAGAAGGAGTGGAGGGCCCAGGGGATGGGAAGATGAACCCACAGAAGGCAAGACTACTGCTCCAGATGTTTCTCTCTGGGCCCAGCTCTGATCCCTCCCTCCTCTCACAGGAAGCAGACACCCAAGGGATCCCAGAATTCATAACCATCTCAGTCCCACCAAAGCTTCCCTGCACGGTAAACACAAAAGACAGAGCAAGAAAGTGGGAAAAGTCAAGGACTGGGAATCAGGAGAGCTGGGTCCAATTCCTATTTTTACTCCTAAGAGAATAAAGAGTTGAGGCTAATCACTTCTCTCAAGCCTCAATAGATTTATGTCTATATGAAGACGGCCATTTCTAAGGTCACAGACAGATTTCTGACTTAGAATGTTCGAAGCATTATTAATATTAATAAATATTAATTGGGTATTTACTCTGCTACAAGTCTTACATTAGATGCTGAGGAGACGAAAGGTCCCAGACCAGAGGTTGATTGGTTAATGAACTGGTATTGACAAAACACGCCTTCCTTTGCTATCCAGCCCTATTAGCCTCAATTTCCTCATCTGTACCATAATTAAGGCTTAAACTGGCCAATCTCTTAAAATTCCTTCCAGCTCAAACAATCTGATACTACGATCTACTCACACCAGGCACTTGAGCTAGGCTGGCCTCTGGCCTGCTTCCTTCCCCACACCCAAGCCCCTAGCAACTGCCCAAACTGACCGTCTTGAGACAACCTTTGGACCAGGGTGGTGGCTAAACTGGACCTTTAATCTGGAGCCAGAGTCTCCGCCATCTCCACTGCTGCCATCAGCGCTAATGTTTCACTTCTTGGGGACAGCACATGGGCTCCAAAACCTCAACCACGAGACTGGGCTTAGGGCAGTCACCCTGAAACTTTGTAACTTCCCCTCTTATGGTTTGGGCAGAGACTTATTCTTGGCCTTTCTGGAACCACAATATTAAGCTAAGCGGGGAGCATCCAAGTTGCAGACACCAGAGAATTTAGGTTGACCAACAGGGCCAAGAAAATGAGGCAGGGTGAGAGGAGTAGACCTGGGACCGGGCTTCAGTTTCAGCATTACAAACACCAGTGATGTAGAAGGCGTCTGCGGAGCCACATCCCGGGTTTGTGGTTGGGGGTTGGGGAAGACAGATGTCTGGTTGCGGATGACAGCCAAAGGGAGGTGCTCCCACTGGGGCCTCTCTCTGTCCACAAATACCAGAGGTACTCCCTCACTTTTCTCAATTCTCTGAACCATAGATAGAAAACAAACAGCTCCTGGGCTGCTAGTTAGGCAGGCACTGTGCTAGGCACCTTCTCACACCTGACCTTACTGACTCCCCACAGTAATCTTGAAAGTCGGTGTTATTGTTGCCCTTCACAATGAGTAAACAGGCTCAGAGCTTCTCCTGATCTTGCCCAAGGTCACACAGCCAGTAAGTGTGATTCCTAAGTCCTCTTCTCACTATATCACACTGCTTTGCACCCGGAAGTACGTTCTGG
Source organism: Echinops telfairi (assembly GCF_000313985.2). NCBI lineage: Eukaryota > Metazoa > Chordata > Mammalia > Afrosoricida > Tenrecidae > Echinops > Echinops telfairi. The sequence goes on from NW_022103926.1 coordinate 5,293,449, forward strand.
CTAACTGCCCCAAGACAGAGGTAGTATGACTTCTCCTGCCTTAGAATTTACTGACACATCTGGGCTCTTCTTCCTAAGAACCCACAAATGCAACTGGGACCACCATTCCCAGTTTGCCAGACTCCACCTCTCTCAGGGCTCTGATCCCTGGTGCCTCTTCCCCAACTCTGAAACACACCCCATGTCCCCTTTGGGCTTTCACAAACTAATCTCTGGGGAACTGTGACAAAGACTCAAGTCAGGGATCAGGGTGAGGGATCAGGGTGAGGTTGCTGGAATGGGCAGGGTTTAGGCTCCTATGAATACATGGGGAGAGGCTGGAGGAGGCTGTCAGTAGGTGGGAGGGACTTCTCCTTAGAGGTGGGGACTCCATTTCTCCAAGGAAGAGGAGGCCTGATGCAGAAGAGGTTTTCTGGCTGTGGGGGAATTCCGGAAGTGGCCTGTTAAGAGCAGCTTGTGGGGCATGGAGTTCAAGGCATGTCCATAAGCCACCCGAGAGGCTGGGGGAGTTGGGACAGTCACAAGGGGTCAGAGGATGGGAGGAAGAATCATGGCTGGGCTGGTGAGACTCCCTAGGTGACTGTCTCTGCTGACAGAGACAGAAGATGAGACTTATCAGTTCTGTCTGGGGCCCTCTCATGTGACAAGGCAGCCCGGATTCGAGCAGGATCTGGAGTCCACCCTTCCTAGGGGGACCACCGGTCTATGCACACAGGAGCTAAGGATTGGGCTCTGAGCACTTTGGGTGGGGGCAGTGTGCCCAGCTCTGGGAAGGGTGCCACTCCCCTGATTCACATTTCTGACTTGCCAGCCAGGTGCCTCTGGGCCCTGGGGGCAGGGGACCTAGATGCTCTGGGAGCAGAAACCCAGCTGTCTGCTTGATCCCCCAGACCAGTTTGGGGGGGGAGGTGCCTAGCCCCACAGCACACCCAGAATTAGGCTGATGTTCTCTCCTACTAGAAAAGAAGCAGGGAGGGCAGAGGGTGTCCCAGGACCGGGAGGGGCTGTCAGTCCTGGGTGGGGCCATCTGGGTGAACACAGTGGGAGTCCCCTAGAGCGGAGTGGTGGCACAGGGAATCTGCGGCTGTGGGTGTCCCTGGAGGTGACTGTCTGTCAGCCCTGAGTGGGTGCCCAGTGTGGCAAAGCCTGCGATCGGGGTGGAAGTTGTGCAGGTGACCGTCAGTCTGTCCTCAGGTGGGGAGGAGGCCACTGTCGTCTGTCCTGGGGCGTGAGTCTGTCTGCCGTGAGGGGAGAAGATCCGTGTGTCGTTCCCTAGGTCTGATGTCGGTTTGGGGGTCAGTCGACCCGCGGAGGGCGGTGGGGTAGGGGACAGTAGGGTGGGGAGTGGGGGGGTGTCCCTGCTTAGGAAGTGGCGCGGTGGCCAGTCCTGAAGGCGGACCTGTCCGCATCGAGCGCCCCGACCCTCGCGATTCGCAGCACGCCCGACCCTTGGCCCGCCCCCCGCGCTACTCACGCGCCCTCGGCGCCCTGAGAGCCCACGATGAAGCCGAACTTGTCGATACGCCGCTCTGCGAAGCCGTTGGCCTCCGAATCGGAGCCCAAAGAGCTGAGCTCGTCGGC